>NC_140508.1:50770565-51150565 GCF_964339955.1 Pipistrellus hanaki
CAGAATGACTGTGTTTCCCACCAAAATATCAACCTGTGCAGAAAAACTCCCTTAATTTCTCCATTTCCCCACCCCCACACCCTGTATTTTGTTCTCTCTTAGCCAAAGAAATATATGATGCTCAATAAAGGTGCCAATACTAGGAGAACTACGCAGCCACCTGCATGATAAGACATCAACCAAAACTTCATAAATAGGAGATTTGGGTAAATTATTAAATGTTCCCAAAATCTGTTTATTCACCTGTCAATGGGGAAAAATAAAACTTCATGTACAGCATTAAATATAAAGATGTGGATGTAATGTCTAGTATTGTGCTTAACATGTAAGGATGCAGTAAGTATGTGTCCCCTCCTCCTGAAAGCCAACTTGATACTGCTAAGAGGTTTTCCCCCCGTATCCTGTAACCAGGATTACCCTTTCCCTAGGTTAGGTGACATATCTCTGAGAACGCGTAGTTAAGACCACAAGGAAATCCCAAGGCAAATCCATGGGAATGGCTCAAATGAAAGAGAATGGTGCCCTAGCTGGTTTGGCTCAGTGGATAGAGCATCAGCCCCTGGACTGAAGGCTCTCAGGTTTGATTCTGGTCAAGGGCACACATCAGTCAGTTGCAGGCTCAATCTCCAGCCCCTAGTTGGGGTGGGGAGGGGGTGTGTGGCAGGCAACCAATCAATGTGTCTCTCTCACATCAATATTTCTCTATCCCTCCCCCTCCCACTCTCTCTAAAAGTCAATGGAAAAAATATCCTCGGGTGAGGATTAACAACAACAACAACAACAACAAAAAAGAGAATGGTAATGCAGAGTGTTGACAACAATTTGAAGCAACTGGATATTGATAAGTGTAAACTGATAAAAGTGTTGAGATGTCTGAGCCAACCAGCTTTTGCCACATCAACCTTCAACCTCTTCATCTAATTACTTTTCAGCGTTTGCAAGTGGCTGAGAGCCAAAGCTGAAGGGAATGAGGTTTGACGCTTCTAAGTGGAGGAAACTGCTTTTTCTCAATTGAACAAAAAGTCCAGATAGCAAAAGAACAGAAACTGCAGATGAGGAAAGCCAGGATGGAAGAGCTCTGCATACCCAAGGCCAAAGACCGGTATGGAAGGGATAAAAACAACAGGCATGGGCCTCAAAGGGAGGAGAAGACAGTTGACAGGGAAGGTATCCAACACCAATCTCATAAGCCAAGAATGCGGAGCCAAGTGAAGTCAGCTTTATCAGTTGTCTGGGTTCATTCAGATGATCTACGAGTTGTCCCCCAATCATGATGTGATAAGAAATCACTAAGTATATATATATATATATATATTCCTATGTTTAAAATATGTTCTGTTCACAACCTGGAAAATGGCTGGCCTGTGAAGAGTTTGCCTTACATACGTATAGCCCTTTACAGTTTATAAAGTGTTATGCGGGTTAGTTTATGAATGTTCTGAATAATGACTATCATTCCAGTTTTATTGATAATGAAGCTGCAGTTTCTATGGCTTCATACCTATGAATGGCAGAAATAGGACTCAAGCAGCCCTCCAATTTTAAGCCAAGGATTCTTTCTCCTGACCCAACAGTTCTCTCAACTGGAGGGAATTATTGATTATAATTCATCCTTGGGCTGTTGGCAATGTCCGAAGACAGTTTTGTCTGGGGTGAAGAGTGATGCTATCAGTGTCTGGTGGGTAGAGGCCAGGAATGCTACTAACATCTATGATATATGGGAGAAAGAATGGGCCGGCCCCAAATATCAATCTAGCCAATCTAGCCTTGCTCTGTACCACAGCTGACTTCCTGGGTATATGCTGCAAAACAGGTGTATTAAACAGCTTCTTCTCAAACGTGGAGATAAAATGTCAGAAGTATAATCAAAATATATGAATTTTGCCTCTTTCTTCTCTTTTTCCTTGGTTTCACCACCACCCATGATCTCTGGGGTTTTTGCTAACTCCAAGTCACAGCTAGTAGTTGTGCATGTGACTGAATATACTACTAGGAACTGAGACAGTCCACTGATCAAGATAATATTAGGCCACTCAGTGGGAACAAAACAAACACACAGAAATTAAATAGCAAAACCAACATTGATCTCTTATTCATTTGATGTGTCCAATAGTGTTGGTGGGATCCTGTGTTATTCCACACAAATACTCAGGGACACAGACCAGCAAAGCTTTGCCATCTGGCAGCTGCACCGTCTGTAGCACATGGCCCCTCAGATGCATGAGAGGAAAGAGCTGGAAGGCTGCACACCTTTTGTAAAGTCTTCGGAGCCCATGACCCAGGACTGACTCAGTATATGCCCAAGGGATATAGCGGAGGCTGAGAAATAAGCAAAGGGCACTGGGTACAAAAGTTGCCCTACTCACCCTAGCCAGTTTGGCTCTGTGGATAGAGTGTCAACCATCAGACTGGAGGATCTCAGATTCAGTTCTGGTCAAGGGCACAGACCTCAGTTGTAGGCTCAATCCATGACCCTGATAAAAGTACCTGTGGGAGGCAATCAATCTATGTGTCTCTCCCCCTCCCTTTCACTCTCTCTAAAAACTAATAGAAAAATATCCTTGAGTGAGGATTAACAATAACAAAATTTGCCCTTTTCTGCCATGGATGATGCCCTTAGTCCTACATCACTCTTTAGAGATGGATGGCATGAACTGAGAATCAAGAAACATACTGTCTCCATGTTGCTTATGGTTTGACTATATGACCCATCAACGAGTGCCTTTCACTTTGAGGAGCTGACCCAATAGCTGTTGCATCCAATTCAATCCCAATGAACATATGATCTGCACAGAGGAGCCCATGCTTCACAGGAACTTCAGTAAAAATGGGGTCCCCTGGAGTCCTTGGAGGAACTAAGGTTACCACTGCATAGAAATGGTGACATGGTTTTAGAATATGTGAGTGACTGCAACAGGAGTTGTAACAGCAGATGGGTCATTTCTAGGAGGATGGAAGCCATAGGAATTCTAAGAGAGGACAGTAACAGTATACAGATTCCATCTCAACTGCAATCTGACTGACACAGTGGTTGTATGGAGTGTTGTGTTGAGCAGGACCGTGAGGCTGTGCCTGGGATCGGCAGGTACCTGGAACAGACAGACGCCAGCCAAGTCTGCAAAATACTGCACATACCCTGTTTTCCAGAAAATAAGATAGTGTCTTATATTAATTTTTTCTCCCAAAGTTGCACTAGGTCTTATTTTCAGGGGATGTCTTATCTTTCCATGCGCTAGGTCTTATTTTCGGAGGATGTCTTATTTTCGGGGAAACACGGTAAAAGAAGGAAGGGGAACTCAAGGACAGAGGGGGAGGAGGGCAACACATACCAGTTAGGAAAAGAGTGTGAGCAGCATAATAATGAGATAGTGAGGTGTCAGATATTCCATCTTTATCTTCAAAGTTCGAGGACCACAGAGCATCTGCCTTCAGAATGTGCTTTGCAATTCATATAATAGCCTATCTGCCCCTGCTTTCATGTTTCCTCCTCTTCCCACTACAAAAGAGTAGCCACCTTGAAAAAAATTTAAAAACCTCACTTCCCAAGCCCTGATATGTGTAGATGGAGGCTCTTCGGTAAAAATAGACAGTCTATCACTGTTACAGAAAAAGTTCCATTTGCCATGAAAACAGTATGTCCCTTCGCCATCTGCAAGCATCTGACATTGGGATGTTTGCCCATAAAGGCTATTGAAGCAAACACTTGTGGTGCTTTTAGGATGGGCAGCAATAAGCAACAGCTGTGATTATTTATATGCTGGCGGTGGAACTGAGCTGGTTTAATTAATCTTGCAGGTAAGTGCACAGGTGAAAAGGTGAGTGTGAGTATGCACAGCAAGGGCCTTACCTTCCCTGAGAGGTAGGTTAGGGCAGTGTTTCCCAACCTTCTCTCATGATGAGAATCACCTGGTGGAGTTGTTAAAACACAGATTCCTGAATCCCAACTAAGAAGTGCTAAACTAGAATTTTTGGGAACATATAGGTAAAATTGTATACCTAACTAGTGCTCTAAGACAGATTTTATATACAGAGCACTAAGTTAGGTATGCAATTTTACCTATATGTTCTCAAAAATTCTAGTTTAGCACTTCTTAGTTGGGATTCAGGAATCTGTGTTTTAACAACTCCACCAGGTGATTCTCATCATGAGAGAAGGTTGGGAAACACTGGGTTAGGGCATACAGACATACCCACCCTTCTCATTTGCTCTTGTAATTTCTTGTTCATATTATTGGAATTTACTTACTGCAGCCAACAATGCTAATTGGGCATGCGTGAAATTGCAAGTTTCCGATAAGGTTGGAGTTTTCTTACTCAATACTTCAAAGGGAAGAGTAAGGATGAGTCTGCCTGAGGAGTGTCTGGAGAAAAGTTCTGATAGTTTGTTAAACTAATGGAGAATGGGAAGAGAGGAAAGGGACCCTCACTGTCAAGACTTTCTTCAGGGGAGCATCTCTTGAGGAGAGAGCCTGCTTAGGTATGGGCCACAGAGGTGGGATGCCAAATAAGTTTTAATTTGATGGGGAAACCTACTTTGCTATTTATCTGAAATTCAAACTTAACTGTCTGCTTGGTGTTTTTCCACACTCTGTCTGGCAACCTCACTTAGAATCACTAACAAATGACTCGACTCTACTAATAAAGCCTCATGTTTACTGAGAGGGTCTAGGTCAGTGGTCGGCAAACCATGACTCGCGAGCCATATGTGGCTCTTTGGCCCCTTGAGTGTTCTAATGACACTTCTTCAAAATAGATTTGCCCAGACCAAAAACCAACTTCTGCACATGGGCCACGAAGTTTCAATTGCACTGTACGTGCGCGCCTGCACATGGTATTTTGTGGAAGAGCCACACTCAAGGGGCCAAAGAGTTGCATGTGGCTTGTGAGCTGTGGTTTGCCAACCACTGGTCTAGGTAATACTTAAATATAATATTTCACCAAGTTCCCAGAATAACACCTATGACAACACAACAAAAAGAGAAACACCACATGCTGAGTGAGGGAAGGATGCCATGTGCATCAGTGAGTGAGAGGTCCCCACTGGGGTCACCTAACCTCCCACCTCCCTCTCAGCGGGAGCAGCTGAGGTTGGGTAAGTGGTCACTCCTCTAGCAGGAGCCCTGTAGGTGCTTTCTTTTTATTCTGGGCTTTATTCTCTAGCCAACATAAAGCACAACCTAATTGCAGAAAATTGGACAGTCTGCTGCATGCTCACAAGCAGGGAAATAGCAAAAGGGAATTTAAGGCCACCTGGGATGGCTCACGGGCTTAAAAAGAGAAAGGACTCTTAGTGCATGGAGGAAAGCAGATCATGCCCTGGCCTGCAAAGAGTGTGGAGACAGAAGGAAGGGTGAAGAGAACATAATTCCCCTGCCCTTCAGACTCTCAGAAACAGAGAACTTGAGGACTATAGTGGCTCCCTCAGAGCATTGCAGGGTGACCCTAAAACTGTCCTGAGCAGTGGTATCAGTGATAACCCAGCACAATGTCCACAGGATGGATAAGTGAGAAGTGATGTGAACCCACAGGACTTCACTACTGATCAGGGAGGTGGGCTGCCAGAACCCACCATGAAAGCCAGAGATGGCCACTGAACTCAAACCAGTCCCACCTGACACCCTGTAATCACATGGTCTCCTCTGGCTCATTCTCTACAGCTCATTTATCCAAGCATCTCTCAATGTCCCTGATACCATGGAGACTTGCTGGACCAACCCCACCACAGCCTTCACCCCTGCCTCTCCCCGGAGCACCAGGAGCCAGGCGCAGCAGGTTGACCAAACAACCAATCTTCATTGAGTCACAGCAGGATGGGGGAAGTGAAAATAAATGATCTAAAGACAGACAGCTTGGCTTTAGTTACCAAATAAAGAAAAACAAAGAAATGTGCCTACAGGAGAAAATGTACCAAATGGCTGACTCTGTGGATCTCACCCAGGAAAATGTAGTCGGGGTTGCCACTGACTTCTAAGCTTTGACTTGTAATTCATCATAAGGGCCACTCTTGATAAGGCAGGAATTCCTGGGCCCTGGCCATTCCATAAAAAGGCATCAGTCTGGCCCAGGCTGCTATTAATGATGGTTGTCTCTATCCTCTCAGGTCTGGTGGGTGCCCACGCATGTGAAGGATGGGCTCCTGGTACGACACCAGGGAGAAGCAAGCCCTGTAGACTTGTGCTAGTGGGGACAGGACTCGGCTAGCACTGCCAGTCAGAGAGGCAACATCTCCAACCCACTCGGGGCCACTTGCTCACATGGCAGGGTCATCTCTCACAGCCCCCACATCTGTGCTGCAGTTTCAGAAAAAAAATAGGGCAAAAGCAATTCTTTAAAAAAAATGATTATAGCAATCACTGCAGAGTCAGAGCTGCATGCATTCTGCCCCCTCCCTTCTTTCTTAATGCGGTCATTCTGAGCTAATAATGGTCAAATTAGAAGAGTCGTGCAGCCCGGCCCATGCTCTCCTGGTGTGCAGGAGTCTGGGTGTGCAAAGCCATATGGGTGTGCTTCCAGGGATAAGCTCTAACTGCAGGGAAGGAGTAGCACAAACTGGAGGAGGGGGAGTCAGAAACGTAGCTCAGAGTATGGCTTACATTTCAGTGACAATCCCTGTGACCTTGGAAGAGCAGCCAGTCCATGCCCCTGGTACCAGATTGCAGCAAGGCCTTGAGTTGACAGGCAGGGAAGTTACTGATGTGTCCGACTGGGGAGGTGGCGGTCAGAGCATCCATCATGTCGCTCTTCCAGCCTGTTCCAAGGAGACAGCCTCTGAGAGCTGGGCTGGAAACCGACTGCCCGGGCCCATTAGGCCTCTGTCCCACAGTGAGGCAGCAGCTGTCACCCGGCACGGGGTAGGGGTGGAGCCGGTGCACAAGCTCATACCTGGAGGAGAGGCTGGGCCGCTGACTCAGAGCACAGAGGACAAGAGCCTTCTCCCCTCTTCTGTCTTAGAGAGCTCCGATTCAGCTCTGAGTGCTTCAACCTCAAGTCCAGGAGGCAGTCACTGCTCAGGACATTGATGCTGAATTTACAGAGGAACACGGCCCACTTGTTTTAAAAATAATGTATTTATTGCACAAAAAGAAAAAGGCAGACAGTGCAGGGGAATAGAAAATGAAGAGCAAAAATGTACATCACCCCTTTCCCTTGGCTCCATTCCCTCTAAAGTAGGGGTGTCGAACTCAATCAGAGAAGGGGCCAAAATCTAAAATCCAGCCTAAATCGCGGGCCGAATGGTTTACTGAACAGTCATAAACTGACAATGTCATAAACTGTCAGCGGAGTGCAGTGATGACAGCGCGGTGCGGGCCACATTGCAAGGCCTTGCGGGCTGGATTTGGCCCGCGGGCCTTGTGCTTGACACATGTGCTCTAAAGAATAGTTGCCATTTTCTCGTGTGTTTTTCCAGGCTTTTCTATGTGTTCAAGCAAACAAATATTTATGTATTTATATAATTGATGGATTTATTTTTATGCTAATGGTACCATATCATAAAATACCATTCTGCACTCATAAACATAATAGTTTTGACCACTGTTTGAGATGCATTCATACATGGATGAAACAGCAATAAAAACCTCAATGGGTTAATCTGTCTGAAGGACTTACACTGCCAATGTTTCCCTGTGTGGATATATCCTCAGTCACTTTATCACCCCTTAGTGGTGAACCTTCAGGTTGTTCCTAGGTTTTGTTCTTAATAAAAATTCTGCCATAAATTACCTTTGACTTTGGGGTAAGCATGCATGGAGATTAAATTCCTAGCCCTAAAATTGCTGATCAAAGGGTATACACATTTTAAATGCTGCTGTATGGCCAAATTGTTCTCCAAAGTTGAGAGCTCTCCATCGCAGTGGTTGACCCTTTCATACAGTTCCTCATGTTGCAGTGACCCCCAACCATAAAATTACTTTCGTTGCTACTTCATAACTGTCGTGACCCACAGGCTGAGAACTGCTAGCAGGGTCGCCTAAGACCATCAGAAAACACAGATATTTAGATTACGATTCATAACAGTAGAAAATTACAACAAAAATAATTTTATGGTTGGGGGTCACCGCAACATGAGGAACTGTATGAAAGGGTCACAGCATTAGAAAGGTTGAGAACCACTGACCTAAGGGATGCCTCTTCTGTAGCCCATGCAAAGAGTCCATATCAAGAAAACATGAAAGCAAAGTATTGGACAAGTTCACAGCCAAGCACATTCTAATCAATAGCACTTGGCTATCCATCTGAATCAAAGCTTAGATCAGACAAGCTCTACACACAACTAATCTCAACCAAATGTAACATTTTGCAGGCAAGAGTGGGAATGAGGCAGGGCATAAGGACAGTGGTTCTGGGGTTCAGTCTCAGAATGTGTTTGTTTGTCCCATGGGGCTCCTGTAGAGAGCTCATGCTTTGTCTATCAGAAGTTGTATGCCTTTGGCTAGGTGGCTCAACTTTATACGCCAAGAAAGACTCTTGTTAATGGGAGAAGGATACTATATTCTGAATATGTCCTGAGCATCACAAATACACCCAAGCTTCTCATTGCTTCCATCACCAGAGAAACAATATCTTGCATGGAAACTTTTTGCAACCTTAAGTTTAAAAGCACACAGGACCCAGACCTCACAGGAATGGTTGCATTCATTCATATTCATACATATGTATATTTTTCATTTTCCTTCTTAACTTTTTTTTTTGCTTCCAGAAAAGTAGGAACTGCTTTTTAAAGAAATAAAGTAAAAGAAAAATTAAAACTCATGCCTATATTTGATCAAAAGTCTATCTCCTCCTGGTTATGCTTAACTAGAAACATAATTTACTTTGTCCTGGAGAAACAGGAATTGTCAAGCTGATATTTCATTCCCAAGATACCAACATTGTCAAAAGCACAGTCATTACTTGACCCACAAACCATCAAGAGCCCCATTATTTATGCCTTCAATCCTGTCGAGTTGAATGCAATTGTTTCCTCCTCTGTTGCTCCAACTACAGGATCACATTGGCAATCACAGCTCCAATTGCTCCCTTGAGGCAGAGCCCCAACACCACAGAGAAAGCTTTATCTGTGTAATAATTAATGACAGTGTTTGTTTAATTTTGATTAATGTTTGATATCAAAATTTACATGCTCAGGTGGAAATAATACCCACCATGAAGATTTGTTTGTGTCTCCCCTGGAGAGAAGAGAAATGTTGTGGTCAGGATAGCATAAAAAAGAAAAAAGAAAAAAAAGACTTCTTTAAGCCCATGTGGTAGCCAGAGTTCCCTAAAGAATCAATTAGGAATGTCACCAGAAAATCACCCAAGAGAGTTGGCATGGTAACTGGAATTGGATGTAATTCTGTTGTCTGTGCTCACATTCATTTAGACTTCATTAATGATTATTCCAAGCAAGCAGGGAGAAATGCTAACTAATAAAATGCCGCCCAAATATTATGTATTCTAGGACCACCATGGTTCATGCTAGCTCCACAAATAATGATGATGAGATAATTGCCCTGGTTTCAAATCTAATGATAGTATTATAATTGCTACATTCTACAGTCAATGGTATTCACCATAGTCTCAGAGCAGAATAAAATGAGAGAATTTTATAAACTCAAGGTACAAGTTAGAAGCAACAGGCAACATTGTACTCAGAACTGGTGACACCATAGATCACAGATGAGGTGCAAGCTTTAAGCCCACTAGTAATCAGCATGCACAGCAGGAGTCTGAGGGTTCCACAAAGGGCAGTTTGATAAAGGGCAGTTTTCCTGCCTGAAGTCACACTCGACCCAGGAGTATTTTCTATCTGGACAACAAGATCATCACTCTCCCACCCACTCTAAAGGTGAGGTCCCCACCCACCTGAGCATGCCCCCTGAGCAGCTCTCCTAGATAGGCGGCTGGAATCAGCCCCAAATCAAGATGATGAGGGCAGACCAAATATAATTCCAAGTAGAAACCAGAGGGAAAGTGTCTTCCTCAGCTTCACTTCTGAGAGAGGAGCCATGGGGCCAATAACACAGCCAAATAAACTTAGAATTGCTTCAGACAGAAAAAGATTTTCTGTTTTAAAAGATATAGATTGCAAGTAAGAGGATATTGAGAATTGAATGCATGTCATCAGCTTCTGATAGTCACTATCATGAGATGCCTCCATGGGCCGATCACAGGATGGGGCAGAGGACAAGTTTTGTATGTTTGCTAAAGCATTTGTGGGCCTGCCGCTGCTGAGCACAAAAAGGAAGAGAGGGATCTGAAGATTTGCTAGAGAACCCCACATAGAAAATGACCACGTTGATATTTGTATACTATTAACACTGGAGGTTCTGAGGCCTCAGCTGTCTAAGTATGCTCTCCCAGAAGAAAATTAGACACCCAGAGACCATCACCAGAGATGTTCCCAATCATATCAGCTTCTGGGGCTGCCATACAGAGTCCACAGACTGAGTGACTTAAACAACATCTATTTATCACAATTCTAGAATGTGATAAATACTCCACTCCCTCTTCCAGAACGTCCTGGAACTTCTCATGATGCAAAAACTAAAAGAGATCATTTCAGGAGGGGGGGGGGTAGTGGGCAGGGAGGGTGCAGACACCCCTTGGACTCATCTCCAATAGCTCTACATCCTGGCAGAAGCCACTCTGAATGCCCAGAGCATTTGTCACACCTGTTTTAATGTCACCCTGTCATTGCATGGAAACTCTGCACGTGTTCATCGCCTATTTACCTTGCTCCTTCTTGCATCTGCTCCCTCTAATGTGACACACAGGAGACCCCTGCATGCAATTCTCATCGTCCAAAGCCACCAAGTTGTCCATCGAGTCAGTCACCTGACTGCTAAGACCAACTCCTGAAAGTCACAAATGAAGGATATTACATTGAATGATTTACTCAAAAGTTACAAATTTCTATGATCCTAAACAAGGTAAAAGTAAATATACATCTTTGAGCTCTGGCTGCCATAAGAGTGAAATATGAGAGCTTGTCTCCTAGTTCTCAGGGTTTCCGTTTTGTGGACAAGAATCTAAGAAAACAGAACAAATCAGGCCAAAGAATGGCTAAAGAACTGGGGATAAAAATAATCCAAGTTCTTGGTAAAGAGGAACTCAGTAATCAGGGAACATGAGTGAGTAGTAAGCTGAAGCCAAAAATAAATAAATAAATGAAGTCTGCTTGGGGCATTACAGGAATTCTTATTTCTGGAAAGTTCTCTTTTCAAATAATATCTTGGATCTGTAAAAATCTGGTCAAGGACACTCAGTGAAAATATAGTTTTGCAGGAATCTCCACTTTCAATAACATCAGCAATTACAGCTCAGGAAGGAAGTGGGCATGGAGTCAGAATGTGGGCAGTGGTGGTTAGAAGTTGGGGTTCCTGCCTCATGTTACCTCCCGCAGGCTGAGTAACCTCATGAAAATAAGTTCTCACCTTGGGGCCTCATTTTCTTCAACTTCCCAGAAGGAAAGGTAAAGGTCCAACCTGTACACCTTGCCACTTATCCTCAACAGAAAATGGTTCCAATGTCTTTAGGTTCTGTCCCCAAATCTCCCACCAGCTGAGACAGGTAGTGTGACAGCTCACTCAGGATCAAATAGTTTAACTAAACAAAGAGCTAACCAAGCAGGTGAAGCATGTGAACACATATATGTGTTTTCCTCTGATAACCAGTTCCAACTCAACAGCCAGTTGAGATGCCATGTATCTGAATTGCTCTCATATGAAATATTTTGTTACTATATTTACAACATGAAATAGAAAGCGGGGGTGGGGAGCAACAATCAGCTGTGATGTCAGCAGCTGCTCTCTTCATTCATTCGCAGAGCCCAGCACCCAGAGCCACCGCGGACCCCAGGGTATGCACCGCTGCTCTGGGAGGCTTCCCCAACACACACCAGCTTCAGACACACGACATGCTCCAAACTGTGTCCACAGGATGTGCCTTCAAATGCCGTGCTTTGGAGGCATTTTCTCCAGTTTGCAGAGATTAAACATGACACAAAAGACTTGGTCCTAGTTGGGTTTTGTTGATTTTTAATCTAGTCATAATCTAATGGATGATGCTAAGAAGTCCTCTGTTACCTAGAGGAAGCCAAATCGACTTTTAAGAAAGTTGAGTTTTAAAATAGATGTGAAATTATAAAAATGGCCCTATATCTAGAACCCCTTCCCCAGACCCAGTTCTGGCAGTGGGCCTGCAGGCATAATCCAGAATGCTAGTTTCCCATGTCTTGAAGTCTAATTTCTTCAATACCCCCTACTACCACCACCTCTGGCTCAAGGGTGGGCCAAATCTTCCTGCCTCCTCCCTGACTCTGTATATCTGCTCCTGCAAGAGGCCTGTTCCCACCTCTGGCTGGTCTAGGGCTGTGGTCTGCAAACTGTGGCTCTTTGGCCCCTTGAGTATGGCTCTTCCACAAAATATCACAACCTGGGCAAGTTTATTTGAAGAAGTGGCGTTAGAAGAAGTTTAAGTTTAAAAATTTTGGCTCTCAAAAGAAATTTTTAATCGTTGTACTGTTGATATTTGGCTCTGTTGTCTAATGAGTTTGCCAACCACTGGTCTAGGGTAACGGGTACAGCTGTGTAAGCTGCAGGCAGATGGCCCTTTGGTTAGAAAAGAATGTTCTTAAAAACTGACCCTGAAGCAAGATATGTAAGACACCCTTCTTTGTAGGACACCCTTCTTTGTTACAATATCTTCAAAGGGAGATTAAAAAAAAAAAATTAGTCTCCACATACTAAAGCCAACTAAATAGAGGTTAAAATTCAAAACTCCTATTAAAAGCATCTGACCTTTGACAAGAAATTTTAGCTGATAATTCATAGGGAATCACTACCAGCCAAAAGGCTGTGCAAATTAGTTGTTTTCAAAGGAAAACTTTTTTTGAAGTTTGAGTGATTGATTGCAAACTGATTAATATGGTCCCTGAGACCTTTTTCTGACCATTAATTCTCCTTAGATCTTCCCCCTGAAATCAGGTTTTGAAAAGACTATGAACCCTCCCAGATCACAGGCAGCCTCCATTCTGAATAGACTGCTAGACAGAAACCAAGGGTTAGAATATGGACAGTTCCCCTGCATGCTGCTTAGAGGACAAGTGCCCGAACCCTTGGAAACACTTCAAGCCTTTGCAGAGCTATAAGCAAGCAGATTACTCCAACTTTAACCGCATAGAAACAAGAGGGTTCTGAGAACTCTTAGAGATGAAATTGGCTCAGACTAAGTTGAGTTATGAAAATATATTACATATTCACGCAGCATTGCTCACTCTCTTCTAGAAGGGACAGAACAGAGGTTGTCATATGTCCGCTGATGTGAAATTCCAAGGTGTCTTTAAGAAGGAATAAAAAACTTTTAAGAAAAGCATACTGGGCTTCAGAGGTTCCAGCAAGTGTACTATTAATGAGGAATTAAATGCCAGATAGTTTTCCTGGGGAATTAGAAGGCGACTCAAGCAGGTTGACATTTAATTTCATGCACAAAGGCCTCGTTGCAAATGTCTTGAAGCTCGTCACAGTGTCAGAGGGAGGGGGGAGGGTGTGTCAGGAAAATGCTGAACAAGAGCAACAAATGTGCAAGGGCTCAAAAGGGATGTCTATAACACCCCACGCATAGACACAGTAAGTCGCTGGGATAAGTTTTAGCACAAGCTTTGCACTGGTACCACTTTCTTAAAATGTACAGCTTTAGAAGAGATTGGAATGTCTACCCCACCTGAAGAAACTGAGGCTCAGAAAGACTTAAAAGCTACCCGAACCAGGAAGCTAGAGAAATGTCCAGCCCAGAGTGCTGACTCCGTTGTCCTGGGCCAGGCACCCTGGGCGTGGTGGAGTGGGAACTCTGGCGCCAAGACTCAGGACTCTGAGCTGCCACGTGCCAACTCAACGCTCTAGCAAGGACTTAACTTCTTGTACTAAAATGTCCTCATTTAGAGAGTAGGGATGGCAAATGGTAGGTAAACAGAGAAAGAAAATATTGACGCTGACTGGCACCATACTAGATATGTTTCAGTTTGACAAATTACTTATGTTCTTCTAGTAGTCCATCTAAGGTCATCATTTGTCATTCCGTAGTGGTTCCTATGCCTGCTCACTGCACAAATCTTCTCATCTATGGGAGGCTAAAGCTCTCACTATTACCAAGGGGCCATAAATAAGGTCCCAAATTCTTCCCAGTGGTTTGGGAGAGGGATCCAGTTAAAACCTGGCTAGTCAGGTGGAGAAATATGCCATAACAATCCATCCCCTATGTCTCAGAGAGTTATTTCTCAAAGCATGCAGGTCATCCTGAGAATGCTGTGGGTTTACGATGCATGAGGCCAGATTCCCTGCATCCCTTCTGAATATGAAAAATTATTTCAGGGTTTGGAATATGATTTTTCTCAGTGTCATATGCCAGTAACCACAGCCTTATCATTTCAAGCAATCAAAAGTTATAATTGTTTGCACTTCCAATTCCAAGGGAGAAAAGTACATAGAGTTCTTGACTAAGTGGTGGAAGCTAGTGAAAGGAGCCTTCAGTGGCATTAGAAAGAAGCTGAGAGCTGAAAGCTGAGGCTGAGCCGGTCTGGAATGCCGAAGAACAGGCAAGCCATTCTATTTCCAAGTTTATGGCTCCTTGATTGTCAGCAAGGTAATCTTCTGCAGTCTCAGTTTTCTTACATATAATAGAGATTATTTTGAGGATTACATTTGTAAAATGCAGGGGAATATTTTTGTAAAAACATAAGCACTCCAATTTTTGCTATATTTTTACTCTACTTATAATGCAACAATTTACAAAGCATCTTCCAAAATATTAGCTCACCAGTCTTCTCAGGACCTATCCAAACAGGAGGCTGCTTTTGGTGATTAGGAAGGACTGGATTTTGTGTGACCAGATTGGTTCTTTGGACAGAATATCCAACATGGAGGAAGTACAAACGCTCCAGCTCGAGGACCTGGCTGGGAACGCCTCTTCAGATCCCTCGGCTCCTTTGCTCTAATTTGCTGCTCATCAAGCACCCTTCAGATCTATAATTTGGTCTCTTGAGTGAATTCTGGAAGGGGACCTTGTGAATGTCTGATCATTTTTTTCCCTGATTTAAAAACCCTTCACTGTGTCCCCAATACCCCTTGGAATAAAGCACTCTAGTCTCACTTTCAATGCCATCCAGGTAAAATAAGGCCTCCTTCCCCAGGACGGCATTTCACTTACCCCAGCACTGGACGTCTGTGTTCCAGACTCACTGAACTCCAAGCGGTTCATCCTAACACCCCAGGCCTCCAACCCCTCTGCCCTCTGCTGGGAAATCCTCCCCACTCTCCATTCCTCATCTGTTCTCGCCGGAACTCGCCTGGGCCCTCCACATCTTCCCTAAGTACCCATTCCCCAGAAAGGCTGTGCTAAGGCCCTTCATACATGTCCCCACCTCACCTGGTCTAAGGCTGTGTTACCTATGGCTTATCTATCCCTATGTCCCCCAGAAGGTAAGCAACTTGAGGGGAGCAGAGTGGCATTTATAATGGCTGACCCTGCAGAGTTTGGTGTCTGATGCATAATAGCCCCTCCGTAAGTAAGTGATAATGAGTGAGAGGATCAAATCTCGGGCCCTGAGCCAGACCCACTCCCATTGGGATCCACCATCTGGTCTCCCTCAAACCCTAAGGCTGGATTTCTGCTACATGGTTTCTGGCCTTGCAAAACCTTTGTGTGACCTCAAAGCCTCAGAAATCAAAGGAGCATTGGCATGTCCAGTGTGTAAATACCCCCAAAGTGGCACTGAGAGAGATGGCAGAACTGGAGTGAGTGTGAGCATCTTCCCGGTGACAGTGGGTGCTGGCCACTGTTTTTGTGTCTTGTGGTTTTAGGGCTCTGGACAGCCCTGGGCCTCTGTGGCCAACAAAGGCAGCCCCACTCCCATGAGTCTGGGCCAGGTCTGAATGGAGAGTGTCCCTGGAGCCCTCACAGAGCAATGGCCCCTGCAGAACTGGATTTATTTGCAGGACTTCTACTAAAAAAGCTTTTGGGGATATCATCCATGGGATGACAGGTTCTTTGCTAAGTTGCCTTTTTAGGTTGAAGTACCAGTGGTAACAAACATCTATGGCAGCTGGGTTTCTCTCAAGTGGACCCAAAAAAAATTTGAAACAAATGTGCAATCGCTTTCTACTTATTAAAAACGTCCTTTAGCTCCAGGAAAGGTCCAAAGCAATGCTGGAAATAGAAAAATGGTGCTAATCACTGCCACTTCTTAGCAGTAACTAGTGGTTTTTCAGTGTTTACTTGGCATGTAGCATTTGGCAGGACTACCCTACAGCCACCACCTCCTCAAGAGCACAGCCACAGAAATAGTGAGCTCACACCACTCATTCCACAGACAAGGAAGCAGTGTAGATAAGTCAGCCAGCTTCCTGTGCTCATGCAGCAGGGAAGAGGGACCCACACCCAGAACCTCTTGTCCTGAGAATCATAGCTCTCAGCCACCACGTTACAGCAAACACCTGCCATGTGCCGGGCAAGGTGCACACTGTGTCTCTGACCCTCGCAGCCATGCTTCCCAGTAGACACTGTCCCCATTTTACCATGAGGGAACTGAGAGGTGGATTGCAGAATGTCTTAAGACCCATCAGTGACTGAATCTGAATGAGACCCAGGGCTTCCCCTGCAAAGCCTTTGCTTTGGGCTCCCACATTCCCACCCTCTCTCCAAGTGTCCCCTTCCTTCCTGCCCCCTTGCATTGCCCATCTCTCTGGCTAGGCACTCTGGGCTCATACACAGCCCTACAGGTTGCCCAGGACACAACACTGGGATCTAAGCAGCACCACTCATCCCGGCAAGGTTCCTGCCTCAGGTCAGCATCTTAGTAGCCTTCACGCGCTTACTCACCCAGAGCAAATGTCCCAAACTCCTTTGATCCAACCCTGCTGTCTCCAAATCTTAAATGCATGCAACAGGTACATATATGCACAGACAGACATGCATGTGTGTGCTACAGTGCTTTAGTACTTTATTTTGCATGTTACTATTATTTTGTATTCACATTTATTATATAATTTAATTCAATATAATATGTTAAATATATATATTAAATATTAGATATAATTTAATATACAAGTTGTTTAGTCACATTTATCATGTGTCTTCTATTTTATGTTATCATGCTATTTTATTAACTGCATGCTAGACCCATGAACCAAGTCTATAGATATGTATGAAATCCAGTTCCTGGATTCAAAATTTACCTAACAGGAGAAAAATTGACTAAAAAGTAACATGTGTGAAAAGATTCTGAATTTCCAGACATTTTCATACTTAAGGGGAGTCACAGTGCCATGGTGAGATGGGCAAATCAACCTGCACCTGAGTTCACTGTAGAAAAGCAATAGTCACAAAGCAACAGGGAGTCCGTCCTGAGGTGACCATCCCCACCTTGAACACCACCTGGTTCTGGAGGCTACAGCACCTGAGGAAAATGAGGAGCACCCACCAACTGGGGCACATCCAGGGCTAGCCATTGGGAGTGACATGTGTGGAAACTGTTTCTTAAGTGATTGGTGATAAGAAGAAGAATTATGTGTCAATAAGTCAATGGAGACCTTGTTATAATATAAAATTGTGAGGACATAGTATATATGGATGTGTAAAAAATATGTATTAATCGCCAAAACTGGTTTGGCTCAGTGGCTAGAGCATCGGTCTGCAGACTGAAGGGTCCTAGGTTCAATTCCAGTCAAGGGCATGTACATTGGTTATGGGCACATCCCTGGTAGGGGGTGTGCAGGAGGCGGCTGGTCAATGTTTCTCTCTCATCGACATTTCTAGCTCTCTATCCCTCTCCCTTTCTCTCTGTGGAAAATCAATAAAATATATTTTTTAAATATGTATTAATGAAAGTTTATCAAAATATCGAACATTTAGCCTGCTGAAAATAATTCAACCAAACTTCGTATTTTGAGGACTCTCCTTCCACACACAAAGGAATGACCTGTTCTCGGGCCTTCAAGAGCAGGAATTTCATAAGACATTGTGTACCCAAAGTTCTTTGAGCTTGGGGGAGCAAAATCATTGATGTATACAGCAGACCTACAAATTACTCACCCACAAAAAGTGCCAATGCTACATCAAGCATCTCCACACTCAAGAAAGCATGTGGGCATCCCAGATGGTGTGTGGAAGATCAAGTAAATACTACTTTTCTCAAGGACGTCTTATCAGAATTGTAACTGAATCTGACTTTTGATTCATCTTGTTTATTCTCAAGCAAAAGCATGTGTATGTGAGTGTGTGTGTGTGTGTGTGTGTGTGTGTGTGTGTGTGTTGAAGAAAAAGAGAGAGAGAAAACCATTGACAACCTGAATTTATCATCTCTTCCTTTTATTGTCCTTTTCTTGATGAGGAGTATCACCATCTTCTCAATTTCCCTAGTGAATTCTAATGGTCAATCTAGACCCCTCCATCTCCTTTGCCACGCCCAATTCTAATTGATTATAAGTATCTTCCAGTTCACTCTCCTAAATGCCACTCTAAATTGCTATCTGTTAAACCTACAATAACAGCACCTTAGCTTGAGCTTTCCAACACTGTTGACTGGATGCTACCTAGCTTTCTAACTGGTCCTTGACTTCTCATATAAATCCTGTTCAGTCCATCTTCCTCTCTGCCACCAAAGTACTTCTTCTAAAAGGCAAGCACATCATAACTCTCATTAAAGCCTTCAACAATTCCCTACAACCTTCATGATAAAACAACAGTTCCTTACCATGGCAAGCAGGGCCCCTTCTGACTTAATCACTAAAATAATTACTTCTGGATTTCTCTCCCCACTCACCTCCAGAAGCTCCCACCCACACCCCAGGTTCCAGGCATACCCACCATCAGCAATGTGCCAGCCCAGGCCTTCAACTTTTAGACGTGCTTCCTACCAACTACACCATCCCCACCCTCCCTGCTTGACTAACCCCTTCTTACACTCCAAATGCATTGTCTCTGTGCCAAGCACTTTCTCTAGACCTTTAGGTTCTCAACAGGTCTATGAAGACTTGGATAATTTTAACAGAGTCAGAACTGGAAGTGTAGATATCTAAAGAGGTGTCAAGACATGGAGTTGGATAAAAAAAAAAATCATGCCTTGTAAGGGAATCAATTGTCCAAGGAGAGTAAGAATAATGTCAGGGGAGAATGTGGGGAACCTGGTACTTGACCTGCAAAAACATCACTGAATGCCACTCAGAACAGGATAGGGCATTCATCCATTAGCAAGTTGAGAATAGCTCCTCAAAAATTAATGGTTTGGAGCTAGTAATGTTTAATATTTGATTTCTATTAAAAACATCACTGTTTATGTCCCTGTGTCCCTGAACTATTTATTTCCAATATACTTTTGAAACCTGCTATCAAAGATATTCCCAAGCAGATCTACAGTTTCTTGGAAAATCACAAGAATCAGAGACAAATTGTCAACTTGGACTCTCTAAGTCATGACTTAGGATAACTGGCTCAAATATGTCTCCCTAACCACCATGATTACCCACAATTCCAGTTATTGCAGATGGTGCCATTCATTCTCCATCACCAACACATATCTTTCTTGTCAATTATATTCAGGTATGAGTTCTTCAGCTTTATTTTTTTCTATATTAGTTATAATATTTTATTGTCCTCTAAATAAATTGCTACTGACTGTTGCTAAGCACCTCTTTCCTTACCATGGTTTGAATTCACATTTCTGTTCCAAAATTCCCACCTTCCAGTAACTTTTGCAAGATGATTATTTGCCCCATTTATTTCTGCAATCAGGGTATCATATCAACTTGGGCCAGAGTTGCCTTTTGAAGGCAATGAACAGTGTTTTGGGGGGGGGGTGTTGTTGTTTATGCCCCCAATGATGTGAAATCCTGATTGGGTTCCTCCAGCCGGACTGGCCCCTGTCCAGCTAGGTCTTTGGGGTAAGCTCCAACATGCACCAGTGTCTTATTTTTACAAATATGAATTGCCAAAACTCTGCGTCTTGGATTTACACCACTGACTTGTGGAGGGTCCAGACACTTTCTGTCTTGCTAGACAGCTCCTCACTAGCATCATGAAATTAGAGAGGGTCCTCCAGTTGACAGCCTTCTGTCATATCGATACAAGATCCTTTTTCCTTTTGTTTTTGTTTTTATATGCTTTGATTCTATCATAATAACCTTCCTCTTGGTTTTTCCTATAGTCACTGAAGTCTGTCCTTCAGGGACCTATGTTTTCAAATCTTTCTGTTATTGGTTTCCTGATCCTGGCCTCTTCCCACTAGCACTTCACATAACAGGCTGCCCTTCCTAGTATCCAGGGTCCCAGGATCCCAGCATTGCTTCCAGTGTCTGCACATAAGACGGGCTCCCACATGTCACTGGAAAGGCTTCCATCACACACAGAATGGCTATTTTCAATGCTTCTTTGTCTGCCCTGAGATCAGCCTTCCCCACTGGCTGAATTCAGTAACTTGAACCAGTAGACTTGTATAAATTTTAAAGGGAGCTCTCAGAGGTTCTTTCAAGATGCTGCCAAACCTGCCTGTAATCTCTTTAAAAACTACTTCAAATTCAGAGTTTTCTCCATTTGTTGTTTATTGCCCCAAACTATCTTTCAGCAAAAGCATTTTTCTTACAAAAATAAAACTTTCAAGCACTTTAATAGTAACATTAAATCTGACTTCACTTGGTTCTCTCAACTGCCACAGGCCTTTCATTGAAAGTCCTGACAGGAGCTCACCTTTTTTTTTTTCTTTTCTTTTTTCCTTTTTCTAAGAAATATGTTTACGTAGATTTATAGGAAATGAAGGGTTTCACCACACACACACACACACACACACACACACACACTCACACTTGGGTCAGATGGTCAAGGGTGATTTATATTTAACTACTGTGAGTCACGTCAGGTTGAGATTTAAGCAAGTTTCACTAACTGTTGACAATGGAAACATCAGCTCAAACTCTACTGTGTGTGAGGTGTGGGATTGAGTGGGTTGCCCAACATGTCATGTGGCTTTATATTCTTTTATTCCTTCCTTTGTGCTTGTAGAAAAAAAATACATATTATTCTCACTACTTTGGGAATAAATAGCTCACCAGTCTTCTTTTAGAATTGTATGCATGACCATTAAAATGTCTTATAATTCTAAAATATTAGTAATGTCACCTCAAATTCAATATTAAGAGAAAAGTCACAGCAACTAGAACAAAAAAACAAAACCTCCTGGATCTCTTATGAGGATAGCAATGTTATAAAGGCTTCCTTAAATAGCATTTTTAAAAAGCAGGTACCCATTCTTAGATCCTCACACAGACCCTAACTAGAAAGTTCCTATGTTTCATACACTGCCTTTTACAGGCCACATGCATGGAGCAACTTATACCTCTAGGGTCTCACCAAGGGGCTACTGTCCTGGCTTTCCTGGACATACAGCAGCCCCGTGGCTTCTGCAATGAATTCTGACACCAAATGAGGCCACAGAGTCACACAGAACCAGTGTAGTGACATGTTCTTCATTCAGAATCATTCACTGTAAAGTGGTCAAGAATTATTTCTAAATCTATTTTTAAAAGCACAGTTTTTAGTACACTTGTTAGTCCCATTTCTGGTTTCTTCTTCTGAATTCCTATTTAGACTAAATGTTTTCCTCTCCCTTCTCAATCCACATCTGCCTCTTATATCCTGTCCTAATCCCATTCGCTTTTGCTAAAGCCATGAGCCTCACCCACTCTGGAGTTAAAATCCCTGGTGTAAAAGCCCCTAGTGCAATGACTGACAACATTGCCAATGTGGAAATGCCTCCAGTCCATGTCTCTGGAGACCTGTAGCTTCTAGAACAATAGTCCCAGGAGGCCCCAGCAATACCTGTGGGTATATCTACAGCCACAAGATGAAAAGAACCAACCACAGAATTGCCATGACAACATTAGTATAACTGGAGGCACTGCTTTTCCATGAAAAAAAAAAAAAAACTAATACACAGTTTTTAAACCATTCACTTTATAGCTATAAAAGTAGTCAGCATATTTGCCTTTTTCCTCTCTCTTACTTTATAAGCTCGGCATGATTGTAGCGATAAACCCATCCACGGAATCTTGACGTGAGGCAAGAATAAATGCATGTGACTGTTGCAGCTGTCAGAATTTAATGCTGTTCAGAAAATGCTGTCTGGTTTTTCAGGTATAGTGGTGATTACAGACAGCCTTGAAAGAATGTTCTTATTCCCTTTTAGAGTTGCTAACTCCATCAGATCTAATCCTTTCTCTCATTGTCATCTGTCCCAACAGCAGCTATGTAAATGCACAGAAATAAATAAAAACTTTCTATGGGCTCCTATCAAAGCAATAGAGCAGAGCTCCTACCCAAACATCAGAATAATGCAACCCTCCTTAGAAGACAGCATAACTACTAATAACACTGAAAACGATCTGAATGCAGGAGAGTGGTTACCCTGAAACATACAGGTGGAACACATTCATGTTAAGGAAATTCTTAGGGATTCACTAATTTCCTGGGAAGAGACACAGTGAGATCAGGTCAATAATTGGACTAGAATCCTGTTTGAAAGAAGGTTGAGAGTACACCTAGTCATATTTTTCAATGCCATTAGATTGCATGGCTTATACTGGTGAATGCTAATCAATTGATTCTTTCTGTGTAATAGTCATGCTTGGCAGTCCTCGGTAAATCTTTCCCCATGTTTGCTTTATGACTGAATGTTCATATAATTTACCAACAGAAGCAAAAAGCAGTTTCTTAGGGGAGAAGGTTGGTTCTGATGCTCTTTGATGTTACAATCAACTCCTGAATTTACAAGTTTTATTTCCCTCCAGGATAGCAGGACTTCTGCTCCCTTTGTGACTCTCCACTGCATAAAGGACAGCTCACTATTTGCAGGATCACTGGATACATGTCCCTGACTCATTCCTTGGCTAGCAGATAACAACAGTTAGTGGTGAAAACAATGCAAATTGGGAACAGGAGAATGCAGTGGGTTGGAGAGATGAGGGTGAAGAGCTGAGGTTTCAGAAGCTCCCTCTTTGTTATGTTTAGTGCTTTTATCTTTAAATTTCACCTTACCTAATATTAATATTGTCGCTCCTGCTTTAATTGTCTTCCTGGAATTATCTTCCCTTTCTTTTATTTCTAATTTTTACTTCCTTGCTTCCATCTTACATTCATTTTACTTTCTGGCTTTCTTTTTCTTTTCTCACGTATGTGATCAAATAAATACTCATGTCCTAATTGTCTATTGTTAATTTAAAACATTCTGCCACTTTCCTGGTCACCACTCATAAAACTCATTACCAAACACATATTGGTTTTGTATTATAGGAAAATCAACAATCAAACATTTCCCTCCACCAGACATGCTCTCCTCATCTTCTTCTGCCCCTTCCCTACTGTTGTGTCAGATAAGGTCTTTGAAATATTACTTCCTTCTCTCCTGATAATTTTTAAATATCCTTTCTTCTTCCTATACCATTACTCCCAATGCCAACTCCTAGGTTTTGATGATATAATTTAATATTTTTAGTATCTCTGCTTCAGAACTATTATGAGATTTTTTTAAATTAGATTGTTTCTTCTACTTCAGAATCCTTATTTTACACATAGGACCTAGTCACCTTCTGAAATCCATTTAGATCTGCATAACTGGGTATAGCTTCTGCTGTTTCTTCTCCTCACCCTCCTCCACATTGAAGTCTCCATAGTGATTCATTTATTGTTTAGAATCTATTTCTGAGTACTGCCTACAGATGGGGTGTGTGGATGATACAATCTCTGAATCCTGAATATTTGTAATTTCTTTCACATTGGCAGGTGATGCTATCTTTGCTATGGATCGTATTCTTAGAACAGGAGCTTTTTCTTGGAAATCTACACATATTTTCTGATGAGCTTCCAGAGCTCCAGAAGAGCAGTTTCTAGTCTTTCTTTTTTTCCCTTGTAAGTAACCTATTCTTTCTGTCTTAAAAATATAGAGATTTTCTCTTTGTCATTGGGCATCAGAAATTAATCAGGATTTGTCCATTGTGTCTGGGTGTTCTTCTTATCAGTCTTGGCTGAACCTCAATGACACAATTCACTCTGCAGACTCAATACCTACTTCAGCTCCAGGCAATAGCCCACTGGCATTTGTTTAATTATTAAACTTCCTCCCTAAGGTCCTTCTGCAACTGATGTTATTTGTGTGTTACATTTCCAGAATCCATCCTCTTCGTTTGTTGTATTTTTGTTTTGTGTTTTGAGATGGTCCTTCATCTTCCTAGGACCAACTCCAGTCTCAACAACTTTTCCTTTAATATCATATTTTTTAGTTCTGGAAGTCTTTTATGTAGTCATAAATTTCCTTATATATTCTAGTTATTTTTGTGATTTCACTTGCATCTCTATTTCCTTTCCATGCTTATTTTTTAGTAATTTTGTTTTTAGTCACTCACTGAGGTTCAGATAAAGCTGTTGAGGGGCTTCAAGCCAGAGCAATTGCTCCTGTAATTTTGTGTGTAAAAATCTATGTCTTGCCCAGCCAGCCAGCAGAGTAACCTGTCTTCTCTTGTCCTTGGTACCAAGAGGAGCCATCTTCCTCCCTGGTCTCCTCAATACTCTGCAGCCTAGATAAGGATGGGCAGAAGAGACTCAGCACAAATATATAGCAATTCTGTTTTCTAGATGTATAGTAGCTCCTTCTATGATTCCTGCACCTGGGGAATCTCTGGCCATCTCCTCAGGTAGTGGAGGCTTTTCATGATCCACCGAAGTCCCATTCCAGGGTCTGTTTACTTATCTCTAAATACAACCTGAGGGGAGGCAGGGGGCGGTCTGCTGTTAGAGCCAATGCCTCACTCATGTATTTGGCCACTCCTTCAGATTCCTCTACCTGACTAAGAAAGGATGGTCAGTAGTGAATAGCTGGGACAAGAGGGCATTAAGGATACATTCAACTTCTATCCTCCCAGAAATCTCAGGTGCATGCATCCACACATACTTGTGTGCTGCATAGTTAAATCAGGGATTCAGAATAACAGCATCATGGACCCCAAAAATGTAGTGAATAAATACTGAACTAGAGAGAGAATTTTTTTTTTTAAGTGTATAAAGGTAAAGATAAGCCCTTAATGATTTACCAAGCACAATTAGGAAGAAATTGTTTGTTAAAAAAAAAACAAAAAAACACTAGACTTTGCATTGTTGTCACATTTGTTTAGATTCCAATAAGCCATTTATAATCTCTAAGTATGACAGGACTATTTCCTATATGTCTTGCTCAATTTCATAACATATTTTATTCAGTGGTTTTTATATTGTGTATGATTTTGTAAGAGAGTGAGAATGTTGGAGCATGCTTCCAGAGAGGCGGTGGACTATAGAGTTATCAGTGCTGACACCAGTCCAGGCCTTGAGATATGGTCTCATGGCCCCTTCCCAGCGCGTAGGCCTTCTTTCAAGGGCAAAGCAGGACTGACTCTGTTTTGTACTGTGTAACTGTCTTGTATAACTATGTCTCCGACATAGCCCCTTTCTGGGAAAAACCACAAAATGTATCAATTACCCAACCCACCCTTAAATCAGCCAATAGAAATACAGAGGGAAATAACCCAGTGTAACCGGACCCTGGCCCACACCCCACCAATCAGAACCAGCCAACTCAGTGGTCCGAGCTCCCTGGTGGTCCTTGGGGATCTTGAAATCTGGGCATAACAATTTCTAATTGAGACATACAAATGATGGCTAAAATTCCAGAAAAGATAAAATTTGGTTAATTATTCCTAGCACAAAGGCCCAATCCATGAAATCTGTGCATAGCTACAGATCTGTGATCAGGGCCATCTTCCCCAGATGCCTGCAGCCAACACTGCCCCCACCCCAACCACCACCCATCCCCAGTTCCCTTCTGCCATCAGGTGATTGGTGCCTCACAGCTGAAGGAAGGAACCGAGAGGTTGGCTGTCCCCGCATGCTTGCCGACTCCACACCCGCCATGGGCGGCCATCAGGCAATTGGAGCCTGCCAGCCAGGGAAAGGGACCAAGAGGTGGTCAGTGCACCTCATAGTTATTGGTACAGTAGTAATTCTAGTTGTTCTGCAATTAGGGTCAATTTGTACATTACCCTTTTATTATATAGGATAGAGGCCTGGTGCATGGATAGGGGCTGGCTGGCCTGCCCTGAAGGGGGTCCCAGATCAGGGTGGCGGGGTCCCTGGTGGGGGTGGGCCTGGCCTGGGATTGGGTCTACCAAGGGTTTGTAGGCCAGTCATGCCCCCATTAGGGTGGGGGTCCCTGCTGGAGGGCAGGGCTGACCTGGGCGAGGGGCCACAGGCAGTTTGCAGGCCAGCCATGCCCCTGGCTTTGTCAGGAAGGACATCTAGAATGACATCCAGTCTATCCAGTTTAATTAGCTTATTACCCATTTATTAGTATAGATAAGAAGGCAGAAAAATCATAAATATTGTCAAAGTGCTTGTTTTTGCTAAGTAAACCTTATTTCATCCTTCAGTCCCATCTGTCATGTCTAATTGCTTTTTTATGAGATAGAAGAGTCAACATTTACCTGGAACTAACATCCTTTGATTTTCATCTGGAATTAAAAGAGAAGTCATTTGTCATGAAGAATAAGTGAAAATTTAATCAACCTGAGATTTGTCACATTTTTTGAGGTTTGAGCTGATACCTTTTCTATGCATCTAAGGAATAAAACCCTAGATATACTGGTTGAAAATATTTTATGAATTTGAAACCAATGTTCAGCCTTAGAAGATAACAGGTTGCAAAAGTGCCCTGTCTTGGCTTCCATTATTATGATGTTGAGAGCTGCCTTCAGCCCCCAGCAATCAAACAGCCAGAAAGCTTTTTCAGAAGTTCATTTAAATTTGAGAAAACTGATGACATTTTCATTGTTCTCCTTGGAACACAGGGTTCTCTTTTGACTAGAAAAGAAATCCTGAGGCATTCAATGGAGATTCCAGCAGAACAATGTGGCCTCCTGAACTCAAATGGCAACAATAGATTCAGTCAGAGTTAGAGGAAGTGTGGTTAGTCAAGCAAGAAGCTAAAGAGATCAATGTTATAATTTAACCAAAAACATAGTGGTTGACCAGTGTGATGTGAGAGGTGAAAACAAGATAGCTTGCAGCCAAATCCCAGAAGGAAGAGCTGATTAGGCAGTTGATGGGTAAGCACTGTGGACAGTTCCAACTGAGCCAACCTTTCAAGCCTGGGGCCTAATCTCCCCTGGGTCTTCAACCGCACAGCTACTGAGTATTGTTTCAAAGTTTCTTGGAGCAAGTAGTGGTTCACAATAGAGGAATTAATCCTCTTCCACAAGGAGTCCTCAGTTGACAAGTTGGGTGGCTGATTTTGGCTGATTTTCAAGAGTTGATGTGAGAGGTTCTTCCTTTTCCCCTTGGTCAGTACCAGCTACGTCCAGGGCTTTGTCCCTGTCTAATGCCATGCCATGGGTCTTTGTGTGACTCTCTGCTCTCTGATATTTATTTAAACAACAAAGGTAATCATCCCAATAATAAATGCACAGAAAATGATGATAAATTACAGAAGATTTATGAAATTGAAGCAATCACAATTGTGAACAACAGACATAAAAAAAAAAAGCCAGGAGGAAAAAAAATATATCAAATCCTTTTCCTCCTTTAAAACAAAGTCTCTAAAGAAAAGGGATGCTCCCTTCTCACTCATCATGATCCAGGGCCTTTTAATGTCAAGAGATTAGGAAACCCAAGTGGCTGCCCTGTGATCACCCAACAGCTGAAATCCCAAGGCAACATGGAGGAGCCTGTGCCTGTGGGAGTCCTGCCCTAAGCCCTTTATTTTGTGTGCCATGGTGAGCATTCATCACCTCCCAGGTAGCACCAGACTGCAAGTGCTTGTGCATGCTACTGTCTCGCCATGAGCAACTCCCTCCTCAGCCTCCTTCCACCATCCCTGGTCAATTCTTCTCATCATGGAAGTCAGTTCCCCCAGGAAGTCCGTCTTGGTAGGTACCCTTCTTATGAATTCTGCATTTGAATGTACTGTAGCATTTATCACACACAATTTTGTAATTGCTCTTTTTGTTGTTGTTAATCATCACCCTAGGATATTTTTCCATTGATTTGTTAGAGTAAAGAGAGAAAGATAGGGAGAAACATCAATGTGAGAGAAACACATCAATTGGTTGTCTCCTGCATAAGCCTCAACCAGGGCCTGAGCCACAGAACCTGCAACCAAGTAAGCTCCTTAATTGGAATAGAATCTAGGACCCTTTGGTCCACTGAGCCAAACCAGGTAGGGTTGTAATTGCTTTTTTAATGTTAAGCTCCTCCACTAGAATGAACTCCTTGAAAATAAGAATTGTAACTTGTTCACTGCTCTCTTCCAAGCATCTTCCATTGTACGTGGGCACAGGTCTTTATGTTTATTGAAGGAACGAACCTTTTTGGCTACCAAGTGTAGTCATCTTCCTTTTTAATATAAACATAATCTCATTACTACTTTCAGACCCTGTCAATAGTCCACAGGCAGAAAACACCAATAAATTTGTCTTAAAGTTAGTCAAAGTGGTATTTGGGGGGTATGACTATAGTAGGTAAAATATATGTATTACTATGATAATTAGATGCTATCATATGAAGGATTTCTCCAAGTGTCACACACTCTGTTGATGTAAAAATCCCTAAGAAAATCCATGTCTTTGTATCACCTTGACCCCCTTAAGTGTTCTTTGAAGTATTCTGTACCATAAGCAAAGCCAAAAAAGCTCTGAAAAAATCTCTAAATATAATGGATATTTCAAGAAACATTGACTTTGGAAAGATGATGTTTTTTGCCCAAGGTGCTTTTTAAAGAGAAATAATTCTTTCATTTCATATTCATTGTAACACAAATTCTTGTCCTCAGTTCTAGGATGTGTGTTACCTGAACCATACTGTTAGAGTAAATGGCTCAGCAAGATCCCATTAGTACTGCATTATCTCATTCATCCAGGAAAGATTTCTATCTCTAACCCACTTTTAAGTGTACTGGGCATTTTTTATAAACTCTGTGATTCACACATCACAAAGCACTGGATCAACTGTGATTGCCTCTTCAGCCTCAGTGTCATCCTCAGAGCCTTGTAAACTCTCTGGGATTTGTAGGCACATGAGTATCAAGTAGAAAAAAAACCAAGAAAAAAAAAGTGACATACCACACTGTGGATGCTGAATCTGCTGGGGAGTTTGTTTGCATTATAAGTGGATAAAGGATAGAATAACTATGCAAAAGATTAAGGAAATTGAACACTTAAAACCGTAACCTACTAGTCATAACACATCTATAGAACACTTCACCCAAAACAATATACTTCCTTCTGCTATGCACATGCAACATTCTCCAAGACAAACCATATCCTAGATCACACCACACAATGAATCCCCCAAATCCAAAGGATTGAAATCATACAAACTATCTGACCACAACAGAATGAAATTAGAAATTAATCAAATACATTTTCAAAATTCACAAATGCATGAAAATTAACAATCTTTGTAGATATAAAAAAATGTTCAAAAATTGATTGTGGTAATTATTGTACAACCCTGTGAATATGCTAAAAGCCACTGAATTGTACATGTCAAACAAATAGATTTAGAGTATGTGAAAATTATATCTCACTAAACCTCTTTATTAAATAGCATGTGCACACACACACACACACAACACACACACACACCATGCTTATAACAATTTAAGTAAATCGTGAAAGAAAAGTTTTACAAAATAAAAAATTGAAAAAACCGATTTGCTTCTAACTATTGTTTTAGTCAGTAAGTTCCTTTGTGCGTTCAAAATAATTCTATTCATATAATAGTTCATAACATTTCTCTGCCCCATGTGCAGGTCCTGAATGTTCCCAGGCCTTTTGTTAAGGTGAAGGAAATGTTAAATAAGCTTCGTAAGCTTCTTTATCATCTGAGTTCATTCCATTTATCCCCTTCAATGACCTTGTCCAATAACAGAATAACAAAAAAATAAAAAGCTTTTCAATGCATCTGTGAGTCAGATGAGGCACCCCAATAACTTGAAAAGAATGGAAATTGTTTGTAAGTTGCATAGTCAAGATTTTCACCACATCTGAGAAACTTTTCGTCTGAAAGCCTGTTACTATTTAGTTATGGTAGTAATAACACAGCAAATTAAAGCATTATTTCTGCATTTTCTTCTATCCCTCTATTTAATATTATCATAAAATTTAAGCAAATATGTATGCACAAATAAAATCTAAACAGCAATATGTAATCACTTCCAGAAAGGGGCTAAATATATACCACTGCCATTTATCGGACACCTTCTGTCAGCCAGCACTACGCTCAGCATTTTCCATACATTATTTCATTTAACCTTCATGTTAACTTCACAAAGCATATATTCCTAATGTCCTTAGTCTCCAGATGAAGAAACTGAAAGCCAGAGAGGTAAAACAATGTTTCTGAGGCCAATACTTTGGCCAAGATCAAAATCAGGTCTTCCTGCAGGGTGGGTAGACCATGTTGTTCCAGCCGCGTGAGATTGAAATATTAAAACATTTTTTTATTTAATAATAGTGGCTGGTAAACAGCCACTTCCCTAAGCCCTCCCCAGTCCTATGTCCCTACTGCTCCCCTTCCCAGTCCCCCAGCCACCCTGAAACATCTCCAGGACCTTCCCACCTGCACACAACAGCAAAATGTTGGCCCCTACTGCTTATCTACCTTCTTACTGGTTGTGCCCACACCCACCCCTGCTTTACTAGTTGTTAATAGTTAATGCTTCCCCCACCTGTCAGCCTCCAAAATTCATGAGCCTGAACACCCTCTCCTTAGAGATCTTGGGAGAAGACAGTGATGATGGAGCCAACACTGATTTCAGCTCAAGTCTGTTTCCCTGGGGCACAGGCACCCTCACAGGTCAGCCATGCTCACAGCTACTGAAGGGGGCCCCAGATCTCCCTACCGCACAACATCAAAGCAACGTATCGTAAGTACAATAGCATGCCTCCCTCCTGCAGCATCCGGACCTGCACCCACTAAGACAAGTCTGGAGAGAAAATCAGAATGAAGGTATCAGAAAAACCACTTCCCACTAAGGAGTCTCCAATGCACTGGTATCAACATTGCCATGTTGCCAGGCACTCTTCACTGTTAACTAAGCAATGGAATTCATACCCATTTTTCTGTAACAATAATGTGAGGTAGGTTAACTTTGCTCCCACTGTCAAGGTGAGAGTTCAATGGCACACGGGGTGAGCGGCGCTCCCACGGCACGATGGCACCTGGAGGAAACTAACCCCGAGTGCTGTGGGCAGTCTGGCAACCCGGCAGCCTTTCTAATTTGGTCTGCAACAGGAAAGTGAAGCTACAGTTGCCTCAAATATTTCAGTTTACTTGGTCTAAAGTAAACAGCTGAGAATAAAAATGAATTTTATTGGTTAATTTGGTTATAATCATTGTACTGTCTTCCTTATCTTTTCTTTTAGTGTCATAAGGATGAGGAAATATACATACAAAATCTGTTAGAATTAATATATGTATTCAGCCAAGTTGCAGGATACAAAATTAACATGCAAAATCTGTTGCATTTCTTCACGCCAACAACAATCCAAAAAGGAAGTCAAGAAAACAATCCCATTTACAGTAGCATCAAAAAGAACAAAATCCTTATGAATTTAGCCAAGAAAGTGAAATATCTGCACCCTGACAATTATAAAACATTGATGAACAAAACTGAAGCCATAAAAAAATAGAAAGATATATTGTGTTCATACATTGAAAGAATTAATGTAGGTAAAATGTTCATACCACCCAAAGCAATCTATAGATTCAGTGTAATGCCTATAAAAATTCCTATGACATTTTTCACAGATATAGAAAAATAATTCTAAAATTCCTATGGAACCATAAAAGACCTTGAATAGCCAAACAATCATGAGAAAGAACAGAGTTAGAGGCATCACACTTCCTGGTGTTATATTATTGTATATAGCAAAGCAAAGCAATCAAGAGTATGGTCCTGGCATAAAAACAGACACTTAGAGCAATGGAATAGAACAGAGAGCCCAGAAATAAGCCGCTGCACATACAGTCAACTAATATTTGACAAGGGAAACAGAAAAACTCAAGGGGAAAGGCTAGTCTCTTCAATAATTGGTGCTGGGAAAACTGGATATTCAAATGCAAAAGATCAAAGACTTACACATAAGACCTGAAACCATAACTCCTAGAAGTAAACATAGGTGGAAAGCTCTTTGAGTTTGTCTTTTGCATTAATTTTTTTGTATACAAAATCAAAACCTCAGACAATAAAAGCAAAAATAAGTAGGACTAAACTAAAAACTTAGTTTTTACACAGTAAAGGAAACAACAAAATTTTAAAAAGCAAGCTATGGCCGAAACCGGTTTGGCTCAGTGGTAGAGCGTCGGTCTGCGGACTGAAAGGTCCCGGGTTGGATTCCGGTCAAGGGCATGTACATTGGTTGCAGGCACATCCCCAGTAGGGGGTGTGCAAGAGGCAGCTGGTCGATGTTTCTCTCTCATTGACGTTTCTAGCACTCTATCCCTCTCCTCCTCTCTGTAAAAAAATCAATAAAATATATTTTTTTTTAAATAAAAAAATAAAAAGCAAGCCATGAATAGGGAAAAAATCTTTCCAGATCACATATCTGGTAAGGGGTTAATATCCAAAATATAAGTTACTCATGCAACCATACAATAGAAAAAAAAAAAGAAAAAAAAAAACGGTTAAAAATGGACAAAGAAACTGAATAGACATTTTTCCAAAGAAGACATATAAATTGCCAGCAGTTATATGAAAAGATCCTCATTATCACTTACTCGTCAGGGAAAATCAAATCTAAAACACAATGAGATATCACCTGAAACCTGTGAGGTTGACTATCATCAAAAAGACAAACCCTAATTGTTGGCAAGGATGTGGAGACAAAGGAACACCTCTACTAAGCTGGTCAGAATAAAAAATTTGTACAGCTATTATGAAAACAGTAAGGAGGGTCCTCAAAAACTAAAAATAGAAATACCATATGATCCAGGAACCCCTCTTTTGGGATTATAATCAAAGAAAATGAAGTTAGTACCTGAAGGAACATGTGTTCTCCTGTTCATTGCAGCATTATTCGTAGTAGCCACGACATGCAAGCTCTGAAGGATTTAGAAAAACTCTGCCAACACATAGCTTAGCCATGGTTTTATTAAATCTTCCAGATTTTTCATTAAATTATCAACATTCACTGGATAAAAGCCAAACCTTAAATTCAGATTTATTGAAGCTTGCACACAACTCTCCCAACAAATACGCAAACACAAGGAGAAGTCCATAATTGTGGTCAGATGCTTAGCTCATGTTTTTAATACAGTTTTTGGCCTTGATTCTACTGTATTTGTATATACATTTAAGATTTTTAAATGTATCTTATAATTAGGCACACATCTGAGTATGGGCAATAAATATTGTTTTGACTTCAGTTTCAGTCATCTTGGTCATAGTAAGATTATAAAATAAATTCTAAGTATTGAATGTTACTTTATTCAGATAATCTCTGGGATAACTAGATTTTTAATATTTTGTTTAATCCTCTTTTATTCCTAGGAATCTGGACTAAACTCTTTTTTATAACATACAAATTATTCCATTGCTTTGTTCCCCAAAGCTGGACTGCATTAAGCATTTCTCTGTATCCAAATGCCTAAAATAGTGACTGGCTAACAGCAGATGTTTAATAAATAAATGTTCATAAACTGAGTAAACAATTTTAAAGATTGATAACTTTTGAAGTAAATAAGAGACTCTTAACTGAAACTATATAATAAAAGATCTTCAAATAACTTTTCTGATGCATATGTGAAACAGTACATCTTTAATAGGAAATATTTAGATATGAAACACATGTCCACTTATCCAGCTTATGTCTTTGGTTTATACCAATAAATAAATAATTATTTTTTGAGTATTGGATATTTTGCCTCAAGCTTCAAAATTTTCAAACTTCAATGAAAGTCAGTAAGGGAAGGTTGAAAATCTGGGAGAATATGAAAGCTGGATATGAGGTGGTTAAACAGAGATTACATTTTCCAAAATAAAAACATAATCCCATAAAGTAATAGCAATGTTGAATTTTGAAAGTGAAGGCTATCTTTACACAGCTTGGTTTTTGTGTTTTAACATATATCCACAGTAAGGAATGTACTCTGACAACTGATTTTTCTCCTGGTCTGGACAGTGTCCACCAACGGAGAGGAATATGGAACTTCCAGGGACAATGGCCCAACAATGAGCACCTTGTTCTGACTTTACTGAAATAAGCAGCTCCCCTCCCCCACAAGCTGCCACACACACAGGCAGTAGAGTGGACCCCCTCAGATTTGGGTTGCTCTGGCTGAGTGTGATGCAGGAGTATTTTCAAAATCAGCTATTTATTCTCAATTATGGTGTGAAATCACTGGTGATCACTGAAGGTCTAGTTTATGCATTTAAATGTGTGATGATTGGTCAATTATTGTCTCCCATTTCACACTGCTGAGCTCAGATCCTGTGAGGAGATAATGAGCCTTTCATTTCACTCTTAAATGACTTCTTTAGTCATCCAAGAAAGAGATGATGGAGACAGGCTTGTCCTCTCAAGGAGACGGGCTGAGTCTAAACAGGGACATCCCTGCACTCCACATTTCTGAAAATGCCAGCCCTGGTTCTCTCAATCCATCACGCCCCTCCCCACCCAGGGAAGACAATGTGCAATGGCAGTTGTTTCATAATTCTGCTCCTGGTTCCTGTGGCAGCTGTCAACTCAGAGCCATATGATCCACACCAGCAAACCAGGCCCAGACCCACAGAAGTCAACCCCCTACCTGTTTCCTTGACTATGGAGACTCTGATTCAGAAATTGTAGCAAAACCTCAATGACACTGGGCAGGTATGGACCTCTTAGCAAAGCAACTGGCATGACATACATGCTCAGAGGCAATAAATATTTAACCTCATGTCCCTAAACGTAAAACAATAGCATATTTGCATCTTAGAAGAATAAAAAATGCCCACACCCCTTATGTGTAGGATGTACCCTCTTTTCACTGATGCCTTGGAGAGCAGTGATGGCAAGGACATGTGGAGCATGGGCTGAAACACTGACTGGACACTGCCAGGGAGTCAGCAGTAGATGAGGGGTCATGGCCAGCTTAGCTCCCAATGGAATACTATGCAGCCATTACAAAAGTGGAAATACTGCTATTTGTGGCAACATGGATGGGCCTTATGAGTACTGTGCTAAGTGAAATAAGTTAAATAATAGAAAGTACAAGAACTGTATGATTTCACTCATATGTGTGATATAAAACAGAAAGCAATACATAAATTAAACAGATCTCATAGACACAGACAATAATATGGTGGTGACCAGAGGGTAAGGGAGGTGGGGGAAGGAAAAAGAGAATAAAGGGGAAATAAATAGTGACGAAAGGAGACTAAACTTTGGATGGTGAGCACACAATGCAATATACAGGTGATGTATCATAGAACTGTACACTTGAAACCTTACTAACCAATGTGACCCCATTACATTTTAAAAAGAAACCTAAATCACTCCCAAAGGACGGACTCGCCAGCTGCAGGTCCTGGGGTAGCAGAGGTGACACAGCCACCCTCACAGGATGCACTGACTACTTCAGAAAGGCATATATCTTCGACCAGAACCGTTGCAGAGGCACAAGGGTGCCCTCTGCTAGAAGGATGAAACTCCTCAATGTCCCCACTGGACTCTGTCACACCACACTCCCTAAAGAATCGCCTCCCAGTATCTTCCCCAAAGTGCACCCTGGCCTCACCAGGTGCCCAAGTTCCTTGGTAAAACTGTTGGAAAACAGCTCCCTTGGAGATTCAGAATAGTTTGGAGGATCTTAAAAGCTCTGCAATAAAAGAACTTGTTTTCCTTGTTCAACAGAGCGTGTTTCAAGTGTCTTTAACCGCAGAGCTCTTTGGAATCCTAATACCTATTAGCACTCCCTTCCAGAAATATCTCAGGAGGCTGTGGATAGAGCACATCGGGTCTTTTGATGGGGGAAAAAAGGACATCTTTATTTTCATTCACACCTAACTGAAAGTTAATTTCGAATGCAGGCAGCATACACCAAAGTGAGCAGTATCTGTGTTCATCGCCAAGGGAAATCAATCATATTCTTATTTTACTTTACAATTGTTGCAAATAGTGTGCATGGACACAGCTACTTCTAAATTACCTTAGACACAGATGCACAGGCAGATGTCAATTAATTCATTCACAAAGCACATAGGTTAGTACATCACACTTTTATTTTTAATAGATAAACTGCAGTTCATCTCGTTGATTTGCTTTGTAAACTTATTGATTTATGAATTTAGAAATATCATTCTAAGAAGGGGTCCATGGATTTCACTAGGTGGCCAGAGATCAGTGCTCAGCAAAGAACCTGCTATACTTATTTTTGAATGGATTGGTGAGACAGGCCAGGCTAATCATCATAGACTATTTCTTCAAAGTCTAAGGCTATGGCAAAAGCTGCTCCTGGGAGCATGAGAGCAGCGTGAGGCAAGTAAATGGGGACAGTGAAGTCTGTAATGAGCAGGTATGGCCCTGTGAGAAGGTGAGGGAGGGGTGCACCATTCAGACAGGGCTAAAGGGCCACCCTAGCCCCTTTGCCCTCTTGCCATGAGCGCCCTAGTAGGTCTCAAGGTCCAGAGATTGGGCATATGTTATAGGCAACCACATCCTGCATATAAAAGAAAATGTGCAGAATGGAGAAGGCCTGGGGATCTCCTTAGATTGCACTTTTTCAATGACTAATTCTAAGTTGAACAGGTCAATGAAACTCATAGATCACGTGAGAGCAAATGTGGAGGTACCTGATCACAGCATTCACATCAGGGATCCTGGAGTCCTGGAGGCTTCAGCCTGGCAAGGAGACTGCTTATACAGCCTGGGGGACAAATACAAGTCCCAGCACAAGCAGAATTAAATACAAGTTCTCCTATGTCTCTGGCAGAGTGAAAGCTCAGAGGACTTCATCACTAAAGGTAAAATTGTCAAGAATGCAACTGAACTGTCTACTTAGGTCCTTTGCCCATTTTTTGATTGGATTACTTGTCCTCCTTTTATTAAGCTGTATGAGTTCCCTATAAATTTTGGAGATTAACTCTTTATCAGATGTAACATTGGCAGATATGTTCTCCCATGTAGTGGGCTCTCTTATTGTTTTGTTGGTGGTTTCTTTTGCTGTGCAGATGCTTTTTATTTTGATGTAGTCCCGTTGTTTATTTTCTCCTTATTTCTCATTGTCCTAAGAGATGTATTGGCAAACATATTGCTATGAGATATGTCTGATATTTTGCTGCCTATGGATTCTTCTAAGATTTTTATGGTTTCCCATCTTACATTTAAGTCTTCTATCTTTTTTATATATAAGTAGAACCAATGGATGCAAACAATAGCGTGGTGAAGCCTGGGCTGGGGGTAAGGGAATGGCTGGGAGAGGTCAATGGAGGAAAAAGGGGACATATGTAATACTTGTAACAATAAAGAATTTTTTTTAAATGAAACAGATTATTTAATATGTAAAAGAAAAAAAAAGAAAGAGAATTGCAACTGAAAAGCAAGATGGGAATTCATCAGTCTTGTTACCACAGGACCGACCTTTGTAGAACAAAGTGCTGGGAAGTAATTACTATGCAAATCTTGCTTAGGGTGGAGGAGACAGCTGGCAATAAATACAGCTATTGCACTGAAGAAGAGAATATTCCTCATCCCAAAGTAATGGTTGTTCTTTTCAAAATGGGTATTTTAAAACCTCCAGTGTCTGCTCCCCCAAAGAAAGCAGCTCAACCAGAATGGAATCAGGACTGTCTCATTTTGCATTTCCCAAAAGATGTTAACATGTTGCCAGTGAATCATGCGTTAGACTTACTGTTAGTTCAACTCACCCACTGTCCGCAAGGTTCTCAATTCAGAGACACCATGAGGGCCAGGATGCTGATGCATAAGCCAGCCCTAAACTCAGCTGTCAGTATGTAACTCAGCAACCCCTTAGCAGCTATGGTTTCCTTATTAATAGAACTATCCAAATTAATCAGCTTCCCCCACATTAACCTACCTGCACAGACTTGCTTCCAAGATCCCTGTGACTGACCATGCTGTGCCCCAGCCCACACACCATGTTAGCAACATGTGTGTTCTGAGTTCTGAGTGGGATCTGCTGATTAAGAAAATACCCCCATCAAAGCAGCCTGGGACAGGGCAAGGTTGAAAAGGTCTGACTTCAGAATCCAGAGTACTGGGTTTCCAATGTGGATTTCCATCTAATAACTGCAGTGCTGGATAAGTTATTAAACTTGTCAGAGCCTATTGCTTCATTTATAAAACAGGGTTACTGAAAACAACACTATTGGCTTGTCAGGGTTAAATGGGAGAATGTGAATAAACTATTTGTCCATATTAAATAAGTAAATTGTGAGAGTTCTTTTTCTAGTAAGAAGCTCTTCCATGCCTATATGTATTTATTATAATCGAAGCCAAATACAAGTAGTTTATATTTGCTGAAAACTAGGACTACCTCTACCTAAAATGTTAAAGTTATATACATCAGGGACTAACCCCACTGTTGCCCAGGGAAAAGGAGAAGGTCCAGAGAAGGTGCCTGAGGCCCCCCAGCCAGGTATCACCGACAAGGCAGTTCTAAGTAAACTTTCACCTTTATTTGTCACTTTTTTATCAGCACAGATACCTAAGGTGTAACATGGGGTGATTTCACAACATAATTACTGAAGTTAGAAGGAAAAATAAAGACAAAAGCAGCATTTGAAAAACTACAATTTCATGCTCATTGTAGTTTGCTATGTTTCATTTCTCCCTAATTATATTCACTTAGTGACTTAGAGCAAAATAATTCCCTTAACAAACAGACCTTTTTTTCTAGCTATATCTGCATGAAATGAGAATAGAAAAAAAGTAAAAGTTATCTTCAGATTTATTCTATTGTTATCAAATGTTAATTGAGAAAGATATAATTTGCATATTTTAGAAGACTATTAAGTGAATTAACTGATGATTAAGTACTTATGGGTATAAAAACTAAATGTTAAGTAAGAAAGAGAAAGTAAGAAAGAGAAAGAATTTCAACAATTCTCCATTTCATGTTATCAACCAAAGGAGGACACAAAATAATGGAGATTGTGTGTTGGAAACAACAATAGCAGTGTCACAATGGCTCCCAGTGTTTGAATACTCTCTGCTATAGAAATTATGCTAGTGACCGAAACAGAGATGCATATATGGTAAATAATCAGAAATTGAATTTTTTACCTGCAAAAACAATTTTGCTCCAATTATCTATTGCTGTGCACAAACCATTACAACACTGAGAAACTTAACCCTCTTTGCTCAAAAATCTGTGTGTTGGGAATTCTGAAAGGATCATCACTGGGCAGATCACCTCTGGTACACTGCCAGCTTCATCTGGAGCAACTGGGACTGGAAGATCCATTTCTAAGATGGCGCCTTATTGTTATTTGGTGTATGTCCATCACTTTCTCCTCTCTCTCTCTCTCTCTCTCTCTCTCTCTCTCTCTCTCTCTCTCTCTCTCTCTCTCTCACACACACACACACACACACAAACACACACACACACACACACACACACACACACACACACCCCTTCCAGAGCCTCTCCACATGGTCCACATGCAAGGTCTCTGTGGATGAAAAGGTGCATATACTAAACCTGAAAAGCTCAGAGAAGATCTGCATGGTGGCCTTACAAACTCAGAGACCTAATGTAACCACATGGGATGTTCTGAAGTGAAAACTTTTTAACTAAAAGCAGTTTATGTACGTAGTCATGTCCTGGACTAGAATCTTCCCTGACAAAGGTTGATTTCCACCTTAATCAAGCCTGTCTATTGTCTTTTTGCATCTATGATAACATACCTTTGGAATGTCAAAGTAATTTGTTTTCCAGACTCCACAAAGTACAGGCACCGCTTTGCAGAGACCACAAATCCCCTCACTGTTATTGAATTAATTGTTAACTATTCTATACTCACCTGTTTTAAAAAATAATGTGTCTATCATTTTACTTTTATCCAATCCCAGAGATTCTCCCACCCTTGCATTTTTTTCTCCCATCTCCCTAATCTATCACCAATGAATTTCATGTAACCCACTCATGTCTTCTCTTTTGATTATAATGCATAAAATAAGGTATAAAACTGCCATTCTTTGGAACATTTTCTTAATCAGTTGGCATTTTTGCTTCCTGGCAATTATCAACAGTTTGGCTCAAATAAATTCACCAAAATTCTCTATGTGTTTTAATGGTTTTTATGTTGACAAGAACTGACTTTCCATATAAGAATTGAATCTGAGAAAATTCCCAGAGGGCTCCTTGTTGAAAAGGCCAGGCGCACCAAGTGTCTCCCAATCAAGGAGGACCTCCAAGGTGTAATTCATCTTCCCAAGGAAAGAAAAATGCTGTTGCTACCTTGGTGTCCCCTAAAATCAGAAGCACAATGGTTTAGGGCATTGTAGATAGGAATTTGGGTTCTCTGTGGGAAGACTAAGGTCTAGGATCCATGTTTTGGGGATTTCAATAGCTTCTTTTTATCTATCACTTGTAGAATTGCTGGGCTGTTTCCCCACAGGGCTAAGCAGTTTAATTCTCATAAAAGGGCAACAAGAAAGGGAAGATGTGATGAGGCAGAAGAGAAGAAAAAAGAGGAAACAACTCTAGGAGCACATTCAATATGGGCAATAGCTTCAAATCAGAAGAGAGGCTGAGATCCTGAGGCCTCAAACCCAGGGACAAAAGAGTCCAGTGAGTCACTGGCTCTGAAGAAAGGATTCACAGCATTCTTGAAGGAAAACACCCCTTTCTCCTGTGTTAGGGCCTATGCCTGGGCCTGCTGCTGATTGGGCTACAGACTCAAGAAAGGGAGTATGGACAGACTTTCCCAACTATAAGGAAGGACAGAATTTTCAATAAATCAGGAACCAGTTCAGGGAAACTTTAATTGTATTTTCTTATGTTAGATTGGTTAAAATTTTAATCATAAAAAGTAAAGAAAATATAGGTGAATGTTCCTATAACTTTGTGAGAAAGGGCTTTTTTAATTCTAATATGAAAGGCAGAACCTACAGAGAAAAAGATTGAAAGCTTGAATACCTAAAACATATTTTAAAAAGTATGACCCCTCGGATGCATGCATATTAGTATAACCAATGGACACAGACACTGAGGCGGTGGGGGCTTGGACATGGTAGGAATGGCTGGAGGGATAGGAGGGGGGGGGTTAATTGAGGAAAAAGGAGACATATGTAAAACTTTAGACAATAAAAAATAATTATAACCCTTGTGCATAAAATCCAAAAATTGTTTTAATTTAAAAATTAAAATTCTCCCTGACCGGTTTGGCTCAGTGGATAGAGCATCAGCCTGTGGACTGAAGGGTTCCAGGTTCTATTCCAGTCAAGGACATGTAGAGTAAGTTGTGGGCACATTCCCAGTAGAAAGTATGCAGGAGGCAGCTGATTGATGTTTCTCTCTCATTGATGTTTCTAACTCTCTATCCCTCTCCCCTCTTCTCTGAAAAAAAAAATCAATAAAATATATTTTTTTTAATTAAAACTAGAAAAAGTCCACATAAGATATGCTCTGCAGGTGATTAATATGTTTAATATGTTTATAAACTATTAGAAAAAAATAACAATATAGATGACATCCTGATGAAAACTATAGGTAAAGAACATAAATAGACTAATTACAAAAGAATTTCCAATGAATACATTAAAAAGTGTTCTTCACAAACTGAAATCAATAAAATGCAATAATTATCTCTAAAATTAGCCCAAAAAAGTTTTTAAAAATACAAATTTTTAGATTTTTCTGAGAGCAATCTAGTGAAGACTTTAATAATATAGAACCCTTTGGCCCAAAAATTTCACTTCTAGAAATTTATCTTAAGCAAATTACTATGTAATAAAGGAAGCACAGGGACAGGGGGTATTTATAAACTTTTTAAAATAAGAAAAAATTATAAGCAACTTAAATGTCCAACAACTGACAATTACTTGAGTAAATTGTGAATAATAAGTCATATAATGATAGTTTCATTTATCATAATAATATTTATGTATATTTATCAGTATGGAAAGATATTTACAGTATATTCACTAAAAAGAGCAGGATACTGGGAAGTCTTTATAATAACATGCTGTTCTGTTTCTGAATTGATAGTTGGATAAAAGACTATAAAGTTTGAAATGTCCACAAACTTAATTGTCATTTTCTCTGATTTTTAAAAATATATTTGTATTGATTTTAGAGAGGAAGGGAGAGAGAGAGAGAGACATAGAAACATCAACGATGAGATAAAATCATTGATCAGCTGCCTCCTGCATTGGGGATCAGGCCTGCAACTCAGGCATATGCCCTTGACAGGAATTGAACCCAGGACCCTTCAGTCCACAGGTTGATGCTCTATCCACTAAGCCAAACCATCTAGGATTCTTTTGAGATCATGAGTGAATATTATTGACTTAAATTTTCTCCAATGAATATTATTTATATAATTTTAAGTGCTTAAAAGAAAAATATCATGATTAGAGTCTGGGATATGCATTTTAAGATTCTAAACATAAAAGAAAAGCAGACAGCAGATAAGAACATGTGGCTATCGATGGCAGGGATTTCCTATTATAGATAGAGAAGAAATAAACCTTTCCCTTCCACACCTCTAGATTCTAAGCTGGTATCCTTGTTATAACAGACATATTAACAAGAGAAAAACAAAATTAAATCTATTAACAATATATCCCACTTAAATGTGGGAGAAATTTAGGGGACAATAACTCAAAGAGATAGCCAGAACTTGGGCTTCAATATGAAAAAAAGAAGGCTGTGGGAGGCAAGTTATGAGGAAGTGACTAGGAACAGTATGGTAAGCAAGAGTAATGTTTTTCTACAGACTTAAGTCAGTGCCTTCTCTATGATCTCTCGGGATTTAGAGACATCCTTCTCTTCCTGGCACAGAGAAGAAGACAACCTTTCTTACGAATGAAGAATCCTATGTAATAAAAGGCTAATATGCAAATTGACCCTAATGATGGAACAACCAGTTGCTATAATGTGCACTCACCACCAGGGGGAAGACACTCAATGCAGGAGTTGCCCCCTGGTGGTCAGTGTACTCTCACAGAGTGAGCTCCAATCAGCTACAAACTGGGCTGATGGCTACAAGTGTAGGGGTGGTTGCAGGAGCCTCTTCTGCCTCCTCAGCAGCTACTAAGGATGTGGGCCTAAGCCGAGTTGGAGATCCCCTGAGGGTTCCTGGGCTACCAGAAGGATGTCTGATTGCCAGCTTAGGCCTGATTCCCCCCAGGGAGCAGGCCTAAACCAGCAGGTGGACATCCCCTGAGGGGTCTGGGACTGCAAGAGGGCATAGGCCTGGCTGAAGGACTCCTCCAGGTGCACAAATTTTCATGCACTGGGCCTCTAGTTCCTTTATAAATGTAAATTTCCCTTACAACAAGACAATTTATACTCTGTTATTAAAGCTTCTATGTCTGCTATTTCTCAAAAAGTCAGTTCAAAGTAATCCTTATGGAAAAGAGACATACTTGGGATGGCATATTCCAGTCTCTTACACCTGTTATTCCTTTAATAAGCCAAGATTTAGATTCAGCATAATATATTGATATCAAGTTGGGTTTGCAGCCACATAAATATGTTTTTTCAAATGAGAGATGACATTTATGACTTTTAATATTAATTGAGCTAAAATCCCTTTTCTAATGATTGTCATTTGGTTCATGACAACTTAAGTCATTAATTGATCTTAATTTTATATGCTCAGTTATATAAACAAAAAAACGGTCAGTCATGGTCCCCAAGGACAAAACAATACAAAGTATTGTACTCTATCTTAGAGAGCATTTGGTTGATTTTTTTTTTTAATTCTCCAATTAATTATCATTGTTTATAGCATCATCTTGAAAATTCAATAGGGATCTTGCTGACTTCTTTTCCTTTACAAGGAGCTTAATACAAAGTATGTAAAATTTACATTTTAATTTCAGTAATATCTTAGCATCAGAAAATAATTGCCTTTCTAAATCTGAAATAATTCATCTGGGTATTTTTACCTTTATTTCTAATTAGACAAAATATTTTAAGAACTCATTTATCCAATGCATCAAAAACTTGAAAATATTTTTTTAATACCTGAAATTAGTCAGGTGTAGTATAATTCTCCCTCCTCTTTGAAGGCAATGTTGTCTGATAAGTGAACTGAGATGTGGAACAGTAGGAATTCTCACAGGATTTTTCTAGAGATTCTTACCTCCTTTCTACTTTATGTCCATTCGATTTGAAAAATGGGAGAAAGAATTTCTACTTCTTTCCCTCCTCATAGGATTAACTGAATAATCAGTCAAAAGCCAAAATTAAGAATACTGAGCTCTGTGGAGTCAGCTTATTCTATGCATATTAAATGAGCAAATTGAGTTAAAAGTACAATTTTGTGTTTGGAGAAGGCCCAACCCCCTTGGGGAGTTCCTGCTGCAGAAATCAGTAGGTAGAAGGCCCCCTCTTCAATTCCCACTTCTCAGCATGGATTGAAATCATAAAGCCAGATACCCTATAGGATATACTTTAACCTAAAGTTATGCCTAATAATAGGGCATGTCTGTTTTTTTTTAAAATACTATTTACCCATTGTTTGTGAACTTATAGGTGCCAGGACACTGACCCCACTGAAAATAATTATGGACTGAAATGAGGAACCAAGGAAAAAAACTAACTTCTGGCAACATGAAATGAAAAATGTCTATTAAACTCCTTCTGGCACCAGTTTAAGGCATAGTTACTGCCTTCAAGGAGCCTGCCACTTGTTAAGGTGGCCAGATCATCCCACTTTTGGTGGGACAGTCCTGATTTCTAATACTTTTTCCTGCGGCGTTTTTAAAAAGTCCCGATTTTTTGAAAGATTAGAAAGATTCTTTCCAAAAATCGGGACTTTTTTTAAATGCCACAGAGCACGGGAAAAAGTGTTAGAAATCAGGACTGTCCTGCCAAAATCGGGACGATCTGGTCACCTTATAAGTTGTATCTATATCAGATGAGGGAGCACATCCCCACACATTATCTCCCCATTCTCCACCAAAAAAGAAAAATTAAAATTTTAACCTCCCAAATTGAAGAGCTGTCTCCTATATATTTATCTGTTCTTTCAAGGAGCAATTTTCTGCTTATATATTTTGCCCAATGCAAAGTAGGAGAGTAGGAGGATTTGAAATGAACACACACACACACACACACACACACACACACACACACAACAAAACAAAAAAGGCCAAAAGAGAAATCTGCTATCTGGGTTTAAATTTATATTCTCTTTGTTTTCTCAAATATTTTATTACACTCTGTGATTTGCTAAATGCAACTATATAAGTCACTTATATAAAAGAAAATGTTTAGTCCAAAATAAACTATGACTTCAATCTATCACTTATTACATTTGAATAAACAGAGATGCCATCGAAACCTTTTGAATTTTAATACATTTTTATATCCTCTTTACATTCCTCCAAAGTGCCTTTGTGCTTATGCAATAGAATGAGCTACCTACCTGATTCAAATTCTTCCACTGCCTAGTTAGAGGTGGAATTTGAGTTAAGGGCCCAGCTGGACAGAATAATAGCAGCTGTTGTAAATTCAAATGCATTTTTATAGGAAAAGATGCAAACTTCACAGTGGATAGTTTATTGTGCTGTTTATGGCACCCCTGGGGACTGAGTTCCATTACCAGCTCACCCTGGTTACAAGTGGAATAAAATGTCCATGAGTCAATCTGTGTGAAACAGACATTTAATTTGTGTCTTGGTTGGAGAGATCCAGTATTGGTAAAAATCATTTCAATCCAAGTAATGAGCTAAAAAGCTGTCTGAAATGGAGCCATTCCTTAATCAGGTAGCACCAGTTCCCCCAAGCAAAACAGCTGAAAGCCTCTCACGCTTCCCATATTTCCTGGGAAACTACTGTGAAGGAGAGGGCCAGGGGTATGGGACTCTAGCACTGCCTGTGCCAACACTCCTGGACACATAAAAAGCTCAGGGTGGTTCTGAGGGCAGAGGTTGGGTGGAGGGGGGCTTTATCCTTCTAGGTTCTTTCAGCTAGTCTAATAATTAAATCTACATGAGACAGACTAGATTAACTAGAGAACATAACCAAAATTAATTACATATGTACATATGGGAACCCCACATAGGTGAGCGAGACAGAAAGTTAAAACAAGGCACATGACATTCCTGAGCTTGGGGTGAGGTAAGGCGCCTTGGGCTCTCAGAGGGGATGAAGGTCATTTTAAGGCTGATAAGAGCAGATGGTCAGTAATTAAAGTTTACTCTGCCCTATAAATGGGCCACAGGAAGTTGTCTCTGGTAATAACTCTTATCATGAGCAAGGCCCCAAATTTACCCCCTTTAAGAGAGAGGTAGTCAAAACTGGTTTTGCTCAGTGGATAGAGCGTCGGCCTGGGGACTGAAAGGTCCCAGGTTCAATTCCGGTCAAGGGCATGTACCTTGGTTGTGGGCACATCCCTGGTAGGGGGTGTGCAAAAGGCAATTGATCGATGATTCTCTCTCATGGATGTTTCTAACTCTCTATCCCCTCTCTCTTCCTCACTGTAAAAATCAATAAAACATATTGATTTGTGTGTGTGTCTGTGTGTAAGAGAGAGAGAGAGAGAGAGAGAGAGAGAGAGATGTATGTGTAACATTTCTCCCGGGCCCACAAGGTCTCAACTGCCTTTAGCTTAAAGTACACCTCCCAAGGAGGACTGTAGAACCCCTTCAGTTCCAGAAAGGATAGTGGAGAGTCTATGAAAGGGAACACAATAGCATTTCCTGAAATCACCAGATCCTGACTCTTACACTTTTGCAGACTATTTTAAGACTAAGCTGAAAATCAAGGGTGCATCCCTTGCCTCGCTGAAGGACACCCTAAGGTGCGATGACCCAGGTTGAGCTCTTGAAGGGCAGACACCTCGGAGATATCCATGAAGTCCCTCTGCCCTCATGTTAAGTACTCAGTGCTGAAACTCAAAATAGCACCTTTAGCCAAGATATGAATATCTTTATGTTTCCTGAGTAATCCTCATGAGAACATGCAGTGCGGATTGTTACCCCAGTTCAGAATCATGGAAACTGAGGCCAAGAGAGTGTGGTTCCATATTTGTCCAGGATTCACAGCTGATAAAAGACAGAAAACAGCCTCTGTCCCAGAGCCAGGGGCCAGCATTGCCCTCCATTGTGGGAGAGGGTGAATTCTCACTCTGGCTTACATGATAAATGCATGATGAAAGAATACATTCAATGAATCCAGTGAACAAAATAATGGCCCTAAGTGCACAGGAGGGAGACTTAGCTCTCCAAGCCCACTGGGGCTGAGACTGTAAGTGGAACAAACCTGAGACTCAGGCCATCTCCCAGCAGAGCCCACAAGGGACCTGGCACGAATGCAGGTGTTCATGCCTGGCATCAAACCCCTTCCCCAGCCACATCTTCATGACATAATTTAACCCTGTCCTCATCACTGGACCACACATTTAAATGAAGAAAGATAACAGTTAAAGATACAGTTCTCATTAATACTTGGGACAAAGTCATCAGGATTATCACCTATTTTGAACAAATACGGTAACCAAATCCATTGCCCACATTTTTTTTTTTTTACACATCCCCTCCATGGGCCAGAAATAACTGCAGACAACCATCCAGATTTACTAATTCAACCCTGTCAGGATTTCTGTGAGTTTTATTTTTATTAATCAGTTAAGCACTCCCATAGCCTAAATTTACAGCTCCTGCTTTTTTGTTCCATTTGCATTGTGAAAGCCTACCACCTGGGGATGAAACTAGAACCTAAGTCATTATGCGAGCAAAGGGAAGTTGCCAAAGGTTGTGAGTCAGGGCTGAGGTGTTGGACAGAGTACCTGGTGGGCTCGCCAGTGCCAGACCTGGCAACGGGCAAGTTGCACCCAACAGTCTGTGACGGTCTGCGACATTCTCACTGGCCAAAGGGCTTTGCTTTCTCTGGCCCAAATTCCATAGGTGTCAGTGTGGTCACCTGGTCAGTCAGAGCCCTCTTCACCAGGACGTTTCAGGAACAGCCAGGAGTGTACTGGACTATGTGGTCAGTGAGGCCCTGTTCACCCACGGCTGGGACTACATTCCCCAGAACCCAATTCTCTGTCCTTCCAGGTTGGTGTGGGGGACAGCTGAAATGGTTCCTCACAACCCCAACCATAGTTACTATGGGACCCAGCAATTCCATTCCTGGGCATGCCCCCAGGAGGACTGAAAACAGGGACTCGGATATCTGTATGCCAATCTTTTTTTTTTTTTAATAAATTTTATTGATTTTTTTACAGAGAGGAATAGAGAGTTAGAAACATCGATGAGAGAGAATCATCGATCAGCTGCCTCTTGCACACCCCCTACTGGGGATGTGCCCACAACCAACGTACATGTCCTTGACCGGAATCGAATCGAACCTGGGACCTTTCAGTCCTCAGGCCAACGCTCTATCCACTGAGCCAAACTGGTCTCGGCTGTATGCCAATCTTATCACAGAATTATTCACAGTAGCCAAATGGTGGAAACAACCCACATGTCTATTGACAGTTGAATGGATACATGAAATGTGGTCAATCCACAGAATGAAATGGCATCAGCCACAAATTGGAATACTGATAAAGACTAAGCATTGGAATACTGATTGGAAGGATTGGAATACTGATAAAGACTAAGCAGTGTGCTAAGAGACAGAGCCACCCACAGAGGTCACACATTATAGGGTTCCACTGACATGAGAGTCTAGAATGGGTGAATTCCTAGAGGATGAAGTAGATTAGAGGTTGCAGGGCTGAGGGTGGGAGTCATTGCTTCCTGGTTAGAGTTTCTCTATCTGGAGGGAAGGAAGAAGTTTTGGAAACAGTGGTGATGGCTGTACAACGGTGTGTGAAGGAGTGTCACTAAGTTGTGCACTAAAAATAGTTGAAGTGGCCACCTTTATGTTTTGTTAGTTTACCACGATCACGAAGACAGAGAAGGGAGAACTCACAAGGGCTAGAAGATGAAAGGTAGGCAGAAACCACTACTGTGGCAATGGAGGCCCTCACAGGCCATCCTCAGGGAGGCACAGAAGGTCCCCAAATGCCTGGTACTGGCTGCATTCCAGCCACCTGCCTTTCGTGGATCCCACCAGGTCTGGCCTGTCCATGTGCAGCAGGGGACCTGGGAACGTGAGTTTCTCCGACCCTTCCAGATGGTTCCTCCCTGCCCCTCCGCAGCCAGGTGAGCTGAGGCAGCTACCTGTCTCCTTGTTCCCAGGACATCTGCAGAGGCCCCTTCTGGCCCGTGGAAGGACCAACTCCGGGACCCACTGCCGGTTTCCCTCCGTGAAGAGCACCTGACTCTCCGTCCCTGACCTGGACGCTGCACGTGGGGTACCTACCACCGCTATGTGCGGAGCACTTGAGTTTAGGAAGCCATTTCCACATGCATTTCAGCTCCACAACTGACGGGGCTGCGTTTTCATGCAAGCAAGTTACTCACCGTGAGTGGTGGGGCGTCCCTGCTCCGGGTCCCCAGGGTCCACTCGTTTCTCTTGAGACGCTGGGCTCAGCAGTAAGGATGCATCCAGGAGACCCACGCGTGGCTCCTGTCTCTCCGCCCCAATCTCCAAGCGCAGGTGTCCTGGGCGCACAGGTTTCCTGCGCTCTCAGGATGGACCAACCCCCAGGACGCTTGCAAAGTTAGGACGTGTTTTACAAGTGATTATTATTGAGCTCATTAGTGTTGCCCAGTCTCTCTCCCACGGCTGTGATTGATTTTCAGATTCGCTCATCACAGAGCATCTGGGCTCCTGCCCAGGACAGAGGTATGCTTAATTAAACTCCGAGTGCCCCCACTCTCGCTCTCATGTCTCCCTGACTAATGGATCAGAGGAATGGCTGGGTGGTCGGATGGCCCTGGAATCACAGGCCATAAAGGTGCCTGAACTCCAATAAGTACCTCCGACTTGAAAGTTCGCTGACGATCCTCTACTGCAGTGTTTCCCAACCTTCTCTCATGATGAGAATCACCTGGTGGAGTTGTTAAAACACAGATTCCTGAATCCCAACTAAGAAGTGCTAAACTAGAATTTTTGAGAACATATAGGTAAAATTGTATACTTAACTAGTGCTCTAACACAGATGTTATATACAGAGCACTAAGTTAGGTATGCAATTTTACCTATATGTTCTCAAAAATTCTAATTTAGCACTTCTTAGTTGGGATTCAGGAATCTGTGTTTTAACAACTCCACCAGGTGATTCTCATCATGAGAGAAGGTTGGGAAACACTGCTCTACTGTGCCTTCTGCATCCCGGGACAATGACAGGGCGGTTTCGTAAGGCTCACGCACCAGGGAGGGAGCTGGGTCCCAGCACCAGCTGCTGGAGAGTAGGTGAGAAGGGCTGGTGCACTGAGCCAGCTCCAGGGTGCTCTCTTACAGAAGACAGTGTTTTTCCTAGAGGCCGCTGCCAGGGCTGGGCTGGGCTGAGCTGGCACTTGATCATGTTCCAGGTGCCCCCAGGGCTGGATGCACACCCAGAGCTCTTGAAGGGAGCAGCGCACAGCACAGCCAACTTCTGCCTGAGTGAGGAACTACAAAGGGTATCAATTGGCCTCTTCCACCGGTGCCAATGTCACTGGTGGCCTAAACATTTTGACTAGAATAGTGTTCTCAACTCGAGCCACTGTGCCCCCCACCCTGACTCTGGTAATGTCTGGAGACATTTTGGGATGTCACAACTGGATGGGGTTGCTACTGGCATCTAGTGGGCTCTGAGAATCATCCTATAGTCCCAAGTCAGCCCCACACACAAAAAAAATGACCAGTCCAAAATGTCACTGGAGCCAAGGTTGAGAAACCTTTTTCTAGAAAATTCCTATGCCATACTTATTGTTCTAGAGACCCTTACAGGGTTAAAATAATTATTGTTTGCTACATGCTTTTGTCTGTTTTGGCTGCTATAACAAAATGTCACAGACTGGGAGGCTTATCAACAACAGAACATTATTTCTTATAGCTCTGGAGGCTTAGGGTCTGAGGTCAACTCACTGGCACATTGCAGGTCTGTGAGGGCCCCTTCCTGCCTCACAGACACTGACCTTGAGCTGTGTCTTCTATGGCTGTGAGCTCTGAATGATGGGAGGTATCCTTTCTCAGGGCACTAGTCCCACTTATCAGGTCTCCACCCTCATAAGCTAATCACCTCCAAAGGTCCCATTTCCAAATACCATCACACCAAGGGTTAGAATTACAACATGTGAAGGGAGGGGGCACAGGGCAGGAACATTAAGGTCATACTACTGTATATTACAAGGTGACCAGTTTCGTTCTATCGTCAAACTGACTTGTTCATCAGCACAGATATAATCTCCAATGTATTAAAGGTGTTGAACCTATATTTGTCATGTATCTCTTTAATTGGCATTAGGTGTTTCTTCCTGGTTTGAATGCTGGGAATCTGCTTACTACTTGTATACACAGTAGACTGACTATACCTTTTCTCCCAATCAAAGAGACCTAGCCCCCACCTTTAGGAGTGTGGAAGCATATTTGCCCCTGCTCACGTGGCGTAGGCAGACTCTCAGCACATTGAAGTCATGATAGCTAAAGTGAGACTTCTTAGAGATGCTCGCACTTGGGCCGGACCTATATGGAAAAGTTGAGGCTGCGTAGGCAATGAGATGACAATACTGGATAATGCTGGGCACAGAAACTCTGCTAAGTGACCTGGACTCAGAGCCCAGTCCTGAAAAGCAGCATGGCACAGGGTTCCTACTGGGAGTGAAATTTGGAAAGTGAGTTGGGAACCAGATTACAACCTGCCATTGAGGCTTTGATGACTTCAGAAGATTTTTGAGCAACATATTTATAAAATGAAAGAAACATTTCAGGAACCTGGCATTTTGATAACGTAAGATTAGACCAGGAGGAAAATTCACAGACACTGTGATGCTTTGGGAGCCATGAAAAGAGTGAGATTTTGAGATTAAGTAGCAAATAAATCATACTTTTCTTGCTGTTATTATTAAGAAATGAGAGGTTACTAAAAGAAGACAAGGGAACATGTAGGAATGAAGGTAACTTCTTTGGGAGAGGACGAAGCAGAGGACTCTGTTTCCATTTTTGTTTGAAATTCAATAATTCAACTCTATAAAACCTGGATCTGCCCCACATTAATGAGACTGCTCTTACTATAGACGCTGCAGGGACTTAATGATTGGCCAGTACGGTTGCTTACTCTTAAACCATTATCCTTTTTGATTCATCTATATATTTTTAACCCCTTGAATTTTTTATGTTTTAATATACACTCAATGTGCATTGTTTTTCATCTAATTGTTTTAAGCACATTCAGGCACTGTGTTAAGCATAGGGGGTAAAATGAATGTGATTTCCTTCTCTCAATAAACTTATAATCGAGTGGGAAGCATCCATTAAACAAGTAATTATGAACATGCCTCATAGAAAAATAACCAGGGCAAGTTCTATAAAGGAAATAGAATACTCTGGCCTTGGAATAAGGAGAAAACTCCCTGAAGAATGACATTTTGGCTGGGATTTGAAGAATGAGTGGGAGTTCACCAGATTATGGAAGGTAGAGTATGACACTCAGAGGAAACCACATGAAAATTCCCTGGCCCAGGGTGAGTTTGGTACACTTGAAGACAAGAGCTCAATTGGCCCCATCAGAGTGGGATGCATGATGACTGAGGAATAGTGACAGCATAGAGAAAGGGCTGGGTACATTGGACCTTTCCCCCCCACAAACAGGATCCTGAACTCCATGTCACAACAGGCCCCTGTCGGCCTGTAGGCAGGAAGAGACATAATTAGGTCTGCATTTTACAAGCCGTTTGCTTTCTTCAGTGCTCTTCCCCTCCCTCTGAGTATCCTGCCAGGCTCCTCAGGGACGCTCCTTCCCCTCTGACCTCAGAACCCTGTGCAAGATGCCCCTCTCTGCTGGCTGACCTCTCTCCGCTGGGACCACCACCCTAACCTGGCTCCAGTTCTGCCCAAATGCCCAGGCTCCCAATCTCCCTCTGCATTGCCGGCCTACCTGAGTCCAGACCCACATTGCAACTAACCACCTGCTGCCTCCTCCTCAGTGTCTGGCTGGCACTGTAAGCTTAACACACCCAAATCTAAGTTTATCTAAGCTTATCTTCTTGTTTTCCTAAAAAAAGAGAGAAAAAAAGAAGGAAAGAACCCCACTCTGTTTCCAGCCTCTGCTAATGGCATCACCCTCTACTCAGATGTCCTACCACCTCCTTCCCCTCCTCCCTCCCGTCCCAAATGTGGGAGCCACCATCTTTCTGAGCTCCTGAAACCCACTTATAGGGAACGTGCTATGAGACCACTCTGTCCCACCCGCTCTGTACCCCTCACCCATCCAGGCCCACAGGAGCACCCTGAGACCCCAAGTTTGTCCACCTCCTGCACACATCACCATCCACCTGCCCCTGGTCTTAGGACACAGCTGAGCTTGGTACAAGGAACCAGGCACAGGGGGGGCCCGATCTAGCTCTGAGAGACTTTCTTCTCACCAAGCCCCCGCCCACATCACTGCCCTTGTCCTGCCAGGTTCACTGGCACCTGTGTCTTCTCACCTGCTGTCCCCTCCACCTCGCCGCCTCTCCCAGGGAAAGCCTGGGCTCTTCAACCCCCATCTCCTGGGGCTTCCCTGCCCTCTCCTGGTGAGCTGTGCCATCTCTCCTCTGGGCTCCACAGTCAGCGCTCACAGAGCTCAGGTCACATCTATCACAGTGTTTCACAACTTACCTGTTTAATTGTCTGTATCGATGAACATCCCATCCCTCCATTGAATCCTTAGGAAGTAAGAAACCAAGGGGTTAGCCACCTGTAGGTGCACCTGTCCTGAACCCTGGCTTCACCTTGGAGCCACCTGGGACACATCTGAGACACACACTCTGCCTGGGTGTCATGGTCCCATTCACAGAGACTCTGGCTCACCAGGTCGGGCAGGATGTGACCCTGAAAGGACCCCGTAACTCCCCCAGTGACAAAGTGTCACAGGAGCTGAGACCCAGCGTAAGAAGCAGGAATTCTCACTGGCAGGCTTCTTCCACTGAAGAACTCAGAGAGTGTGAGTGAGGGACAGAAGCAAGAGAACACCCCACACTCACCCACTCACAGAGTGGGAGCCGGCAGCATAGGGGCCGGCAGTGCTGCAGAGACGCTGCCTGGTGATGCTGCTGAGTGACTGCAGGCTGGAATTTGCCTCGATGTGCCCAAGTCATATGGATAAATCAGAGGTAAGAAGATGCTAGAGGGGGCTAGGTGAAGCATGGGCAGGGATACCTTAAATCTCCTTACACTTAATCCTCCTCCCAGGACCTCCACGCAGGCAGGTGCAGTGTGTGTTACCCATGCTCCACACCTAACATACCAGAGGAAAGGATGTTCTTAGGGTGTCTGTCCCTGTCTCCCAGATACCTGGTGGGATCTCAAAGCGCTTTAAGGCAAGTGTATTACCAACAAAGTGAAGGGAGGTGTGGGGTGGACGGTGCTCATATGTGAGGGTCCTAGCAGCTGGCTGCATGACCTGCTCTCTGTCAGGCCCCTCATTCCATTGCCTGGCCTGGGAATTTATTCCTGTGATTATCTCTGCCTCTGCCTCTGCCTCTGCCTCTGACAAAGTAAAGGGGTCCACTGGTGGTTAAACTGTGATTCCTGCCTCCTGTGATGTGATGGAACAGCCCAGGCCTGAGCTCAGCATCTGCTGCAGGACTGCCCACATGGCAGGCCACAGACACACCAGCCACGGAGACATTTGGGATCCTCACCCGGGGAAAAGTGTATGTGAGGAGAGGGTGACATTTGGGAGAGAACAAAATAGCACAACATGTAGGAAGTTGTGAGGGGAGGATTATTTCATCTCTTCCGAGAGGCTGGCTGGCCTCCAGGAGCAGCAGGCAGACCAGTTTAGAAAAGTGAAAACTAATCTGAATAGGGATGACAGGGGCTGGTATGAGGAGCCGGCCCAGCTCACTCGTTTATAGCCTCGTAAGTGGGGGAATAATTGAATCTTCTTGCAAAAATGAACATGGTGCTTAAAAAGAGATAAAATTGCATTTCTTTCCCTGAGTCCTAGAACAGCAATTCATATTTATGCCCCATGCGGTAGATAAACAATTACATAACCAAGGGGAAGTACCTCGTTGCTTCAAGGCCTTACAAAAGACATTTCACTCCATTCCGTGTCAGACTTCCCTGAACTAGCTCCAGGCTGTGTTATCTGCTACCCTATTTTTTAAGTCCTGAAACGATGCTGCCTCAGAAGTCAGGTTCCAAAAGGTACATTCTTTCATCCAAGGCAAAACTAGTGGGCCTTGCTTAAAGCTGGCCCGTGGGTAATGAGACACTGCCAGGTGGCCGTGCACCTTGGAGGAAGAGGCCAGTGAATGCCCGGGGAGCTCACCTCCCGCAGAAGCACGGGAATTTGGCCTCCCGTGGGCAGAGATTTGCATCTGGCCACTTTGCTGGGAGGCTGTTGAGTGCTGTTCTTAGATGAATGAGAAAGGAGGTGGGTTTGTACTTGAAATTCACCCAGAGCTGGACAAGTGAGGTGTCTGAGCTAATGTCTCCATCCGTCTGTCAAGAAGAGCTGTAGGTGACTTCACAGAGAGCAGAAGGCCAGCATGAACCTGTCTAATCTGACTGGCTTCCCTGTTGGAATAGGTCTCTCCTTTCTTATCCACTGCTGTAGATAGACAGATGATAGATAGATAGATAGATAGATAGATAGACAGGTAGATAATTAATTGCTGAACATTGGTAAATATGAATACATCTAGACAAAAACTATTTATCAACACTGTGTTGAGAAGTGTATCCCTATGTCCAACAATGGTACCCCATATATGTTACATTTGAAAATCTCTAGTGACAAGAAGAAAGGCAGGAAGGAAGGAAGCAAGGAATAAGGGAAGAAGGGAGAATGAATGAAAGGATGCCACTCAAGCTTAACAGCATAACTAAATAAGCTGCAGTCCTGTGAAATAAGGCATAAAATCAAGGTGGAAGTCCAGGAGAGAGTTCCTTTTCTTAAAGAACAGTTTAGCACCATGATTAAAAATGCACTTTGTGAAGACAGGCTGATTGGGCTTAACTGTTTTCTACATTTACTAGCTACTTATGTTTTCCATGTTTCACTTTCCTCATCTGAACCATATGAGGTTCATAGCAACTTCAGATTATAGTAGCAACTTTCTCCTATAAATTAAATGAGCTAGCCAAAACCGGTTTGGCTCAGTGGTAGAGCGTCGGTCTGCGGACTGAAAGGTCCCAGGTTCGATTCTGGTCAAGGGCATGTACCTTGGTTGCAGGCACATCCCCGGTAAGGGGTGTGCAAGAGGCCACTGGTCGATGTTTCTCTCTCGTCGACGTTTCTCGCTCTCTATCTCTCTCCCTTCCTCTCTGTAAAAATCAATAAAAAATATATATATTAAAAAAAATTAAATGAGCTAATGCATACCAGGTAATGAGCACATACATACTCTACACCATAATCCATACAGGTGATAACACATACTGTACTCCATACTCCATACTGTGATGGAAAGTCCTCTGTACCATACCTCATACAGGTGATGGAAAGTACTCCACAATACTCCATACAGGTGATGACACACACTCTACACCTTACTCCATACAGGTGATAACACTCTAACCTAGGGGTGTCGAACTCAATCAGAGAAGGGGCCAAAATCTAAAATCCAGCCTAAATCGCGGGCTGAATGGTTTACTGAACAGTCATAAACTGACAATGTCATAAACTGACAGCGGAGTGCAGTGATGACAGCGCGGTGCGGGCCACATTGCAAGGCCTGGCGGGCTGGATTTGGCCCGCGGGCCTTGTGTTTGACACATGTGCTCTAACCATATTCTGTACCAGGTAATCACACATAACCTAAAGCACACTCCATACAGACGATGTGCTAAGTTTGGTGATGCAAATTGAAGGTCCCCTGACCTTGCAGATTTTGGTCTTGTGTGGAGTAAAGGTGTTGACATCAATACACAATTGAAGTGTCTACCCTAAGGAAAGACTCAAGCACAGTGAGAGTCTTCTAGTCTGGAGGGTCAGAGAAGGTTTTCCTGAAGAGGTGATACATGAGCTAAGAAGAGTAAATGAGGTGAGAAAGGAAAGAGTTTTCCCTCCAGGAGTCAGAGCTAGCACTGGTCCTAAAAGCCAGGCAGCTTTGTGGATGACACTTCAGGACATTGGGGCAACCACCACCCTGGTGGGAGAAGCAGGAAGACAAGGGAAATACAGATAGACTATGCAATGTTGATACTTTTTCCATATCTACTAATAATGGGAAAGAGCTCCAAAGTTTTAAGCAAGTTGTGACTGTTTCCCTGCACAAAATGGAAAAGAAGAGGGGAGAATTACCGATGTGGCCCAGTGGGGGAATGGAGAGGAAACTGGACAGAGGTGCTAGACAACTGTTACCAAGAACCAAAGAATTGTAAATGGAACTCAGATTTAGTGTAAAACTACCGAATAAAGAGAAAAATATTAAGGGGTTTCCTGTCACATTCATCACACTCTTTAGTGCTTCAAGCTTGGATCTCAAGTCTGTCTGAAGGTCAATGTAATGTATAAGGCCTGCCAATCCTGAAGCCCCACTTATCACCTTAATGAGCTTCACTGTGTCCAATTTGGTTTAACTGCTATACAGGGACCATTTTTCTTTTAGGGGCTTCTTGTGTCAGTTATTCCAATCAAATATATCACCTCTTGCTTACTTGAGGGATTATCTCTATGTATTAGAATGTGCTTAGGATTTGTATTAGTAAGTGCTCACTGTGTGTATTATTTCCTTACTCACATTTAATTAACACTCCCAGGTATCATCAATGTTTGCTCCACTTTCTGTCACTGCTGTTTGCTCTACTTTGGTGAAAGCCATCCATTTGTTTGTTTCCTCCATTAGCCACCTGAGAACCCACTGGAGTGAGACGCTTGAGAGAAAAAAAAATACCTTCTACATATTCTGGTTTCTGTTTTTCTGCCATTTCCTTGCCCTTCATTCATCTCATATTCTGCCCTTCAAAATACCCATGTCCATTGACCCCAAAAAGGAAAAAACTCATAAGTATTCATCTGTTTTCTAAAGCTTCCTCCCCGCACCTATCCTGAAGTCCATCCTCATACTGATTTCCTGTCAAGAAATCTCCTCCACTACATTTTTAGAACAAATGAAGATACAGACTTCTTTTTTCTCTTCTTTTCTGTCTTTCTTTTGTTGGCCAAAAATATATATATATTATTCATTTAAGCACATCAAAACCAAAATATGCAACTTATAATGTTGGCCACTAAGTCTGGCCACTTATAAAGTCTGGCCACTAAGAATTTTGTGTCCAGATGATGTGATTTAGCATTGACCCATGCACCAAGAAGTCACCAGTTTTGTTGTTGGTCAGGGCATATGTCAGGGTTGTAGGCTCAATCCCCAGTAGGGGATGTGCAGGAAGCAGCTGATCAATAATTTCCTCTCATCAATGTTTTATCTCTCTATTCCTCTCCCTTACTCTCTCTCCAAAAAAATCAATAAAACCATGTTTGTTTGTTTTTTAATTTAAATTAGCCACTTGGTCACATGGAGATGATTCTTTTCAGCCAATACCGGTGTAAGAACCACATTAAGACTCGTCCTCTGGAATCACGTTCTCTGGCTTGCAGACCCAGCTTCAGCAATCACAAAGTGTTACTTAGCCGATTTGAGCTTTACTTTCCTCATGTGTAAGATGGGAAATGATTAGAGTAGATTTCTGTGTGTTGAAGAACTTATCCTGGCCCTAGGCCAGGTTTGACCCCTGCCCTCATCTCCCAGGAGGAATCTCTGGGCGCTGGGAATGTCCTGCCTGGCAGAGCACTCAGTGTGGTCTTATTGTAGAAAAGCACATGAGTGAAGGAAAAGCACAGCTGTGTGAATCATAAGCTAGCTACAAGTAATGCTACTGCTGAAATCTGTGTGTTGGGGTAGGGGGGAGGGAGAATCCCCTTAAGTTAAAGACTAAACTTGGAACAACTGCAGGTAGAAAGATTGGTAATTCCATAATCAAAGACCAGTCACAAGATGTGTGTGATCAAGAGCTCCGGGTAATTGAGGAGTGTCCATCACTGTCACCTATCATCCCCTCAGAAGGCCATTACCCGAACTGGTCCAGCTCCCTGCTAAAATCCTGTGTGTGACCCTTGGGGCATGACCAGAGGCAACTGCCAGATGCCCCGAGCTGTAACCCTCTGTTCTCTCTTTTCAGGTCCCTGGGGCCCATCACTACGCTGGGCACTATGAAACTATTATATGAGTGTTTAAGTGGAAGTTGCAGTCCACTCCTCTTGCCTCCTTTGCCCAGCCTACATCACAGAGTGTAAAATCCCAGCAGGGATTGAAAGCACTTTTGCATGAGATGTCTAAATACATGAAAGGGAAGAAGATTGCAAAGTACCAACTGAATGGTCCTGACACGAGTTCAAGTTCAGCATGACCTGAAACTTATATCTAAAGTAGATTCGTGCCTCTGAGTCTATGGAGAACGGGACCCCATGAAGTGGTGGCAGGAAAGGCATCTCCATAGTCCTGAAACCCTCCAAAGTCAATGACCCTTCAGGATGCAACAGCCTCTGGTGTGGAGGCAGAACCCCCACCCTTGGAACAGATCCAGACACCCAATCTCCACACCACAGAGCAGACAGCAATTGGAAAGGTGTCAAAGGATATCATTAAAATGACAGCCTTAGAGGTTTTGTAGCAACCACATAAAAGGCAAGATAAAAGTTTATTGAGACTATTAAACTTCATGGTGAGAATGGAACAAGTGCATAAAACAAGCGAAGTGGAGGAGCACCTGCTTGCTCAGGGGCTGAGACGAGGATGGAGCGATGGTGGACAAAGCTCCCTCTCCCATGTTGGAATAGGAGGAAACCAGCAATTATTAGAGAATGGCCTGGTAGAATGAGGAACCACTGTCTTAAAGCAACAGATCTCACTACATTTTAAGTCGGAGCACCCTCTGACTTAGTTATCAAGGACCTGTTGCGGGCACAGGATGGACAAGGTGTTGAACTGTCATAAGTGACCTCACAGTGTGGCAGAAAGAGACCACAGTAAATAGAATACCAACCCTGCATCATTATTCTTTTTTCCACCTGATCACTCAGCATAAACTGACTTCACAACACATAGGAACTTAACCTCAGGAGTCTAATTACCACTCATGAATAATCACTGAGTGGTTAATTCATTACAGAATTGAGGTTCTCTTTGATTTTCATCATGTATAAATTATGTTATTACAGATTTTTTAGTAAATCATTCATAGTTCTCCAGGTTGAGTCAAGTAATTACCATCTACCTACTTTGTGGCCCTAAAGCTAAGCACTAGGGTAGTTTTTGTGGGGGGTTTTTTGTTTTTGTTTTTTGTACAACATTTAACTTCTACAGTCATATCAGCCCCTACTGTCTCTTATTTCACAACAAGTTCACAGAATGAAAATAATCATTATTTTACCCAAAAAGTTAATTATGGGACTAACAAAGCATAAACAAAGTCGAAATTTTAAGTGAAATTCTGAATCAGGGGTTGGGGTGTTGGGGAGGGAATATGCAGATGATCTTAACTAAGGTAAAAAGCCCCACTGGACCAGAAGTGTTGGGTGTCTTCTTATTCCACCAATGCCTGTGCTGAAACAATCACATCTATCGATACTAAAGAGGTTGATGCACAAGAATGTGGAAGCCATGCTCAGAAATAAGAAGGGGGTAGATTGAAAAGGTGCCCAAACCTTGGGGGACAGAGGCAAGCCATTCCCATATTTGTCCCCTCCTATCAGTGACAAGACAACTCTCTTATTTACCCTCTAAAGAATAAGAAGGATAGGCCAATAACTTAAGAAGGTCTTTCCAGACATGACTACAATTCCAATAGGTTAATGAGAGAATTTATCTTTACAAAGTGGGTCACTCAGTCCTGGAGTCTGCAACTGAAAGGATCTCCCTGTTGGTAATGTTGTTGTATATCTCCATTCTGCCTTTTGTCTCTCCTTCTGTCTTACACCCTCTGGTCCAGGTTATTGAGCATCTAATGACCCAAGGATGTTACAGAGCACTTGGTTCTCCCTAAGAAGGGAGATCCAAGTGCTCTGTAGCATCCTTGGGTCATTCAGGTCTTTGTGGATTTGCTGTGTACTCTTGCATTTAGACATCTCTTCCTCCCTTACTGTTTGGGCTCTGAGCTCTTAAACCTGTAGATTCCCTTTCCCTAAGTCATTGTCCTCTGAATCTATAAGTTTGACTTATTTTCTTTTTCACATGTGGAAACTTTTCTAGGCAGACCTCTGTTCCTCCCAGTCGATTCTTTCACTTACAAACAACTCTATTCCTGGACTCTCCTCTTTTCCCACAATCATTTTCTAGTATCTTCTAATGGTATGTCACTGAGAAGTAAATTTTATTTCAGCCCTGCTGATATATCTCCAGGGAAACATAGTAGGATTCATTGGGGGTATCATTTGGGGAAATATTTGCAAGTGCCTGGGTGCTGTTAGACCAGCCCATGGATGGTTCCTTCTGGCTCTGGCAGACCCCTGAGCCAATCAACTATGGCCACAGTAGCTGCTGGGCATTTAACAAAACATAATTACAGAAATAGCAAAAATAATAATGATGATGATAATAATCATAACATAATTTTAAAATAAATGAGCCACTGCTAAAAAATTCATTGTATGTGTGGCAGGTTCAAAGTTTGGTGCCCTCAGCTTTGGCCTGCCCAGCAAACAGGTAATGTGCCAGGCTCTCCAGAAGGAGAATTTTACAGAGAACATGGTCCTTGCCATCAGGAGGCTCCACACTCCTGAGTTTACCAATCAAAATTTTTCTATTTATTAATGAGGGGAGATGGCTATAAATTCACATTCATCCACATTCCTAACTTGTAAATGTACCAACAGATGCTGATTAAAACCATCTGTCTTCATTTGTGTCAGGATCCATGAAAATTATAATTAATCTTCCAGTCTTATTTCTCAGAATTTGTCCTAAGAAAGGACATATTATCATTTCTACCAAGATACAGTTTCTTACTATCTAAATGTCCCTTCTTGTTTTTTTATGTGGACTCTGTCTCCAAAGCCCAGACCAAACTTCTTCTCTGAAACCACCAGTATAGATAGTCTTCTTCTCTAAACTCTGCTAACATGGATTTTTGTGTAATGAATTCACTGGTCATCTTTTCATGTGATTATATCTTACCATGCCTATTGGAGTAAAAAATTCTTAATGACAATAAGCATCAAATATATCCTTCTACAGTGTATAGCATAATATTTTACTATGCTAATATTTTTTAATACATTTTATTGATTTTACACAGAGAGGAATTTGAGAGGGACAGAGAGTTAGAAATGTCGATGAGAGAGAAACATCGACCAGCTGCCTCTTGCACACCCCCTACCGGAGATGTGCCCGCAACCAAGGTATCAATACATGCCCTTGACCGGAATCGAACCCGGGACCTTTCAGTCCGCAGGCCGATGCTCTATCCACTGAGCCAAACCGGTCCCGGCTACTATGCTAATATTTATGTGTTGACTGTTTGTCCCCACCCCCCCCCCACAAAAAAAAAAATCTTATGTTGAAGCCCCTAAACCCAACATGATGGTATTAGGAAATGGGACCTTTGATGAGGTCGTGTGGTTGGGCCCCCTTGATGAGATTAATGCTCTTATAAGAGAGCAGAAAGCTTCTCTCTCACCCTACCTCAACCCTCCCACCTTCAATCCAACCCACCCTGGCACCATCTGCAAGTCAGGATGGTGGGGGGGCTCACTAGAGCCCAACTACACTGACACCCTCATCTCAACTTCTAGCTTTTCAAACAGTGAGAAATAAATTCCTGCTGCTTAAACCATACATGCTATGGTGCTAAATAAATAAATAGCCGAAACCGGTTTGGCTCAGTAGATAGAGCGTTAGCCTGTGAACTGAAATGTCCCAGGTTCGATTCCGGTCAAGGGCATGTATCTTGGTTGTGGGCACATCCCCAGTAGAGGGTGTGCAAGAGGCAGCTGATCAATGATTCTCTCTCATCGATGTTTCTAACTCTCTATCCCTCTCCCTTACTCTCTGTAAAAAATCAATAAAATATATTTAAAATAAATAAAAAGACTGTTAGTTAATTGAATTAATTAAGAGGAATCTAGGGCCATCAGCAGTTGTATATGATTGTTAGTAATAACAGGATAGACCTAGACAGATCAGAGTTCAGTCTTGGCTCTGCAACTTACCCACTTCTGTGACCTTGGGCAACTTAACCCCTATTATCATTTCTATAATAGTGGAATAATAATGTCTATTTAATTAAAGGGTAGTTTTGAAGATTACAGAGATATTAACATTTTTTTAAGATGCTATCAGCTACCTACTCAATATTTGTTCTCTATTTTCTTACTGGCAAAGTCCCAATTTTGCTCAGTGAAACTAGACACTCAAGTAAAATGCTCATACTTTCACATACTCAGTTCTAGTCAGTGGCTTGCTAGATACTTCTAATTTTTTTTCCTGAAATAGATGGATCTCCTTTCTTCTTCCTATCAGTTCCTCCTCATCCTCCTCCTTCTTTCATCTTTTTCTCAGTCTTCATGTCTTGCTCTTCCTGCTAGAATGTGGATGTGAGATTGGAGGAAGTACAGCTATCTAATCACCATGAAAAGTCATGAAATAATTAATGATAATTATCATTAATTTGTGAAAGGATATATTTGATGCTTATTGTCACCATGCACCAGATCCTGTTCCCAGTGCCTCAGGAACCACAAGAGACCAACATGGATCTTACATTCTAGACGTGGGCGGCAATGATAAAATAGAATAAATAAATTAAATAGTATGTTAGATCTGGGAAAGTAGGGAGAAAAAGAGCAAGAAAAACACTGGAAGTGGGTATAGGGATGGCAGCAAAAATAGTGAGATAAGGGTGAACCTCACTCAGAAGATGATTTTAGGTGAAACACTTGGAATAAATAAGGGAGACATGCCAATGTTTGGGAGAAGAGCACAAGCAAGGAGAAGAGCCAGTCATGGCCAATTGAGGGGAGAGGGGAACGAGGCTGGTGTCCCTAGAGAACATCAAATATGCCTGGGAAAGGGCACAAGTAATGGGTTGCAGGGATGCAAGGACCATATCTTATAGGGTGGCAGACCACTAAAATAACTTTGGCTTTTATTCTGAATGACATAAAGAGCCATTAGAGAATTTTTAACAGGGGAGTGCCATATCCAACTTAGGTTTCTAAAAGATCATTTCAACTACTACGTTTTGAATAACAATAGGGAGGGGGGAAGAAAGGGCTCTTGTAATATTCAGGGGGGGAAATCATGGTTGATTGGACCATTGTGGTGGCAATGGAGTATCTAAAAAGTAGCTTGATACTGATTATATTTTTAAAATAAAGCCAATTGAATTTCCTGAGATGTTGGATGTATACTGTGAGAGGAACATCAAGAATAACTCTTCTGAATGTATAGCCAAAAAAAACCTCCAAAGATAAGGCAAACTAAGGAAGCAGGTTTTTGGGAGACAAAATAGCAAGAATGTAATTTTGTAAATGTTGGGAAGGAATAATCTATTAGACATCAGAAGGGCAATATTGTACCGGCACTCAGGGAAGAGATATACATTTGGGAGTCACCACATGTAAACTATAATCAGGAAGTTGTCAAGGGAGTGAGTCTAAACAGAGGACCTGGGTTGGAAGACAGTATAGAGGGAGGAGAAGAGCAAAGAGGCTGAGGAAGAACCAATGAGGAAGTGGAAAAACCAAGTGTGATGGGTAAAGCATGTCTAGACGAAGGAGGTGAACAGTTGTGTCAAATGCTACTTGCGTAGGATGGTGCCTCAGAGTCAACCACTACACTAAGCAATGTGGCAGTCACTGTTGCTCCCCACAGGAAACGTTTTGACAGAGTCATGGGTGGGATAAGAGAATGAGAGCGGAGGGGTTGGCAACAGTGAGGATAGACCACTCTTACAAGTTTTGTTCCAAAGAGAAAGGCACAATGAGTCAGTAGTTGGTGGGGGAGTTGGGTCAAGAGAAGTTTTCTGGTTTATTGATTTAAGAATGGAGGAATATCATGCTTGTATTTCAATGGGAATGATCAGTTTCAGAAGGAAATTTGGATAATGTTGAAGAGAGAAGAGAATTTCTAGAGTGATGTCTTTGGGTAAATGAGAGGGATGGAACCCCAAAGAGGATCTAGATTTTGCTAAGAGCATGAATAATCCATCTACAGAGGTGGTCCTCCACCCTTCCCACAGGCAGAATCACTGAAGGGCATGTAGAAACCCAGATGCTGGCCTCACTTCCAGAGATTTTTATTCATGCATTCTGGGTTGGGGCCCTAGATTTTACTTTTCTGGGTGATGGTGCTGCAGCTGGTCTGAGGACCCCACCTTGAGAAGCATAAATAGTAATAGATTAGGGGACAAAGTACATATGTATGCCTGGGTAGATGTGGAATAGGCAATCTGTGGAGATGATTGTCAGAGTTCTTTAATTTTCTAAGTGAATTAAGAAGCAAAGTCATGATCTAAGAGGGAGGGCCCAAGGTATCAGAAGTGAAAGGAAAAAGGTGTAAATCAAAGTCACATGCTGACTGGCAGCAAAAAAGTTGGGAGTCTGGACCTTCAATGGCATGATGGAGTCTCCATAGTAGTCTTTAGCTGCCAACTCTAGACTTCTCGTTCATATGAAAAAAGTAAACTCTCATCCGGTAACTTTTCCATTGTATGTAGCCTGATGAAACACCTGATATTACAATGAAAGGTTATAGCACAGTACCTGGAACAGTAAGTGCTTTACATCTTACTTGCTGTGGTGTGTAATGTTGTTGACATGGATTGCTACAGAGAAGCTGCAGAGCGTAGTTCTGAACAAAGACTAGTCACTTCATAAAAATGTGGAGGGTTTGAGATTTTTACCCTTCTTAGAAGCAATAAGCTGTCCTGTCACTGTTTCAGGGAAGCTGGCAGAAGACACAAGACTTCGGGGTCAGAGATAAAGGACTCAGTGCTCACTGCAAAAGCCAGAGCTTCCTGTTCTCATTGGTTGCCCATGCTCCCCGCACCCCCTGTCCCATATGGATGACAAAGCAGGCCCAGATGATTTCCTGCACATAGAATGGTTGCATAACAGAAAAGAAACCCAAGGCTCAGCACTTTTTGAACAAACAGCAAACATTGCAACAAACTGCAGACAAGCCAGTCCCCTGCCCCTGATGCTGTGGTTGCCTACGCCTCCCAGGTGATTCACTCCAGAAATGGAGATGAGTCAGCCTTGCAGCCTGGCGTATTCAGCAGGAAAGTACAGGGACTTGTGACTCGTGGCCAACTGCCTCCCCCCATACTCTCTCAAATGTAAATTATTTTAATATTACCACATTATATACTCCAGAAACCACCAGATATTGAGGCCTATCTGGCCAAACTGCAGTTATGGGATTTGTTTATGAACTAAGTTTGGAAGTACAGCAACATTAAGATATTGGCAAGAGACATACACTTCTTCAAGGGGCTGAGTTCTCACCAATAATCTTCTGCTCACTGAAGCCTAGGACGCAGCTCTACGCCTGACATTGAATTATCTGCAGCATTCACTAACTTGTATTTCAGCCAAGTGCTGGCCTTTCAGAAAAGACTTCGAAGGCACTTCTGCTGAGTCAGGACACACTAAATGTGCCATTCGATGTTCAACTTGTTCCTGGTTGTTTATGAAGATTTCTGAGAAAAGTATACAGTGCTAAACGATATCACGGCCGGTATAAAATGTCAGTGAGGAAAAAAAGTCAGTGAGGCTTAGAAATAAAACACACCGTCAGCTTTCACACTCAGAGCCAAGCCCAATAGAATGTGTAGTGCTGAATCATAAGAGAAATCCTATTATTTTCCCCTTAATATTTAGCCCCATTAAAATGTACAGCAATTTCAAGAAATACCTCCCAAGTCCTATGGAAAAGACTAAACAGTTCCCAGAAATGGGAATAAATGATGTGTTGATAAAGCATAGTCTTTCATTCTTGAACATACTGTGTATGTGAAAAATAAATTAACTTATTAATGATTAGCATAAGTATGTAAAAATGAATGGTGACAGAAAAATGAAAGGAGAATAGCATTTGGAGCAAGATTTAAAGAAATGTCATCATGGAAATACAGTAGTGGCTGGATGAGTCAGGATTCAACCAGAGAGCAAAGTCAGTAGGATATATATATATATTATATATAAAACAAAGTATTGACTTAAGCAATTGTGAGCGCTGGCTAAGAAGCCTGAAGCCTAGGGGACAGGGAGGATCACCAATGGGCTGGACCCCATGAGCATGAGCTGAAGTTCTCAGACACAGGCAGGCAGATGAACAGGAAGTATCAGAGCTATCTGGACCTTGCACCTGCTTTGGGGAGAGCCCGGCTTTTCTTCTACAGGGCTCCCAATGAGATCAGGAGATCTGAATGGACTGGATTTCCCTATTAAGCACTGGTAAAGGACTTGTATACTATAATATTCAGAAAATGTCAAGAGCGCAATAATAAAAGGAGAAATAGCCCAACTTTTTAATAGCAGACTTGAACAGATATAGTATAAAAAATAAAGATATATGAATGGCCAATATATGACTAGAGTCTCACTCATCAGCAAGGAAGTGCAAATTAAAATCACAACAAGACACCACTGCCAGGCACTAGAGTGATTAGAATGAGACACTGACATCATCCAGTGCTGGAAGGATGCGGAGTCACCTGCTCTAATGCACTTCTGGTGAGGGATGACTATGGGACAACCCCTTTGGAAACTATTTCACAGTTTCTTATAAAGTTAAACATACACTTACCATATAGGTCCAACAATTCCACTTCTTGGTATCTACTCAAAAGAAAAAAATATATATCCACAAAAAGACTTGTATATGAATGTTCATAGTAGATGTATTCATCATAGCTCCAAAGTGGTAACAAGCCAAAGTCCATCAACATGTGAGAGCATAAACAATGGCATTCCATTAGGTTATTAACATATATATTAATATTTATTTACTTATTTATTTCACTGATACATGCAACATGGTGAATCTCACCGGCATTGTTAAACAAAGTCATACACAAGTGTTACACACAGTGTTAGCAAGTGTTACACACTTGTTAAACAAAATCATGCATACTGTATGTACTATATGATTCCATTTAGATGGAGCTTTATAATTAGACAAACTAAGCTATGGTGATAGAAATGTCAACAATGGTGGCTTCAGGGTGGGGTATCAGTAGGCTGGAAAGAAACACAAGAAAATGTTCTGGGTCAATGGAAATATCTTATTTGTTAATAGAATGATGTCAAAATTTCTCAACCTTACACTTAAAAATCTGTAGTTTTATTATATACAAATCATACTTTTTATAAAAATAAAAATAGCTGCAGCACTTTTGTATTTTGTAGGTTTGGTTAATGATCTCTGGCTTGACCACAACTTGACTTAAAATTTTAAAACCACATACAGAAAACATTTACAAGTTCACAAATAAGTGACCTTACTTGGTACTTATGGATTCCTTACTCATTCTCCGGACTGCATCTTTTTTTTGTTTGTTTGTTTTTGGCTGCTAGTCATGTAAGTAGGAAAATGTATTAATGTCAAATTTATGGGGAGGCTGAGTCTGTATTAATATGATGCATCAATTATGTATAGATCACATACTATATACCGTGTGGCTTTATAAAAATTTCTTCTTATGAAATGATGATGCTGTTAATCCACTGCCAGTAGGATTTGTCTCCTCAATAACAATACACATTAGTTCCTTTCATTTGTATAAAGTTGTAAGTAGACAACCAGGCTGCGTGCGAGCAGGTAAGAACATAACCAACAAAGTGTGCAACAAAGGTGACCATATACATCCTAAATATTCCTTCTGCCTCATGGTAGTTAGGCACCAATGATAGTTCACTTCAATGTCTAAAAGGTTTTTCCTCCCATATTTAGCTTCTCAGAATGTAGAGACAGCATCAATATAATCAATTTTCCCTGACAGACCTGTCTTTACTTACACTGAACTACTTTCACTCACACACAGGAAGTATACCTTTGACTTCAACGTCAGTAGGTATTCAATTGCATTACTTTTGCAATTATTCATATTAAAGTTATATATTAGCTCTATGCATTGGGATAGTTTATAATTCTTTCAATGTGGATTGTATATGCTAAAATTGTATTGAGAATTGCTATATCTTTTTTGTATGTATACTTGACTCAGAATTTTCCTTTGGTATAAGTTAATTTTTCTTCCTGTCATGTTTTACCGCTCAACTTATAAGAACTCTGGTTTTTATTATCTCTCTCTTTTTCTCTGCCATCCTCCAGAATTGTTTGTGTCCTCACCTAAAGACTATTACATATTTCTGAGCTATTCAATCTTGAAAATTGACATAAAATTTCTTGTCAATCTAACCCCTCAGCTCAAGATCTCCTGAAGATTATTTTCCTCTGAGACAAAAAGGAAGAAGATTCCTGACTACCAAAAAGAGTTCCTCATGCTTAACATGAAACATCCTGCAGACAATATGTGTCAAGGTTGCTGAAAAGTTATCTGAAAAAGAAAGTAGAAAATGTCTTTCCCTGACTGCACACTCTCTGCTATCCCTGCCCTTCCTCTAGATGGCAGGTACACTGGGTATACTATTCCACTGTATTTGAATAGAAATCCCGAGGGACACCACAAAAAGCCATGTGTCTTATCGATCATCCTGAAGATAGTTATGATAACATGGCCATCATATAAAGTTTCACTCCATTAATTCTGAAATAAATGAGCTTGTCTTTGTTTCAGGCATCTAAAAATCCTCTGCAATAAAGTTCTATTGACTTGAGCTGCATAAATAGTCTACAATAATAAAAAATAAAGCAGGCAAGACCAGTAGAACTGTAATTTTTCATTCTGGAAGTCCTGTTGCCATATTCAGTGAGTGTGTCTGCCTCATGCTAGTTGACTATTGTAGATATGCACATAAAATACATTTTGTGCTTTCAAGATTCCACCCAGGTATGTTATATATACAAAGTTTACTGCCATATAAAAATGGGTTTTCTGGAAAAGCATTCTTAAGTCCATCACGCATGTCACAAAGTACAATTACCTCATTTGGCCTCGTTACCTGACCCTTCCCGTGCAAGACCAAGAAGTCAATGGTCTAAGGTATGCTTTTGTAAGAGAAAGAATTAAGATGTTTTCTCAATATTGAACATAAAATAAAAAACAAAAGTAAGTTAGTGCACTTCTGAATAGTAATGACTCAAATGAGTGTTGTCAACTTTTGAAGAAAAATCAACTGATTCTTTGTACATTATGCTTGTTGTAAGATAAAATATTCTGAATGCTGAAAAGTGGCTATTATCCTCAGATTATTAATTATCTTCAATTATAACCAAACATGTCAACCATAATTAATTTACTTCATGTGCAAAAAGATGTTCCTATGCCAGGAACCATGCTCAGTTGTGGAGAAACAGAGAAGATAGAGTTCTGTCCTAATGACTTCAGCATTTAACAGTAACAGCAAATGAGCCTGGAGATCATAGCAAAAGCACTTAAGGCTGCTCTAGGCCCATGTGGGCAAAGGGGAAGAAGAACCAGCCGTTGGGGTGAGAAGTACCACTGGGAGCTTGTCTTGCAGAATTTTATTTGGCAAACTGGGGGGTGGGGTGACAGGAAAGGGGAGAACATGGCACAGGCTAGGGAGGTGCCACAGCTGTTGTCCTTAGGGAATAGCTGAGGGTTCAGAATGGCTGAAGCTGAGCAGGGGTGGGCCGGGGACTCTGAGATGGGGAGACAGAAAAAGCCACACTTGCCATCCCTCCATTAAGTAGGATATGGAGTCACTTTCAAAATCTAAAGCTATATTCCTGGAACTGCAATTTACATCTCTGTGACTATTCTGTAACTACCAATTTGTACTTCTTAATTACTTCATCTTTTCACCCACTCCCCAACCTCCAGCCCTCTGGCACCTTCAGTCAGTCTGTTCTCTGTATCTGAGTCTATTTCTATTTTGTTTGTTTGTTTTCTTTATATTCCACATATAAGTGAAATCAAAAGATATTTGTCATTCTCTGACTGGCTTATTTCACTTAGTATAATACCCTCTAGATCCATCCAGGCTGTCAAAAATGGTAAGGACTCCTTCTATTTTATGGCCAAGTAGTATTAGTCAATAATATTATAATAACTATGTATGGGGCCAGGTCGGCACTTGAAATATCGGGGGACCAATCTGTAAAGTAGATGCTGCACACCTGAAACTGGTGCAGAATAATATTGAGTGTAAACTGCAATTAAAAAATTTTAAAAGATCTAAAACTATACAAAGTCTCCCGGATGAGTAATCGCTTAGCACCGTACTTTCAATTAGCCATAAAGTAAACATGTGCTCAAGGGTCTAGATCAATGGTCAGCAACCTGCAGCTCCTGAGCCAGTTTGCCACTCTGTTGACTAATGAGTTTGCCGACCACTGATAGACTAAATGTTACCATGTAGTTGGAAGCTGTGATGATTAGGCAATTGTGTCATTTTGTGTGCAAAGAGGTAAAGGGTAGTGTATGACAGAGGTAGGCAAACTCATTAGTCAACAGAGTGGCAAATTGGTCTAGATGAATTGCAATAACTCAACACCAAAGATACCTTGTAAATACAACTGCTGATCCGCTTTGATTCCAACCTGTTTCCTGTTAGTCTCTAAGGAACTGACCAATTCAGAGTTTGCCGACCCCTGTCATATACTACCCTTTACCTCTTTGCACACAATATGACACAATTGCCTAACAAAGAGGACTAATGAGCAATTAGATTAGGCTCTTTTCACATCCTGTTGTCAAACATAGCCAGCAGGGAACCTCCAAGGAAACATAATATCACAAAATCTCACCAAGGTAGTGAATTTGGAGAAAAAAATTAAATAATATGAATTCTTAAAAGCTCTGCATTTTTATTTTTAATGATCTCAGGTATGTAAACCAACTGAAACTAGACCAGCAGAGCACTCAGAAAGTATGAGGCATGCCTACGTAACAATTCTGAAGTTGGCATATGGCCCCTCCCTCTTTCCTGCCAAATTCTTCAAGTATGATCCTGAGTGTAGTCCTAGTTCTTTCTCCCACTTTCTGCTTTATTTTTTTAAATATATTTTATTGGTTTTTTACAGAGAGAAAGGGAGAGAGATAGAAAGCTAGAAACGTCGATGAGAGATAAACATCGACCAGCTGCCTCTTGCACACCCCCTACTGGGGATGTGCCCGCAACCAATGGACTTACCCTTGACCGGAATCGAACCTGGGACCTTTCAGTCCACAGACCAACACTCTACCACTGAGCCAAACCGGTTTCGGCCCACTTACTGCTTTAGTTCACTCCTGTTCCCACTGTGCTGAACCTGCTCAGAGCTCACTTGCAAGTGACAAACACCAAGATTGGGGAAGCATAGAGTGCAAAGGGAACACACAGGAGAGACTCATGGGTAGGAGGGTAGTAGATGAGCTTCCAAGGGGGATGAGAGAAGTTCCCCATTGAAAACTCTTTCACTCCAAAGAAAAGAAGTAATAGCTGAGACCTGAAAGAGAAGAAGGAGTGGACAGGTGGAGTGAGTGGTGGAAGGCAGCAGTTGCATATCCAAGGACTTTCCCAATCAAACCCCACCCATCTCTTCCAGCCTCATTTTATCCTTATGCTCTCTGTGCCTTGTAGGAGGGTACAGCTACATACAACTAGGTGTGTAATCATAGGGTTTGTTCAACATGCAAATACTGAATGTATATGGGCCTGGGACCACATTGACATACAGTCACTCATGAGGGAGTGAGATGATTTCACCCAAAAGTTATCTTCATTGTAAACATTTATTGACAGGGAGGATGCAAAGAAAACTCTCTGATATGTGGGCCCAGAACCCAAGAATATAACAAGAGCAGGTTTGAGAAGGCCAGGATTACAAATTTGAGAGAAGTTGAATTTAAGATACTTGTAATCATTGAATTAAAGACATACAAGGCAACTGAAAATCAAGGGTCAAGAAAGCAGTCCAGGCTGAAGATGGCAGTACTCTGGGGATGGTATGGCATGTGGCAATCTGACACTGTGGCTAAGCACCCACATATTGGCATCAGACTGAACTGGGTTTAAATCCAAGCTCCACCACCTCTTAAAAGCCTCAGTTTCTTCATCTGTAAAATGGGGATGGTAGTGGAATCTAACTCAAAGAGCTTCCATGAGAATGAAATGATGATGGCCACTGTAATTTTGGGACTACGCTAGCTGAAGGGTGGAAGATTGGTGGGAGTGGTGTGGATTTGGGAGCTGGGTGGTAGCAAGTTCCTATCCTCAGCACCCCATGCCCAGAGGTCAGAGGAGAAGGTGCACCCAGACACACTGAGCGGGTAAATGTGGGGACAGAAAATGTGCCTGCTTCACCTTCATGACCCAGTACATAATAGGTTCTCAGTAAATGTTTGTCAACTGATTGATTGAAATGACTCTATAGCTTCTATGAACAGAAAAGTTTTGCATTTTATATGGCCCTTTATAGATCCCAACATGCACATGAAGATTTTAAAAAGAAAGACACCAATTTATATTTAAATCCTGGAGTCAGTAAGATAGAAAAAGTTTTGAAAGAATTTTGAAATGGTAAAGAAACTGATGCCAAGAGCTACATATCTCTGATCCCTCCATGTGAAATCAGGCCAGAGTATCTAAAATGAACTGCAAACGTGGTGGCTGGGAAGATATCTAACATCTTCTAAGTATAAGTCATTCGGCAACCATGTCCTTGTATATATGCTCTGTGAGGCCTCCAGGACAGGGTCCTGCTTACACCATCCTTTTTGGAGGCCAATACAAGAAGCCACTATGTGCTTTTGTTCCTGATCACTGTCACACTCTAAGTGGCAGCTAGGGAAGCTCAGAACCAGGATGGACTGCAAGCCACTTATGTGTTCAATGATTGAAAGCATCAAGTCGTTTGTCCCATGCACCCCTTCCTCCAGCTTTTCTAGCCCTTTCCACGTTGGTGCTCACCCAGGAGACTGGCAGGTCCAGAACCACACCTGAAGGAATGAATGCAAAGCCAGAGCTCACCCAGCGCTCTCTTCTTTGAAGACCCTTATCTTTTTTTAGGTCACAGGTTCTTTTGAGGGAATAGGATGAATGTGATAGACTCTTATTCCTGAAAAGTTTGCATTGACATTTATGAATATCCCACATAATACAAGGACCTTCATGTATATCTCAAGCAAATTCCTGGAGTCCCTAGAAATCCTCAAACCCATTTTAAGGATCCACTGTCCAGATTTAACCAACATTAAAAGAATGAAGGAGGGAGCAGGACTTGGGGAGAATCAGTCTAAGATCTGGGAATGAAGGTGTGAGGATTGAAGTGGCCAGGGGTCTGAAAACCTTGTGTTCACCTCTCGATCTGCCCAGCACACCCTGGGGGACCATAGAACTTTTAGTGTTTATCTATAAAATAAAGCAGTTGGAATAGATGATTCCAACATCCCTTCCAGTTCCAAATCCAATGACACTTCACAGTCATCCATGAAACTTTCCTGTCAAGCCATCATTAAATTGACAAAGTTCTCTAGGAACCACACACCAAAAAAGCTGATAAATTCTCTTACCCTTTTAGGAAAAAAATTTAACATTTCCCAAAATAAGGTGTCCCCTTAAATAGATCTCTGTCTCAGTAGGTAGCTGGAGTTGTCACTTGAGAATACATGTAAAAGAATCAATCAATGAGCCTCATAAATATGCAAGCTCTACCTCCCACCACCTCCAGGAAGCTCTATGCAGGTCCACACAACTGGAACAACTGCTTTTGTCTGTCCGTGTGTGTGTGGGGGGGGGGGGGGGATAGGGGGGAAGAGGAGTGCGGGGAGGTGACTGCACAGCTACCAACCATGCTGCCTGGAGTCCAATGGTATCAGCAACTTCAACAACAAATGCTGGCCCAAAAGGGTTCCCACTTGCCTTAAAGAAACTCTTTATGAAGTTGTGCTCAGGCGATAAATCAGAGTGGCAGTTGGGCTGCATGTGCTGACAAGGTTGACTGTGCAGAAGCCACCAGCATTAACCTTTACCTGCACAAGGTCTCATGCTCCAGGGAAGCACATTAGGAAGCAGGCCCCTAAGGTTGCCTTTCATGGCAGCTGAACTCCTGGAGGTACCTCTCCTGGGAAAGTCTGCACCGAAGGTTTTGGCCAGCAGGGTGCGCCATATACAGCAAGTATGAACACTTTTCAAGAATCTCTTTCCATATACACTCTTATAAGGAAGCAAAAGGCTGTGGGCAATCCATTGTCCTAATCATAAAAGAGTCGCTGCCAAATTGCCTCATGTCATGTTCTCCTTTCCTCGCGGATGTTTTGTTCAGAGCAGGAGTCTAATGACTTCATCTCCACGAGCCTTCCAATCCTAAGTCTGTGACCTTCCTTCCACACAGTCCCATCACACCACAGGGCTCATGAGGAACACAGTTCCCTCTCACAATCACTCAGTTTTATTTCCCAGAGAGAGGGCTCAGGGAGCTGGTTGCTCACAAAACAAGCATTTGTTTTGGGGCTATTAAGGAGTTTCCATTAAAAGAAATAGACCAAAAGAGGCATCATTTTTCTAGGATGAAAGAGGAATCGCCATGCGATGCGGCCTCTGCAGAGCCCACAGGGAGCGGGAGGAGGGGAGCCGGTCCTCCTAGGGCTGCCTTTGCATGGGAAACTATTGCCATACTTAAGGCCAAGGTCAGAGCCCTGAATCCAGGTCCTGGCTAGTCACACAAATCAAACAGTGCCCTCTCCCCCTCCAGCCTCACTCTGGGACACTCTGGGACTCAACTGAGTGGGTGACGAATTTTTCAGACAATATCTATTTGGTGTCCATGGGGTCAGCACTGGGCTGGGCACAGAAGACTCGGGAACAAACTAGATACACAGGTCCTGCTGTGTACCAGTGGAGAGAGATGGACAGTGAAGACTTAAGCATATAAAGAATGAGACCACATCACCTGACAACTAGCTTAGTAAAGCAAGAGATACTCAGAGTGTCACAGTAGTGGAGACAGACTCTTCAGGGTCCACCTCCATCAGGTGCTGTTTGTACCAGGACCTGAGCAGCCACCTGAGAAGATCACCTCATGGAGATCATAAAGGGGAATCCTATGTGAGGGTCCATCCATCTCTCACCTCCAGTCCCCAAAGGTCTGGCAGAACTATGAGGGTGGAAGAGTGAAACGCCAAACAATGTCACCCTCACCCTACCAAATGATGGAGCAGGGAGTCCTGGTTTGTGCCTATGGTTGCAGGATAATGTTAATAATGACACCCTCCCCTCCCCTCCCCCCAACCCCATGTATACTGGCAGTCTTCCTAAGTACAAATACAGTGTGTCTTATTCTGGGCCTATCTCTACCCTCCTGCCTCACCTAAACCTGCCCTCCAGATGTGACCTCAGAGAGGATCTGGTCCCACTGCTATTATGACTAATGATGCAACGGATGGTGTACCAATATCTCTTCAAGATCCTGATTCCAATTCTTTTGGATAAGTACCCAGAAGTAAGATTGATGGATCATATGGTGGTTCATATGGCATCTGAAATGGTCAAATTCATTGAAGCAAAAAGCAGAATAGGGGCAGGGAGAGGGAGAACTTGGGAGGTACAAATCGATGGGTATAAAGTCTCAATTAAGGAAAAAGATGAAGTTACAAAGATCTACTCAACAATATTATCCCCGAATTCAACAATCATGTCATGTTCTTACCAAAACAAAATAAAATTTTTTTAAAAAAGAAAGGATTTGACAATTAATCCACACAAAGATGTTAAAACTAGTCATGGCAAAGCAACCTACCACTCAGATGCATATACTAAGAAAAGATTCTCAAGTAATGTAACATGAAGATGCAGGCATGGGCATGTGGCTTCCTGGCACTCTGCACCCCCAATGAAAATACTCCTCCTGCCAGTATACTAGTAAGCATTCCCAGCAGAGGCTCACCCAGTGGATCATCACCCCTGCTGACATGAAGCTCCTTACCCTGCCTCGTAAAGGAATTTAACCAAAGCCTCCAATAGTTTGAACATTTTTTAAATGTGTAAGCCAGCTGGTCGATTAGTTTTTGACCAGTAGTACAAACATGGAATCTGCCAAAATTCATGGTGAATTTCAAGATCTCATACTCTTCCTGTGTTCTGTGAGTGAAACATCCTTCCATACCATGTAGAAAATCTGGCTAATGTCTTTATATTTCCTTTAAGCCCAATTATATGGAAATAAAACAAGTGTGGAGGCAGAGAGCTCGAGTGTAGAGGTAATTAATTATTCAGACTTCACCCTCTCTTAAGGATAAAAGCAGTAAATAAATCCTCGGCTAAACAGACTCAGTATCAGGGAGCCTCAAATTTATTCTAGTCTAGATTAACAATGATTAAATCATAGTGTGATCTATTTTAAAATACAGTGATTTTCAGTACTGCACATGTTTAAAACATTCCGTTTTCTCCTTCAGACTAAAACAAAGAATATAATACTTTCATTTTGGTCAACAATAATTCTTAGATTTTTTTCTTCTCCTCCACAGCTGAGAAAGAGCTTTCTTGCCTCATGTGACCTTTATTTTTTAACTCTACTGCAAGAGAATGCACATGATTTCGCACACTAGAACCTTCCCATGCATTGAACGAGAATTTAAAGAGCCATCTGCGTAAATAAAGCTCAGAGATGAATTTTTAATGCAGCAAACTGGAAAAGTGGGTACAACTTCCTCATCCCCTCTTGATTGCTCCTCATTGCCACTTTTCTGTGATCTAATGCCATCCCCCATGCGCAGGCATAGAGACAGTGATGTGATAAGGGAACCAGAGAGCCTTGTGTCCTGATAGCCCAGCCGTGGATGGAGCAGGATTAGGATGGGTCCTGAAACCAAGAGACAAGGGTGACTAGTGGACATGTTGCCATTGCCTGTCAGCTCCTGATTCCAAGCCTTGCTGTTCTTCACAAGCCCTCCCGACAGGATTCAGTCCCATGATGCTACTGATGTAGATAGCATTTTATATTCAGTTCCAAATATGGCTTCTCAATAAATATGATTGAAATCATATTCATATCTATCTGATACATATGAACTAAAGAGACTAGCATTCCCCAAAGGTCTCCATGCTATAAATTAGAACGATGTGTAAATGCTAAGTGCAGCTCATGTTGGCATGTCCAAATATGACATGTGACATGCATGCACTCACACATGATACCACACGTGACATGTCCTGGGATATCCATTGCTTTTTCCTTTCTAGCACCACAGAACCTCCACACCCCACCTTCCAAGGCTTTGCATCCAGTGACCCACCCCCACTCCACATATTTGCTTTAAGCCTAACTTATGATAATTAGGGCAGTGACATTCTATTTATATCATAACCACATGGAAATCTCTAATGATGTTTATATATTTAATACATAGTAAAATTAGATAGTTCATACTTTAGAATATGAATTTAATAATTCTCAACAAAACTTGTGTCCTTTTATTAAAGTCCAATGTGAAGAATCCTCATCTTAGTATTGCTAACAAGTAGGTAGATGCCTAGACCAAGTAGGTTCCTACCTGCCTGTTGTAGCAAAGACTTTCAGCCCCCAAAAGACCATCAAGTACTTAACAATGTTATTAACCCCTGGGTTTACTACTCATTAAATCTGCAAAGTATGACACCACAGAGAGAGAGAGAGAGCCCTGCATGGGAGGACTTAATGGGAAGTGTATGGACCATGAGATTTTCCTCATTTCCTAAACACCCTTGATCCTGTGTCCAAAAAAAAAAAAATACTAAGGAAAGCATATCTTATCAGAAGAAAAGCATTTGACAAAATTTAACATTCACTCGTGATAAAAACTTAATAAGGTAGGCATAGAAGAAATGTATCTCAACATATTAAAGGCCATATATGACAAGTCCACAGCTAACAGCATACCCAAAAATGAAAGGATGAAAGCTTTTTCTCTAAGATCAGAAATAAGACAGAGGTATCCACTCCTATTCAACATGGTCTTGGAAATCCTAGCCAGAGCAAACAGGCAAGAAAAAAAAGTATCAGAATTTGAAAGAAAAAAGTATTAATTGTCTCTATTTGCAGATGACATGATTTTATAAATAGAAACTCCTAAAGACTACCAAAAAATGATGGCTGTGGCTACCAGAAAACAAGATTATGAGAAGGGGGGTTTGGAGTCAGGTGGTCAAAAGGTACAACTTCCATGTTATAAAATAAATAAGTACTAAGGATGTAATGTGCAACATGACTACAGCTAACACTGTTCAACATATACTGCTGTGTGATATGAAGGAAAGTTAAGAAGTGAATCCTAAGAGTTCTCATCAACAGGAGTTTTTCTTTACTTTTTTTCTTCCTTCACTTTTTGTTCTGTCTATATGAGAAAATGGATTTTACCTCAACCTATTGTGTTAATACTTTCACAATATGTATACATCAAACCACTATTCAATATGCCTTAAATTATACAGTAATGTATGTCAATTATATCTCAGTAAAACTGTGAAAAACAGAGTAATTCCTTACAGTAATATACATAAACCATCTCAAATAAAAGCATTTTATTTTTTAAATGCCCAACAAAAAAAGATTCTGCATACTTTTCTTATTAGGATGGGCCCTAATTCAGTGTGACTAGCATTTAACAACCCATCCTGGTTCTACTGGTAGTAGTAATTGTAGTGGTAGTGATGGTGGTAGTAATAACAGTAGTACAGGTAATAAAAGTGGTATTAGTAATAACAGCAATAGTGGTAGTAACCATAGTAACAATAGTAATACTAGTAACCATAACAGTAACAGTAGTAGTAATAGTGGTAACAGTACTATAATAGTAATAATAGTAACAGTAGTAATAATGGTAGTAGTAATAGTAGTAACAGTGGTAGTAATAGCAATAATAGTACTATTGTAAAAGTAGTAATAATAGTGAGAGTAATAGCAATAGTAGTACTATTATAAGAGTAGTAATAACAGTGGTAGTAATAGCAATAATAATACCATTGTAAGAGTAGTAATAATAGTGGTAGAAGTTCTACTTCTAATCTGCAATTGTTTCTTAACTTTTTTGTCATAGACCTTCTTGAGAACCTTTTGAAAGCCATGGACTTCCTTAAGTGTGGTGGAATGAGATACAAACATATTTTGATTAAATAAATACAAATAAATATTGATAGGCTGATTATAAAATAAATGTTATAGTTTGGATGTGTCCTCTCATTATTCCTCTATTGAACCCCTAATACCCAGGACTTTAGAATGTGACTTTATTTGGAGAGAGGGTCTTCACAGAGATAATCAAGTTAAAGTTAGGCCATTACGGTGGGCCCTAATTCAATATCAGTAGTGTCCTTATAAAAAAAAAATGGACCCAGACACAGGCAGTGGAAAAACTAAGTGCAGTTATACAGGGAGAGGCAGTCATCTACAAGCCAAGGAGAGAAGCTTGGAACACATCCTTCCCTCAGGACTCTTCAGAGGAACCAACCTCATCAGGGCCTTGATTTTTGACTTCTGGCCTCCAGAACTGAGACAATAAGTTCCTATTGTCTGAGCATCCCAGTCTATAGTACTTTGTTAAAGCAGCCTTAGCAAACAAGCACAATAACTTTATGAGATCCCTTCATGTTGATATGTGGGTCTGTAGTTCATTTTCACTGCTGTCTGAACATACCAAAATTTATCTGTGCAGTTTGCTAGTGGATTGTTTCCAAAGTGTTGAAAGATGCTGCTGTAAACATGAAAATGCATGCCTCCTAGTGTATAGGTACAAGAGTTTCTCTAGAATGCCCAGGACTAGAATTGCTAGATCAAAAACTAAGTGTGCCAATTATTCAGACTGTTTGGGAAATGGATGTACCAATCTATATAGCAACTGCCAGTATATAAAAAGTTCCCTCTGCTCCTCAAACTTGCCAAAATTTAATATCATCAAATTTTTTTCATTTTTACCAATCCTCCAGGTATCAAATTGTATCACATTAGATGAACGGGTGGGTGGATAGATGGATGGATGGATTTATTTACTTATATTTAATATTATCTTTTTATCATCACCATTATTTATCTTTTAGTTATTGATTTTTGGACTTGTGAAAATTATGCAATATGGCTTGATGCTAATATCTTGATCTCATAAGTTGTCAGTTTATGAAAAAAGCAGAGTTACAAATAAGAGAACCTATTAGCAACCGTTCCAATATTGTTCAATCCCAATGACTCCCCAAAATGTTTATGTTCATGGAAAATTATGTTTGGAGTTGTAATCACAATTACACAGGCCTGAATTGGAGATTTTGTGGACAAATACTCTCTGGTGTATTTTTAGGTCAGTGTAGTGAGTGTTCATTCATGTCTATGGCTATAAATTTTAATTATTTTCCTAGAGATTCTCCATTAATGGTAAAATATCATATGGCCATTAGAAATCTCATTGTGTTTTGGAGAATGTTATTCTTTGGAGATAGTCATCTCATAGTAACCTCTTGAGAAAAAGGAACTGAAGCACACATACAGGCCTTAATTTCCCAGATGTCAATCTGCAGGTCAGTGGTGATATTTAACACAGAACCAAGCATCGATGTCCCTTTGCTGCCCCATTCAATAGATGATTCCAATTCCCTTGGTCAGCACTAGATTCCAATTCTTGATCAGAAGATACAATTTACACTCTTCATCTTGTCTTCTTGATATAAACTTAAACTTATAGAATCAATATTTTAAAAATCACACTAGACCTCTCTTTCATCTTAAATATTTCAAAAACAAAGGAAATAAAATAGTGCTCTGGCCAGTGTTTATCAGTGGTTAGAGAATCAGCTGGCACACCAAAGGGTTGCAAGTTTGATTCCTGGTCAAGGGAATGTACCTGGGTTACAGATTGGATCCCTGGCTTTGGTCAGGGCAAGTGCAGGAAACAACCAATCAATGTATCTCTCTCACATTGATGTTTCTCTCTCTCCTCCTACCCTCCTTACCTCTGTTCCTCTCTCTCTCTCTCTCTCTCTCTCTCTCTCTCTCTCTCTCTCTCTCTCTCTAAAAAAAAAAAAAAAAAGGAGAAGAAGCAGCAGCAGCAGCAGCAGCAAAGGAAAAAAATATCCTCAGGTGAGGATTAACAAAAAAGAATAGAGAAGAAAACCACACAGCTATGTAGCAGTAGAACAAGAAACATCCCATGGGACCACCTGTCCAATTCACACTGTTTACTGAGCAACCCAACACTACACAGTTAATGTCTGTGGGAGAAAACCTTGATTCTCTGGACAGGTCTACACAAATTTTAATAAATAGCACTTATAATACAAATTGAAGAATTTCACTCTAGGCAAGAAATATTACGTTACTAAAGAAATGTTTTCTGTTTAAGCAAATAAATCTAAGAGTAGAGAATCCACGGCTGACCACCAGCTAAACCCAGTCAAGCAACAGAATCATGAGAAATAATGAATAGTTGTTGTTTGCAAGAGATAGATAACTAAGGCTTCATCCTCACACATTTCCTGTATGCATGTTTGTGTCCATATTCATAACTACTTTGTATTCTGCTTTGGACACTGAAAAACTCTTTTCATTTTCATCAACTAATCATACTCCTGTCATGTAAATTGTTGGTAATTCTCACCCAAGGATAATTTTCCATTGATTTTCTTTTAGAGAGAGTGGAAGGGAAGGAGGGAAGGGAAAGAGATGCGAGAGATTGGTTGCTTCCCATGTGTACCCTGTCTGGAGCAGGAGATCAAACCTGCAACCCAAGTATGTGCTCTTGACCTAGAATCGAACCTGTGACCCTTCAGTTCCAATGCTCTAACCAAAGAGTAACACCAGCAGGAGGCGTATGTGACTTTCCATGGCCATACGCTCTTCCTGTATGGTTATTTATAACTCACATGCTGATCCTCTTATTGCTGGGAAGTTGACTTCCACATCATCACTACTATATCCATAGTGATCATTCTTGTACACAAATCTGTCTGAGAATATTTCTCAATGTTCTTTGCATGAATTTTGAATATGTAATTAGAACACCCAAAGGTTAAATATTTTGTTATGGTTCTGGTCAAATTGCCTTGATCAAAAATTGTCCCAATTCCATGCCAGTTGTGAAAGAGGATGCTTATCCCTGTGCCATGATCTAACAATACCACATATTTTTGTTTCTTATTCTTTTCCATTTTGGTAGATGAAATTAGTTTCTCATTGTTGTTTTAATTTGCCTCCCATTATTACAGGGTTTGACCTTTCTCCGGAGTTTGAGAGGTCCATGGTCACCAGGCTCTGCTGCCTCTGCCATGTGATAATGTCATACACAATGTCATCTGACTGTCAAGGTTAAACAGACAGTGCTACTGGGAAAACTGCATGGAAAGAATATTTTTAATGCATGGGTGACAGGAATAATATTATAGTGAGGCCTCAAGAGTCTCAATCAATTTTCCCGACAGAAGAACCACACGATCCATTGATTTAAAATCACAGGGATGGATGATGACATGTCCAGAACATTTGTACCTGCCACTTATACTTGTGACCTATGTTTATAGGAAACTATAAGTCATTTCCTGGGCAAACCATTAATTGGAAAAATACATTTCAACCTGATAAAACTCCTAAAACAACTATTTTATACTATAAACTTTTAGAACAAGAACTAATTCTCAAATTCCTCTTCTACACAAGTTAATTTTTAATTAAATAAAATATGCCTAGCCCTTAACAGATGTTATAAGTGAAAACTTACTCTTTGCACTAAAATAAGCAATACTATCAAATCAAGAGAAGATTTGAGCATACCTCATTCATGTGAAATGAGATACAGATTTTTTTTTAAATTACAACTCCATCAAAATGATTTCTTCCATTTTACCTCATCTGAAATATAATAAACAGAGCATAAGAAAATGTTTTAAAAGATTTAAGTACTTCAATTCAACTCACAGTTATTACTTAGAAGAATATCACTAATATAACTTTAGAATTAAGTTGCATTTGCACATTAAGAAGAAAAGCAACTAAGTTTTCTTTCACTTTCCTCCTATCTTTCTATTTCTTTTCTTGTATCCCATTAACTATTTCCCGTTGGCTACTATTTGTTATGTATGTACTATGTGCTAGTTATCAGGCTAAGCTCATTGCAGACATCAGTCTTTACAGATGTTTAATCATCACAATAGCCTGTGGGTACCATTCGCCTCAGTTGACAAATGAAGAAACTGAAAGTTAAAGAGGTTAAGAAACTTGCCCAAGTCACAAAAATGCTGTCTCCCTGTGTAGCACTATAGTGTCATCAGCTAATGCTAAATGTATCTTTAGTCCCAAATTCTCGCTGCTCCAGACCCATACATCAAACCACCTAACAGACATTGCTCCTGGAGTTCCCACAGCACCACCGCCTAAATGACACATCAGAAAGGCAACCATAGTCTTTCCTCATCAACCTGCCACTCACTCTCTGAGATCGCTGGCTGCAGATCCTCGTGGCAGCTTCCTTTCCTGGCTTTTCACCCATGAACTATGTTTTCAGACACTTCATTAGTTAACCCTCAGGGACAGAGCGTCTCCCTTGGGCACAGAAAAGCCAAGACTCCTGGTGATGCAAGAGCATCACCTTGACTCCTGGCACGGGTTTGGTCCCTGTGTAAAGGCATCCTACTGCTTTGCTGAGGCGTCATGTGATTTTCATGGCCACGCACTCTCCCTGTGTGGTTATATCGTAATTCATGTGCTGATCCTTGTATTGCTGGGAAACGTCCCCAAATAGCTCCACAAGCCCCGAATGTGTAGCGGCTATCTTAAAGCTTGGAGAGGACCTTGCAGATGAGTCTTCCTAGGAGTGGACCCTAAGGACAGAGCAGAGCGCTCTCCTCTGGCCACGGACTAGCGGAGCGTGCTCTGTGTTGACAGCGTGGGAGTGAATATTAACCTAAATGAATCTTTAGTTGCTCCAGAGGGAGAGGAATGTTCCAGAAGACAGATGCTGGCCTTTGATGCGGGTAACCTGAGTGTCACAGACCTCTGTTGTTATCAGTGTGCCCTATGTAGACGTGGGAACAGCAGTACCTACTCTCCGGGGATATTGTGGAGATAGAGACGATCAATGGTTCGAAGACACCTGCACACAATCGATGATGGTTCCCACTCTCCGTTAAGCTCTATGCTGCGTTAATAATAAAGAGAACACAGGTTTCTAACGCTGCACAGTCATTCCAAGCGGCAAGCTCTAAAGTTTTTATAGAGAACAAAGGGGCAATTTCTGGCTCCTGTATAATTTAAAACAAATTGTTGAAAAAAAGGAGTAGGCACATTTTCAAAAGAATCAAGTATGTCAGAAATGGGAGAAAACACACACTGAATCTAGCCTCTGATACAATTTCTAAGTGTTCTGATGACTCACTTTTATGGAGAAATCAAGTTATTATCGTCGGTATCCGAGGAGGAAATGACATCCTGTTAATGGCTTATTAATAACAATCACATTCTTCAAAAACTGATGTGGGAGATAGAATTCAATTGGTTCAAAAAGATACAACTTCAACTGTATCATTTGGATGGAAATGTTCTGATCACACAATGTCCATAATTACTGTAATTCTCTGCCTTGTTTGAGTTTGAAATTACACTGCTGACTTTAAGTAACAAAAAGCACTTTCAACAGCCAAAGAGTTTTAGATATGGCTTGTAAGTCTCTTTTGATTGGAGGTTTGTTGGGTGCAGCTGCAATATGTCTGAGTTAAGCTATGTTCCTCTGTTCTCATTCCGTCTGGAACATTTCAGTCTGTTGCTTTGATTGCAATATTGTCCACCAGGCTGGGCTTATGATTAATTCACGTTATTAAGATGATGAACATTCCTTTCAGATGACTATTGAAAATCCACAGCAAGAACAGCCTTGAAAGTGATTTGACTGCAGACAGAGTGGAGTTCTGTACTTTTCCTTCTACGATTCAGCAACACTGGAGCAGGATGCATTTCATATCCTGCAGGTGTGTGGTTCCTCGCAGACTCTGCGAGTAGATCAGGAGAAGAATCACAATTTCTGAGTCCCTGAGTAGAGCACATCAGTGCCTGGACGGTCACCAGCCAGATAAGCGAACTGGAAGTCCAGGTGAAAGTCAGAAATAGGACTTTTCTAGGAAATACAACTGAGATGTCTGCTTTGCCCAGGGCTTCTTCAGAATTCGACCCCCATTCTGTGTTGGGGGTGGCTCTAGGAGACAGCCAGTATTGTGCCAGAAGGGAGGGCACTAGACCTACGGTGGGCCTATAGGATTGATTTTACCATTAAGTTTCAATTAAAAGTTTTAAAAAATGAATAAATAAAATAAAAATTCACCTATATTAACTTATGCTGGGTATTTACTACATCAGCACATATAAGAGGTGATGACACACCTCATGCCCAGAGTCCAGTTGCTTGCCCATGTTATGAGGGGGCAAGAGCTAAAAAGCCTGTGGGTAAACCAGTCTACAAAGCAGACATAAAGCAGGTGCACTAAGAAATGAGCTTCTTAGCAACAGAGTTCACAGGACATGGCCCAACACCTTCCTTCTATCATGAGCTATGAGAGGGTTATGTCATTACCATAGATCCTCATTTACCTCAAAGCCAAGAGAACTGTGAAACCCAGGTGCCAAAGCCAAAGGCCACCACCATTGCTCTTTCCACCATGGATACGGTGCTGACAGGCCGAGGGGCAGCAAAGGGAGGCCTCCCCTCTCCTGACTCTAAATGACCTCACAAGGCAGCTTAGGTGAAACTGAACTAAGGCCTGAATCATATTCGCTTTTAAAAATTGGATGTTCTTTCAAGATCTTAAAATAAAATTCTTTCTTAGAATTTCTTATTCTGGATAATGCAAAAGTATAAAATTTGAAACCAGAAGATGTGGGCTCAGCTCTTGGCTTTATCACTTCCTGTCTGTGTGTGATGGGAAATTATTTAATCCCCAAGTATCTGTTTTCTCCTTTAAAGTAATAGAGATTATAGTAGTATGGATCAACAGTTTCTATGTGACCTCCTTCACAAAGCCTTCTCTAATTGCCCAAGATGGAGTTGGTTGAATAGAACTCCGTTGCATCTCTACAGTAACAACAGACATATCAAAACCTACTTTCATGTGTCAACTCATCTGGGCCACGGAGTGCAAAGGCACTTGGTCTGATAGGATTCTGGGTGTGTCTGGGAGGGTGCTTCTGGGTGAGATGGACATTTGAATCAGAGCATTCAGTAAAGCAGATTGCCCTGCCCAAGAGGTGGGCCTCATCCAATCATTTAAAGGTCTGAAAAGAATAACACACACACACACACACACACACACACACACACACACACACCTAACTGCCTTCTAGTTGGACATGCCTTTCCTGCCTTTAAACTCAAACTGAAACATGAGCCTTTCCTGGGTCTTGAGCCTATTGGATCTGGACCAGCACCACATCCCACTTGCCAATCTCAGATTTTGGGATATCTCGGCCTCCATAATCATGTGAGCCAATTCCTTATCATAAATCTACATATGCACATGCTATTGGTTCTGTTTCTCCGGGAAACCCTACAACAGACATTATTATCTGTGGATATGGGTTGTCTACATCAGACTATGAGAGGTGTAGGAATTGTTTCAAATGTGTCTTTGTAAGCACCACATCTGGCCAGAGTAAGTGCTCAATAAACATCAGATAAATTCACAACCACCTTTCAGACTGGCTTTTGTGGCTGTAAGGGGGTATAAATAAAAAATGTGTAAGCACTTTGGAAGTGTGTAAATCTATACAGAGATTAGGTAGTTCTCCATATCAGTCCCAAAATCCATTTCTACTGGAAAAAAAATCAAATCAAACTAGGACTCAACTATTTCTAACTTCTTTTTTTCTATTAATCTTGATTCATTCAAAATATAATTAACAGATGCATGTGTATGCAGCCTTGTTCTGGCACTGAGGATAAATGATGCAGCCGAGGCCTCTGATCCCCTATTCCAGTGGTCAGCAAACTGCAGCTCGAGAGCCACATGCGGCTCTTTGGCCCCTTGAGAGTTCTAACGCCACTTCTTCAAAATAGACTCACCCAGGCTGAAAACTGACTTCTGCACATGGGCCACAAAGTTTCAATCGCACTGTCCATGCGTGCCCGCACGTGATATTTTGTGGAAGAGCCACACTCAAGGGGCCAAAGAGCCGCATGTGGCTCGAGAGCTGCAGTTTGCTGACTACTGCCCTATTCCAATGGGAGGAGGCACTTTAAACAAGTAAACATGTAAACAAGATGGTCACTAGTGATATAAACAGGGAGAAAGCAGCCTGGAGTTATCCCAGGAACAGAGGCTATGGGAAATTGTACCAACCTCCCCAGTAGGAGATCCCTCCATTTCTGCATTTATACAGTATCTTCTTAGTTCATTTTCCATTTTTCCCACTTCAGGAAGGAGCTTTAAGCAAACACTGCATTCATTCAAGTTAACTTTCCTAAAGCAGAATCATGATGAGATCATTCATGGGCTTAAAAATCTGTTTGCTTTTCCTAAAAAGTATGTGCAATGTATTGGCATCCAAGGCCCTCTGGAATGTGGTCTGAATCTATCTACATCTTCCCTTCCTGTTACTCTCTGGATATGCCTGCCCACTTTCTGTTTCATGGACATGCTACCTCTCACCTCAAGCCATGATTTTGCTCACTCTACTCCCCAAGCTGTTCCTTCTTTCTTCCTCTGACCTTTGTACCCACCCATCAGCACAGAGTCCACCTTTAAAACCCAGATGACATGGATAATGGGTCTTTGATGCATGTTATCTGCTTAATAACCATCAGTTCCACCCTTCCCATCTAGAAGAAAATGTCTGCTGCGCCAACTCTTAGAAGTGCTTCGTCCAAAACTCCCTTATGGCTTTTCTCTGGCTCTGCCTTGCATGATCATTTTTTAGGAACATGTCACACCTTCCATCTGGATTATTATTTCCTTGGGAGAACAAATTGTTTTATTCAACTGTGTTTTTCCTGTATTCCAATACAAAACACTTTCAATAAATGTTTGCTGAATGGATGAATCTAGTGAATAAACAAATGGCCCAGCAAGTAAAAATGAGGCAGCCCAAACTTTCTCATATTTTTTATACTTCAACTGCAGATACTGTGTTTATAATAAGTCTTATGCAGATACATGCATCACTCCTTGTGAAAATTAGTGATAAGCAGTTACCACAGAAGTTCTGAAAGTGAGGATAATTTTTTTTTTTTTACCAAGAGTGACCATTTTGATGACAATTGCTAAAAGTGGTTGCTGGGTGTAATTATGAGCCATTTCAACAACAAATATAAATTAATTTTGAAGTTCTCTTTTTACAGAAAAGTTCAAGTTTTTGGCTCTTGTGGTTCTGCTACACAATGACAATACTTCCTGACAATAGGATCCCCAACACTGATAGCTTCAGGGTTTGGCATCCTGTTAAATGCTGGGACTTGCAGCCTGGAGGTGGTCCAGGATAGTGGTGAGACTGTCTCGGGTCATCCAGCCAGTGACCTTGGTCACACCAGATATGTTCGCTTCCCCAATGGCTGTGCCACAAAATCAGGAGCAGTAAAATAGCTGTGTGAAGGCACAAGCTTTTGGGGGATTTATTTATGTAGCCAGAGATCATTAATGTGCTGTCTATAACCAGTGGAATGATTAAGAAATACAGAGGGGAAATGCATGCTGTGGACCATGGCATTCTAGTTAAAAGCAACAAATTAGGAATATATTCAGCAGTGTGAATAGATGACCAAAAAAAGTGGAGGGGAAAAAAGTAAGAATAAGAGTGAGATTTATAGATCAACACCACGTAGGTAAATAAAATATTTGGTGAGGACATTAGACAATATTCCCATTTTATCATTTTCTCTTCTCTCAAAACATTTATGTTTCTCTTCTCCCCAGTGCATTTTCTATGAAACACACACACAAATGAGCACACACACATAAGCTATACTTACTCCCTGGCTGGTATAGAGTTTCTCTACTTCAAGTCAATACATTCCTAGAATTGGTGAGTCAGGAAACAGCCACAGGAGGATATTATTTGGAAATATGGAGGCAAATTGAGAAGATGCGGCATTAAAAAGATTAACACAGTCTCAGACCTGAATCATTTGGTGATATTTGGAGTGCACAGTGCTCTGCTGAGAGAGACAAACACCAGGACTGCGAATGTCCTTCCTCTGCCTAACTCCCCTCCCCACTCTGCCCAATACATTTCCTTCAAGGTTCATTCAGAACCTTCCTTCATCTTCCCACCCCAGCTCTATATTCCATATAGTAGTTTCCACAACTCAACAAATGGCTATTGTGTGTGGGTTATGAGCCTGGTGTCCTGTTAGATCCTGGAGATAACACTCACAGGTTAGTGGGAGGACAGATGCTAAGCACACGCTCCATTCCAAGTGGATATGTTATCAGTAAGTCCAGCCCATATCACCACGTTTCACCATCACAGAGGCACTTGGCTTCTCATTCTCTCCAAATACTGCCAGAGTGGGGGTGTAGAGAACGGCGCTCCTCCTTGCTCCCAGTACTGCCAGGATATCTGGCCCCACCACCAGGTAACCCAGTGAGGCCAAAAAGTCACCACATTGTTTCAAGGTTGTCTTCAACTTCAATCCTGCATGTGAAACATGGCTTCTGCCAACTGCCTCCCAGATCTTGTCTCAGCTTACCACTCCAGCCACACTGCCTCTCCATCTCCCCACTCTCATCAGATGGGGCAGGTGCTCTATGCTTGCTCTTTGGTGACACCATGGGAGGTCAGGGAGGTGGGGGTGGGGGGAAGGGAACAGTATCTGCAGCAGGAATCTCCTAGTGCTGTCTTCCAGCTCGTTATTCTATTTCCCTATCCTACACACCTCCAAAAGGAAAACTGATCATTCAGTATTAGAAGAATGAGAAGTAGACAGGAGGGGAATGTAAGCATGCCTGACCCAGCAGGAGCAACACAGCATTTTAAAACTCACTTTTGTGAATAACTTTAAGTTGGATATAAAAATATAATTTTTTTAAAAAAAAAATCAGTATAACCTAAAACAAATTTGAAACCAAATACCTAAAAACCATCTGCTTACATATATGTTACCTCTATGTGAACCCAAGCATCCATCAACTCTCTTAAAACAGCTCTGCAGAGGATGTGTTCACAGATCCATGCATCCAACTCTGTCCCCACTGACTGCATCTGTGCCACTTGATTCTTTAAAGTGATAGCACTTCATGCCGAAACCGGTTTGGCTCGGTGGTAGGTCGGTCTGTGGTCTGAAAGGTCCCAGGTTCAATTCCGGTCAAGGGCATGTACATTGGTTGCGGGCACATCCCCAGTAGGGGGTGTGCAAGAGGCAGATGGTAGATGTTTCTCTCTCATCGAAGTTTCAGGCTCTCTATCCCTCTCCCTTCCTCTCTGTAAGAAAAGTCAATAAAATATATATTTTTAAAGTGATAGCATTTCAGGTATTTATTTCCCTGTGAAGTAGGCTATCTGTCTGATTTACATTGTTTTAGTAAAATACTATTATGGCTGTTGAATGCTGTAAGTATAGCACTTTCTAATTGTAATGAATACCATGGAATTCCCACTTAAATATGTTTTATCATCTGGGGCTCTAACCAATAAAGAAAAAATATATCCATACAACATACAATATACCACCTACACACACACTCACATGCTTAAATAGAATAACTTTTTATTAAATTACTAGAGGCCCAGTGCACAAAATTCGTGCATGGGGGGAGGGTTGTCCCTCATCCCAGCCTGCACCCTTCTCCAATCTGGGATCCCTCAAGGAATGTCTAACTGCCCTCTTACAATCCAGGACTGCTGGCTCCCCAACTGCTCAACTGTCTGCCCTCCTGATTGCCCCTAACTGCTTCTCCTGCCATCCTGATCACCCCCTAACCACTCCCATGCCAGCCTGATTGGTGCCTAACTGCTCCCCTGCCAACCTGTTTGCCCCTACTGCCCTCCCCTGCAGGCCTGGTCCCCCCTTGTCCTTCCCTGCAGGTCTGGTCCCCCCCCCCCAACTGCTCTCCCTTATAGGCCTAGTTCCCCCCAACTGCCCTCTCCTGCAGACCTGGTCATCCCCAACTTCCCTCCTCTGCTGGCCTGGTCACCCCTAACTGCCTTCCCCTGCAGGCTTGATCACCCCCAACTGCCCTCCCTTACAGGCCTGGTCCCTCCCAATTTCCCTCCCCTGCTGGCCATCTTGTTGAGGTCATCTTGTGTCCACATGGGGGCAGGATTTTTGACCACATAAGGGCAGCCATCTTGTGTGTTGGTGTGATGGTCAATCTGCATATTACTTTTTTATATATATATTTTATTGATTTTTTTACAGAGAGGAAGAGAGAGAGAGATAGAGAGCTAGAAACATCGATGAGAAAAATCGACCAGCTGCCTCTTGCACATCCCCTATCAGGGATGTGCCCGCAACCAATGTACGTGCCTTTGACTGGTATCGAACCTGGGACCTTTCAGTCTGCAGACCGACGCTCTACCACTGAGCCAAACCGGCTTCGGCTGCATATTACTCTTTTATTAGATAGGATAGAGGCCTGGTGCATGTGTGGGTGCCAGCTGGTTTAACCTGAAGGGTGTCCTGGACCAGGGTGGGGGTTCCCATGGGGTGGCCTGAGTGAGCGGCCTGTGGTGGTTTCCAGGCCAGCCACTCCTCCCAGAGACCCAAGTGGAGGCCTTGGTATCTGGGATTTATTTATCTTCTGCAATTGAAACTTTGTAGCCTGGAGTGGAGCCAAGCCTTCTGCTCACTCCATGGTGGCAGCCATTTCTATTGGGATTTATTTATGTTCTATAATTGAAACTTTGTAGCCTGGGGTAGAAGCCTAGGCTGGCCAGGGCTAAAGAAACTTGGCCTCCTCCATTGCCGGGGGCAACCCTAGCCTCCTGCTCTCTCCAGCTCCGTGACTGCTGCCATTTTTGAGTGGAGGCCTAAGCCCTCATTGGCAGGTGGAAAGTTTGGCTTCCTCCATTGCCGGGGAAATCCAAGCCTCCCTCCTGCGCTCTGTGGCCACAGCCATCTTTGTTGGGTTTATTTTCATATTTGCTCCCAACTGGCTTGTGAGCATGGCTTGTGTGTAGTGGAGGTATGGTCAATTTGAATATTACTCTTATTAGATAGGATAAGGGCAGAATAGAATTAAATATCTTTTTTCTTTATTTTAGATGACTTTTTCATCAAAATGTGCTATTTTCAATCTATAAAAATTTAACTTAAATCCTTTAAACATTAACTTTAAAATGACCTATGAATCATAATTTCAAATGTGAAATAAGAGGCATCAAATGGATTACTGTTTTATTTTTACTTTCAATACCAAAAATAAATCTGGTTAGTCCAAAATAAACTATATCAACAATTTCCCACCTAATGCTAATATTTAGTATTGTGTTCCAAACCAGTGGTTTATTTTCGCTATGCTGAGGTAGAGGACCATGCTGACAATGAAGTATTCTTCTGTCTCCTCGATCCATACCAGCTCCACGTGCATTGTTCCTGTCGAGTCCTCATAATCAATACAGTATGTCGGTCCCACGAAATAAGGACCATCAGAGGGGTTGTCAGAAGATCGCATGCACACTGGGGAGCTGAAACACCAAAAGGGTTTCCCATATTCATCCAAGAGAGTTACATCCATTACAGAACAACTCTACAGGAAAAAAAAAAAAAGAAAAAGAAAAAAAAAAACACAAATATTTATACGTGTGAGGACAAAACAGCTGATTCCAACTGGCTGTCAGGTCTAATTGATAAATGTATGAAAGTGTAAGTGAAGCATACAAGAGTCAAGTGAAAGAAGAGGGAGAATGGAAAAGAACAAAATCGCAGGAAGAGGGCACAGCACACACAAAGAACGTGATGGAAAGGGACACATGTGTAGGACTGGAAGCTATGGGGCACAGCTGGGCTCACAGATAGAGTCATGAGGTCAAGGTGGGTCTGTCCACCACTGCACCTGCTCACATCACTGGTATAATCAAGGAAGGTCTGGTAAAGGAATGAGAGCAGTAAGTGAGGAGCAGGAGAACCAGGATGTGGACACTGGTGGTAGTGGGCCATTGGTGGTAACAGCCCTCAGTGAGCAGTCTAGTAACTCACAGGAAAGAAGAGATATGAGACAAACTGAGCAGAAGTTGGTATCTGAACATGAGGAGGATTTGGGTAGAAGAAATGTGCCTGGTTCAGACATACTGGATCTAAAGGGCATCACTGAATAAGGATTCAACTCAGGGGCAGGAGACAGAACTGGAGATACTGATAATTATTGTTATTTTGTTGTCTCTTTATTGGATTTGTTGGGGTGACACTGGTTAATAAAATTATACAGGCTTCAGGGATACAATTCTATAATACAACATCTGTATACTATATTGTATGTTCACTACCCCAAGTCAAGTCACCTTCCATCATTACTTCTCCCCCTCCTTTACCCTCTTCTACCTCCCCCCGCTTGCCCTCTGGTAATCACCATTTATCTGTGTCTTATCAGTTTGGGAGAATTTTTTGCTTAATTCCTTCACCTTTTTTACCCAGTTCCTCAACTCCCTTCCCCTCTGACAGCTGAAAGTCTATTCTCTATCTACTAATGTTATTAATGGACTACATTTTAAATTTAGCAGCTCCCCTTTTAATATATCATACCCCCCTTTTAAGTATATAGTTCATTGGCATGTTTTGAAACCATCACCACCACCTACTTCCCAAACTCTTTTCGTCTTGCAAAACTGAAATTCTTGACCAAATTCATTAAACAACTCCCAATCCCTTCCCCCAGCCCCTGACACCTAATCTTCTACTTCCTGTCTTTGTGGATATGACTACACTAGGCTACACATATAAGTGGAATCCAATAGTATCTCCTTTCTGTGTCTGGCTTATTTCAGTTAACATCATGTCCTCAAGCCTCATCCATGCTGTAGCAGGTGCCAGAATTTCCTTCCTTTTTAAGGTAGAGTACTATTCCCTTTCATGGGTATCCACTTACCTGCCAATGGACAGCTAGGTTTCTTCTACCTCTTAGCTAATGTGTACAATGCTGCTAAGAGCATGTGTGTACATGTGAACTGTATTTTTTAACATGTTCTATGTATTGGAGACTGATCCCAGCAGTTTACATACATATTTTAATTCATTCTCAATAATCAATAATTCAATTCTCAAGAAACAATGAACTGATATCAAGAGTAAACCCTTCTAACACTAACCTTTTCAGACATGGCTCATTATTTGCCATAATTCATGCCCTATATTAGTGTGTTAATAGTTGCAACTTAGATATTATTATTAGAGATCAGCATGGACTGAGCGTAGATAATAGCATAATTACAGAGTTCTCACAGACATCAGCATAGACTTGCTGTTAGAAGTTTGTACACAGCTAAATGGGTTGACAGTGCTGACCACTTGAATCTGAGAATGAGCATATCAAAGGGCATGGGTTTTTGTGCTATACATTTTCTTGACTCAAAAAAAAAAATGTTTATCTTAGAGAAATGTAAATAATGCAAACATTCCAAAACTTAGAAAAAATAAGATGTGGACTGGTTCCCACTGTGGCAGAGACCTGAGTAAAGAATGGACCCCGTGAAGCACCCCTGACCCCTGACTGCAAAGAAACAGACCAGAACTGAGAGCCCTATCCACGGCAGGGGGTGCCCATCCATGTGGCCCCAGGAGTGCCTCGGAGCCTGGACTTTGGTACTGATGCCTGTCCAGATCCCAGACCCGCACCCATCAGCCTAACGAACCACATCATTGACCCCTCTGCTTCTGGCATGACAGGAACCACAGCTCACTGACAAGAATAAGGGCTGTCCACACTGCAGCCTTACTGAGCTGAGACCTGGAACCAGAGCCAAAACTGAGAGCTGGAAGATGTCTCTGTCTGATCTCGTGGCTGGAGCTGGAATAAGCAACCATCAGCATGGCTGATTGAGGAGGGGATCATGTGTGGCCATGGCAGCTCCCAAGTAATACAGGTGGTGGGTGGTTCTGGAAACCACCAAACCTGTCTTTACCTTCACCCTTTACAACTGAACTGCTGGTCTGGTGGGCTCTCAATTTTCTTAATTCCTCAGCTGAACCCACAGAACAGAAATGTAGTTAGAATTGTGAGCTCTGGGGAGACATCCTGGGCAAGGCAGAGAGAAGGAAATTGGGAAGAAAGGTCAAGGGCCCAAAAACCAATGCCCTTCAGCAGATTACTTAGGGGGCACATGAAACCTTCAGTAACTTCCCACAGACACGTGAACCAAAGCCCAAGCTCTTTACCACAGTGTTATCCCTGCAGGAACTGCCAGCCTGCCCAGTGCCCCTGGTCTATGCCAGTTCGTTCCGCACAACAGGGAGCCTTGCCTCACCCAGGACAGGGACATGCCACCCTGGCACTGGTGCCAGAAGTACAATGGACCCATCTAAATCCATTTTTTACAAAATGTGTTAATCCACTGTATATGTTTTTGGTAAGACTTCCAGACAACAGTAGGCTATGAGTAGTAAGTTTTAGAGAGTCAAAAGTTATATGTGGATTTGGACTTGGCACCCTAACTTCTGCATTGTTCAAGGGTCAACTGTATTTAATGATAATTAATCCCTTTAATGTTCATTGATAATAATACTGCTCTTGGTCTCAGTCATCATCACTGATAGTTCCAATGAGGTGTTCACACACGTATGGCAGAATAAAACTTTGTTACTGGAGGACTTCTGCATTCATAAGAGATCCATCCCACTAAATATGTATATTCTATTCATTCCCACAAAATAAAGATGGAGCAGCCATGGGCATAAGAACCACAGAAGGAAATGAACATATGTTAGAACATCCCTGCTCCTGCTCTTCCACTCCCTCCTCCTCCTCTTCCCCCTTCTCTGCCAACTCTCAACCACTAAATCCACTCTCCCATCCATATTTGTTCAAGGAAATAGCTGTGTCCTGGATGTCATAACTGCAATAAATTTTGAATTGGCAGATGAGTAGTTAAAATGCTTTGAGTCAATGTTAGTGCCCTGGTCCGACCTACAGCTCCACTCCTTCTCCACAGAACAAATGGACCGAAGGGCTTTGAGGGGCATAGGCTGCAAACCAGCATCGCGCAGCAGGCCTCCTCCACCTCTCTCAGGGAACACTGAAAAAGGCACGACCAACTGGCAGTGGCTAAAGGACATGCACACACCTTTGGCTACCGGAACAATAAGGCTAAAACTTTAAAAGCAATATCATACATATATATCAACAGACATTTTCCTTATACAGAGACCAGGGCACTTTAAGGAAAGAAAGCAGCCCCTTACCTTTATGCAGCCATCAAAGACATCAGTTCTCCAGGAAAGGCCCACTTTGCCAATCAGAGGCAGATGCTCTGTGCTATTTTGAAAATGTATCACAATGAGCTTCACATATCCATTTTCAATACATCCTGAAAAAAATTTAATGTGTTTTGAGTTACTGTATACTGATGCAGGACAAGAAGTCGGGACTCTGCAGGGTTGCTGCTGCATGAAGGTCGCCTCGCAGCTAAGAACTGGAGCCCCTGGTGGAGGAAGCACTGGCATTGCTAACCCAAGTGTCTGGCTGAAAGCCAGGGCAGTGCACCTGCGTCCTAGACACAGAAAAATGTGTAGGTGCTCTGAAAAAGCAGGGAGAGGACTAGGGTGAACCTGGATACCCACCCCATCGCTGATGGAGAGACTGCTAATGAGGCAGATGAAGCTAACAGCAAGGGAAATGGAAAACGAGGACGGTGTGGTCTAAGAAAGGAGAGCCCAAACATGGCCCAGACAGGATGATAAGTGTTGGGAGCAGAGAGAGATGATGGAGAAGTGAGAGGTTGTGGAGCAGGTGAATATGGATGCACACATAAAGTGAACACTTCTAATCATGCTTTAAGTAAGTCAAAATGCTTACACGTGCTACCAATAGCGTGAATGAGACCAGAGGTTCTGTCCCTCCACTGACCAACTCAAATCCACCTAAGAGCAACCTGGCCACCAAGGGCCCGTCACAAGCCAGGCACATGCATGTTCTGATTTCCAAGGCACTTATGGTCAGAGAGTCTGCAGCAAAGCTGAGCTCCAGGTACCCACCCATTTCCTCAGTCTGAAACACGCCTGGCACACGTATCAGCACCTTCCCTGGATGAATGACTTCTGCAGAGACAGACACCTGGACAGAGGTAACATGTGATGTGAATCATGGGGCAAAGCAGAAGGAAGAGAAATGGGGAAGAGTACATGTTCTTTGACCCTTAGCTGGCAATGTCACAGGATAAAATAAAACCAAAGCTTGGGTTACCTTAAGAGCCAAAGCCCTATTCTAGCAATTCTATAGTGTTCTCATGCAGTGATAGCCCAAAGATGCGGACCACACTCTGCCCGTTGCCTCTTCTGTGACACAAGGTGCTCTGAGAGACAGACCCGTGTGAGGCAGGTGTTGGGGCCCTGAGGGAGGGGGGTGTTAGCCAGGGCAGCAGGCTGCTATGGCCTAACCTGCTTTTGTTCCAAGGAAGAGGCTGCAAGTAATTAGCAGGAACCACGCAGCCTCACTCCCCCTGCCCAAGGTATGTAGTGAGAGCCAAATGACACTGCCCTCCCAGGCAAGTCTGCTGTCACCACAGGGCTCAGTACAGCAGGCAGGAACTCTACGAAGAGTGGCCTCAGCGGAGGCGCAGTAATGACAATCCGAAAGGACCAGATGTGGCTCTGCCCTGCTCTGTGTTCCTGCACGGCCGTGCGCAGAAGCGAGAGGCCTCCAGCTGGCGCAGCCGGACGTGCCGGACAGAAACGGGACTTCATTTTCCATGTGGCTCATCCTCAGGACACTGCTGAAAATGGACCCCAACGTATAACAGCCAATAACATCTCAATGGCAATGTCGGAGCTAATGAACTTGAAGTCTGTGGAGGAGGCAAGGACTGCTGTTACTTTATCATCACCAGACACCCTCCCCTTCCCAGATACAACTGTAATATCCATAGTATCTTAAAGGTCAGCACACTTTCCTTCAATCCTCTGTGACTGCTGTGTCCATTAGAGAAAAGAGGTAAAGCTCGTCCTACATTTAAACAATCTGCTTTAAGCTAGTCAGCAGAGGGGCAGGGCCTCTGGTCTCACTCAAGTGTCGGTAGCATGCATAAGGACTCTGACTTATTTGGAACATGAGCAGAGGTGTTCACTTTATGTATGCATCTATATTCCCCTGCTCCCCACCCCCTCACTTCTCTGGCATCTCTCTCTTTGCAATGAAGGTGTGCATGAATGTGTGTGCATATAAAGCAGGTAATAATTTTGGGTACTTGCACACCAGGTGTGCAAGCACTTCACCTATAGTAACATAAAAGACTACTTTAAAAGAACACCTTAAAATAATGCTATTAAATAGGTATTATAGTTTTCTGAATTGACAGGTGAGAAAACGTTGCAGAGAGAGGGTAACAGTACCTTATCCAAGGTCATACTGCTGATAACTGGTAAAGATACAATGCAAACTTGCTCTGTGTCTAGAGCCTATGTTATAATAGATTAAAATACATACAAAAAGGGGAAACAATCACTGATTAGTTTCATACTAGCTGAGTGTTTACAAAGTGGATTAAATTCTCATGAAGATGTGCTCTTGTATTGTTGCCAGGAGAGAAAAATCTACAAATTACCATAAAAATATGCAGAGGGAAAATTTATAACTCCCCTAAATGTCTGGTAATTTCTCCATCTGTAAGTCCTACACTCACTCTTGCCCCTTCCCAAGCTACCTTATCTCTAGGTTGTGAGTGACCTAGGTCCCTTCACTGTGACTAACATGCCCTCATTGAATTCCTATGTTCCTGAAACCATTCAGAATAAATCCTAACTTTAGGCAATCAATAAGACCACACCAAATGCAGGGAAATGTCATTCCAGCCTGACCAAAGTGGCTTTCAGTGACATGCATGATCCAACATCACCTTGGGAGTCACAATGATCTCATTCCAAACTCTACCTAGCCATTCAGTGACTGTTCAGCCATGATCAAGCTCCAAGCTGAGTTAAATTAAGATACAAATGGAAAGTAGTTTATAAAGCTTTGTTCAGATCAATGAAATTAATAATAAATACTGTCATTACAATGGAGATTGTTATATAGGTTAAGTGTGCTAAGTACCTGACATGATTATCTCAACAATAATATTCCATCTAAAGGCCAGTCTACTGCCAAGCAGAAAGTTGAGATGTACCATGTTCAGGGATATAAGGTCACTATTGTTAAAATATCTACCTATCATCCCTGGCAGGGTAGCTCTCAGCTGGTTAAAATGTTACCTCAATGTGCTAAGGTTGCAGGTTTGATCCTCAGTCAGGGTACATACAAGCAACCAATGATTATATAAATAAGTGGAACAATAAATCAATGTTTCTCTCTTTCTTTCTCTCTCTAAAATCAATTTTTTTTAAAAAAAGATATCCAATCAAAAAATCAACAAATGACAAGTGCTGGTGAGGATGCGAAGAAAAAGGAACCCTTGTGCACTGCTGGTGGGAATGCAGGCTGGTGCAGCCACTGTGGAGAACAGTATGGAGTTTCCTCAAAAAACTAAAAATAGAACTCCCATTTGACCCAGTAATCTCAGTAATCACTTCTAGGAATATATCCCAAGAAACTAGAAACACCAATCTGAAAGAATATAATATTATATATGCACCCCTATGTTCACAGCAGCACGATTCAACATAGCTAAGATTTGGAAACAGCCCAAATGCCCATTAACAGATGAGTGGATTAGAAAACTATGGTACATCTACACAATGGAATACTATGCTGCTATAAAAAATAAGGAATTTTTACCACTTACAGCAGCATGGATGGACCTGGATAGCATTATGTTAAGTGAAATAATCCAGGCAATGAAAGAAAAATACCATATGATCTTACTCATTTATGGAAAATAAAGAACATTATAACCTTAGGAACCAAAAGATAGATACAGAGGCAGTAAAGCACCGAACAGACTGTCAAATTATAGCAGGAAGGCAGGGGAGTGTTGGGGGAAAGGGGAAAGAGATCAACCAAAGGAGTTGTATGCATGCATATAAGCACACCAATGGACACAAGACACTGGGACGGGGATGGGATGAGGGCATGTGACAAGGGGTAGGGGAGGCTGGGGGGAGGTCGATGGGAGGGGGAAAAGGAGATATATGTACTATTACATGTAATACTTTAAACAATAAAAAAAGATATCCAGTTATCCAAATTGATCTATAGACTTAATGCAATCCCAATCATAATCCCAGGAGGCATTTTAATAGATAATTTGTAAATAATCAATATATATAAATAAATTAAATTTGACAAGCTGATTCTAAAATTTATATGGAAATGTTAAGGATCTAAAATAGTCACACAATCTTGAAAATAAGAAAAAAAAATTGACTTCAAGATTAATTATAAAGCTACAGCAATTAAGATAGTATGGTGTTGCTATAAAGACACACAAACAGATCAACAGAATAGAAGAGATGGTTCCAGAATAGACCTAATACTTTATAAGCAATTGATTTCTGACAAAAACATCAAAATAATCCAACAAGAAAAGAAAGTCTTTTCATAAAAAAACAACTTGCTATCCCTCTGAGAAAATAAAATGAACCTTAACCCATACCTCATCTGTTACTCAAAAATTAATTAGGATGGATCATAGCCCTGAATATAAAAGCTAGAACCAAAATACAGCCAGAAGGAAATAAATAATATCTCCATAACCTGAAATATGAAAAGTTTTAAGATAGAAAAAGAAAGCAACATCCACAAAATAAAAAATAAAAAAATGGATCAATGAAATTTCATCAAAATAAGAAATTTCTGTCACTAAAAGATATTAACAAAATGAATAAGCAAGCCATTGATTGGGAGAAAGTATTTAAAAAACATGTATCAGAAAAAGTACTGGTATCCAGAATACATAAAGAACTCCTACAATTCAGGAATAAAGAAAAAACAACTCATTTTTATAAAGGCAAAATATTTAAGAGATACTTCAAAAAGAAGATATGCAAATGACTAATAAGCACATTAAAAAGTACTTAGCATTACTGGCCATCAGAAAATGCAAATCAAAACCACCATGAGCTACTATTACCACCACACAAGAGAGCAACTACAATTTAAAAGACTAATGACATCAAATGTTGGTCAGGATATAGAGCAACCAGAACATTTGATGAGAGGAGTGTAAGATAGTGCAATCATTCTAAAAAAAAAAAAAAAAAAAACTTGGCCATTTCTTATACATAAAATTTTCTTACACATTAAAAAAAAGTGGCATTCTTATCATAAAATTTTCTTGCCTATTACAAAAATGTCTGGTATCTACACTAATAAAAGAGAAACATGCAAATTAACCATCACCCCCCTATACCAAGCCATGCCCACCAACCAGGCAGTAGTGAGTATGCAAATTAACCCAACCAAGATGGTGGCCAGCCATGGAGCTGGAGCAAGCAGGAAGCGTGGGATGCCTCGGCAATGGAGGAAGCCAAGCTTCCTGCCCCCCCTGGCCAGATCTGGCCTCTGCTCAAGGCTACAAAGTTTCAATTACATAAGATAAATAAATCCCAACAAAAATGGCAATGGCCACAGAGCCGGAGCAAACAGGAGGTTTGGGTTTCCCCTGGCAATGGAGGAAGCCAAGCTTCCCACTCATCTCTGGACTCCGCTCAAGGCTACAATGTTTCAATTATAGAAGATAAATAAATCCTAGATACTTGCTTCCAGCTGGCCCTGGCCTCCACTCAAGAGGGTGCTGAAAAAAATAAAAATAAAAATGGAGGGCCTGGGACCTTGGGTCACTGGGGGGTGATCAGCCCAGGATGGGACAGCAGGGGCCGTTGGGGGTAAGCAGACCAGCAGGAGGGCCAGTTGGGAGTGAGCAGGCCATCAATGGGGGTCAGTTGGAAGTGATCAGGACCAGCAGGGGAGGGGGCAACTTGGAATGAGCAGGCCAGCAGGGGGGCAGGTATGGGTGAGCAGGCCAGTGAGGAGGAAAGGTGGGGACAAGGGGGCCAGCAAACTGTTGCACAATCAGTGGACTACTATTCATCAGTAGCTAGGAATGGCTAACAATACTTGCAACAGCACAGACAAAATTAAGAGGCATTTTGCTGAAAGGAAGAATCTAGATGCACAGAAACGTAGTGAAAGTACCCAGAAACAAGAGCATACCCTGTGTGATTCATTTATATGAGTATGAAAATCAGAACACGGGTTAACTAAGCAGAGAAACCTGATGAGATAAAAACTGAATGAGATGGACCCTAGTCCACCACCTCAGGTAAATATACACAAAGAAATGAAACAGACATTCATATAAACTCTCCGGGTAAAGATTTATCAGGAGACCTTATAAACTCAAAAATATTTGCCACAGAGTATTGACAATTTAAAGCAGCAGAAACCTGATGCTACAGAGGAACAATGAATAACAAGACAGTATAATCATTAGAGTCTAATGATCACACAGAGTTGGCACTAACTCTCAAGGACAGGAAATCTTTAGTGTCCCCATTCCCTGTTAGGTCTCTAACATAAATCTCCTCAAGGCATGTCCATGTCTTCTCTCTCTTTCTCAGCTAATTGTTTTCAGATACCTGTTATTTTCCAAACCCCTGATCCACATGAAATTTAAGTAGCTATTTATAAACATAGATAGTGGAATATCAAAAGCGAGGTCTCTGAACATGAGAAGGATCAGAACTCTCACTCCCTTTTTTTGGTTGCTATCTAAGTTACAAGTGTCAAATGAATTAAAGAGATTGAAAAAGTAAAATTTATAATTACTATTTAGGAAATTTCCCTCCCCAGCTCAGGCCTGGTGGGTATGATGGCATCAATAAATCTCCTATAAACTTTTGAGCCACAGGTCTCTACTTCTTTCATATAAAGTAGGGTCCTAATAGGCCACATTTGTCAGTCATATTGTTCCTGATATGGTGACAATTAACTTGATTTTACAAAGAACAAATTATGTACTGAGACTCTTTTAAAATTCACTGTTCATTAACTCAATAGTGTTTGAAAATAGCTTTTTCTAATGATGTATTTAAAGGCTTAGAGTGGTATTTTCAGTTTTATTTCCCTGGCATGCCTTTGGATCAATTTTCTATCAGTCCAGTCCATTTGAGTATAAATTACTTTTTTTTCTAGACTAGCCTTCCAAAGACATTTAAGGGGAAAGTATATGGTTAGCTGTTTCTGCTTCTCTTCCAATGTTCCTAAGAAACAAGTCCAGGTCAGCCTCATGTTTCAGAGGGCAGCTAGAAGCTGGGCTCAGAATAAAGCATCCTGCTCATCTGGCCACAGGGCTGAGTCAGGGCTGAGTTTGTGACCTGAGCAAAGCCAAGGAGATGAAGTGAGGCTGGAGACAGTGGGAACGCTACTCTTGGTAATGGCAGTCCCAATGGACATACATTTGTAATTTTTCCTAAGGAACTGCTGCTCATTTAAGAAGTTAGAAAATCAATGTCAAGGTGAGCAGTGTTGTAGTTATCCATGGGGGGAAGCCCAGGACATCAGGAAAGGGATTCTGTGAAGCTACAAAGGATGAGACACTGACAGGATAGCCCAGACTGTGTATCCTGGAAAGTGAAGCCAAGAAGAGGTCAAAGTCCTGGAACAATGAGAAGAAACCCTAACAGTTCAGTAGAAGTGAGGCACAGGAATCATGGAGGATAAGACATTTGTTATCTGAGAAGCAGCTCTCAGCTCAATGTGCTGGGGATCTAGAATCCTAACACCAAATAATTCACAATGGGGCAAAGATGAGACGACCCATTATTTATGTTCCTTATTAGATTTATCTTCCTCAAACTACTTGTTTTAAGTAAGAGATTCTATTTCCACAATCACCTTAATAAACATCTTTGAAAAAGCAACAAATCTTATTTCAACCTCTTTGAAAACAAAATAAAAACTCCCATCCTTCCTTTTAAATGATTAAAAGCACTCAAATCCCCCAAAAGAAAGAGCAAATAAAACTTTGAGGACAAATTTGAAGCATAAATCCAAGTCCAGAAATGCAGGGAGATGAAAGGGGCTCCCCTGATGGTTTCCAGAGGCACGAGGCTCCTCCACACAAATCCTGGCTCACAGTAGAGCCAGCTCAGGGCCCAGCCTGTGAGCTGCAGAGGCCCCCAGCCTAAACCTCTGCTGTTGCCATATTGGATTCCTAACGTTGGACTTCCTGACAAGGAGTCCACAGCTGCATGTCACACAGGGCCCGGCAAATCATGCCCTCCCTGAGGAGTTCTGACAGAATGCATGGGTAGTTGGGCTCTCCATTCTGTGAGTGGTGATATGTAATGCTGATATTTTATGTCACCAAATTTACAAAGCAGAGAAAATGTACTAACAATCATTGATGAAGATGCTCTAAGAAATTATCTGTTCTAATTTTTCTAGGTAATCACTACAGGATAGGAATGTACTACTTCTAATGCCTTCCTGTTATGATAAGTGCTTAGGGAAGCTGACCTAGAAACACAGAAAGTAATTAGTATCAAGGAATAAAGGGAACAAAAAATAGTCATCTATTTTGGGAAAAAATAAAAATGAGATAGCACAATATATGCAAAAAATACCTTAAACAAACCTTAAAGGGAGATTTTATGGGCTTATCAGGTTCTGGTGCTAAAGAGTGGAATAACTCCATGTTTTGGGTAGGAAAAAAGAAGTTTCTAGGACCCATAACTTCTTTTATCCCCTCAGCGTTTCCTGTTATGCCTTAAAGAGTAAGCACTGAATATTTAATCAGTATTTTAATGAGAAACATATTGCAAAAACTCTACAGGATATAGAACAAATTTAACAAACAACTAATAGAAACATCTAAAAGAATTTAATCACAGGAGCAACACAAAAAGGAAGTATCAATGTGCAGAGAAAGGTGCAGGACCTACATAAGGAACATTTCTCCTAACTTAAATGGATAGTCCAAAACCCTAAATAAAAATAGATCAATTCCTTCCAAATTAATGTACACACTTAATACAAATCTGATCAAAATGCAAATGAGATATTTTTTAATCTGCCCAAGTAATTATTAAATACATCTAAAAGAATAAATGGATGGAAATAACTAAGAAGTCTTTGATAAAAGCTCATTACTATGAAATCTTATGTTTGGGGGGATCATATATTTTCATAATAAAACACACAAGTAAAGCTTGAAACATCTTGCCATGCAACAGGAAGGTGGAGGGGAAGCAGGGAGGACACATGCAGAAGGGGCCCTGGTCTTCCACCACAGAAAGAGAGACCTAAAAGGGGCAGGCATGTAAACCTACAGGCTGGACAACATTTTTATGTTAATCAAAGAAAGCATAGGTTTACATACAATTCAAAATACCTTTGAGAGATCCAAAATAATACAGACCAGCCGAGACCGGTTTGGCTCAATGGATAGAGCATCGGCTTGGGGACTAACGGGACCAGGTTCAATTCCGGTCAAGGGCATGTACCTTGGCTGTGGGCATATCCCCAGTAGGGGGTGTGCAAGAGGCAGCTGATCAATGACTCTCTCTCATCGATGTTTCTAGCTCTCTATCTCTCTCCCTTCCTCTCTGTATAAAATCAATAAAATATATTTTAAAAAAATAAAATAATACAGACCAAATCAAAAGGCAACAGAAAAAATGAAGAAAATACTTGCAAAGAACATAACTCACATAAATCCCGTAAACATTTAAAACAATGGAATTTATCATACAAAAATTCAGGTAGAAAAGAAATGTAAAAAAGAAAATACTCAAGAATAAACCAAGGAGGTAAAGACCTACACTCAGAAAATTATAAGATACTAAAGAAAGAAATGGAGAAAGAAACAAATAAGTAAAAACATATACCATGTTCATGGGTAGCAAAAATTAACATCATTAAAATGTCCACACTACCCAAAGCAATCTATGATTCAGTGCAATTCCTAGCAAGATATCAATGGTGTATTTCACAGAACTAGAACAAATATTCCAAAAATTTATATGGAATCATAACTCCAAATAGCCAAAGCAATCTTGAGAAAGAAGAACAAGTTGGAAGTATCACTAATTTAAAAGAATATATGAACAACCATATTTATCAGTGTTATTTACAATAGCCAAGATCTGGAAACAGTCTGAGTGTCCATTAGGAGATGAGTAGATTAAAAAGCTGTGGTACATTTACACAATGGAATACTACTCAGATATAAAAAAGAAGGAAATATCACCCTTTGCATGGATAGACCTGGAGAGTATTAAGTGAAATAAGCCAATCAAAGAAAGATAAATACCATAAGATTTCACTTGTATGTGGAATCTAATAAATAAAACAAACTAACAAACAAAATAGAAACAGACTCATAGATACAGAAAACAGACTGACAACTGTCAGAGGAGAGGAGATTTCAGGGCTGGACTAAGAAGGTGAAAGTATTATGAAAAAAACAACTCATAGATACAAAAGAATGGGTATTACTAGAGAGGAAGGGTAGGGGAAAGTAGAAGAGGGTATAGAAGGGGATAAATGATGATGGAATGAAACTGGAATTGGGGTGGTGAACATACAATATAACATACAGATAATGTATTATAGAATTGTACACCTGAAACCTATATAATTTTATTAACCAATGTCACCCCAATAAATTGAAACAAAATAGAAGAAACATGGGAGAAAAGAAAAGAAGAGAAAAGGGGGGAAAAAAGAAAAAAAGAAATGTAATCCAGTGGTTGAGTATCAACTTATGAACCAGGAAGTCAAGGTTCAATTCCCAGTCATGTCACATGCCCAGGTTTTAGGCTCAATCCCCAATAGGGGGCATGTAGGAAGCCCAGTACATGGGAGTGGGGGGGAGGGGGGGGTCCCTTAGCCCAGTCTGCACCTTCTCTCAATCCGGGACTGCTGGCTCCTAATGGCTCACCTGCCTGACTGGTCATGCCTAATCACTCTGCCTGCCTCCCTGATCACCCCTAATTGCTTGCCTGGCTGCCTGATCACCCCTAACTGCTCACCTGCCTGCCTGATTGCCCCTAACCACTCTGCCTGTCTGCCTGATTGCCCCTAACTGCTTGCCTGTCTGGTCACCCCTAACCACTCTGCTGCCTGCCTGATGGCTGTAACCACTCTGCCTGCTGCCTGCCTGCCTGATCATCCCTAAATACCGTATTTTTCGGACCATAAGACGCACCGGACCATAAGACGCACCAGTTTTTAGAGAAGGGAAATGAAGAAAAAAAGATTCTGAAACAAATAGTGTCCTAAAATATTTTATGTGCATTAAAACCCAACATCACCGTCATAAACACATGTAATCAACCCTGTAAAGTAAACAGCAGCATTTAGAACCATTTAGAACCATTATTAACAAATACAGTCAGCAAAGACAAAATGTACTGTAAAACACAATAATGAGAGACTTCAGTAATAAATTAGAATAAAGTTGAAGATTTATGGTAAAGGTTCTGCTGAGATCTATAGTACGCCTACCCAGTAGTCAAGCACGGCAACAGAGGGTGGAGAGGAATGATTGGGGGAATAGACGCGGCATTCTTCCGGGCACGGAGTATGGGCCAGCAAGGGGTACAGGCGATGATTACGGTTTGGATTACGCAGTTACCGTACACCGCACCTGGGCTGACATGGAGATATGGCTGCAGCGAGGGCATGGAGGCTGACTACCATACATGGGAACTCCTCTACCACTCGGGGTTTACAGAGCGGGGCAGACACTCTGGGCACGGAGGAATGGACAGTGGCTGCAGCAAGCACACAGAGCCGGGCAAGCACACAGAGACGACACAGAGCCGGGCAAGTAAAAAAACTTTTTTTTAAAAAGTATATGTGTAGGCTATATTTGGACCATAAGACGCAGGGACTTTTTCCCCCCACTTCTGGGGGAAAAAAAGTGCGTCTTATGGTCCGAAAAATACGGTACTCACCTGCCTGAATGATCACCCCTAACTGCTTGCCCGCCTGCCTAATTGCCCCTAACCACTCTGCCTGCCTGATTGTCCCTAATTGCTTGCCTAACTGATCACCCCTAACCACCTCTACCTCAGCCCCCGCTGCCACGGCTTTATCAGAAGGATGGCTGGAATGATGTCTGGAAGGTCATTCAGCTGTCTGGTCTAATTAGTATATTACACTTTTATTATTTTAGATGTTTCTATCTCTCTTGTCCTCTTTCTCTCTGAAATCAATAAAAATATTTTTAAAGGAAAGGAATGTAAAAATAAGGACAATAGCAGCAACACATGCGAAGCATCCTGGAGGCAACCCTTACTACATCACCCTCATCCACCAGGAACCTTGTAAGTGAGGTCCTGATGTTACCACTTTCTGCAGGCAAGGACACTGAGGGCCAGGGCCACACACCCATGAAAGGCAGTACTGAAGCTGGATCCTACAAAGATACCCCCTAAACAGCTGGCTAATGGCAGCCCATAAACCTCTGCTGTGGTCAATCATTTTTTTAAATAGTCAACCTAATATTCAAAACATGCAAATTTAAACCAGATGTCCTTTTCACCTCTCAAATCATCAAAGATTTTTCAAAGTAATGCTCATGATATAGCACTATAATCATGAAAAATGGGGACCTAAACGCCCAACACTAGGATAACAGGTCAATCAATCATGATAAAACCAAACAATGGAATGTCATACAACTTTTCAAAATCAAATTTTCAAGGACTATTAGGTGACATGGGAAACTGCTCACAAGGCAATTATGAGAGGAAGAAGTGGGTTGTTTACACAATGTGGTCCACAAGTAAATATCTGAAAATGGACCAAAACATAAACAGTTGCCCTTGAGTGATTTTTATTTGCTTCTTTATAATTCATATATATTCAGAAATTCAAACCACATAGTAAGACATTAGCTGTTAAATGCATTTTTATAGCAATGCAGATAAAAGTCAAAAGACAGAAGCACCTCACTTTATTACTTAAAACTCTGTTTCCTTGGCTTCTTGGCATCACTCCCTCTTGGTCCTGATGACAAAAATAAGTACACTGTACTGTGCAACACATTTTTCCTTCAGTTCTGAGAATTGGTAATCATTAGCTTGACACAAAGATTAAAAAAATAAAAAAAAATAAAAACATTCCTTCGCACTTGGCATTGCTGATCACACCCTTTTTCAAGCTCTATTTGCACTTCAAAGACACTGGACAGCTTCTTGCCTGCTCTTTCACTGGCTGTGCCATTCCCTCATCTGTGTGTTCATGGACCTTGTAAAGGAGTTCACACAGCAGGCCCAAACTGCCTGTCCTTAGAAAGACCTGCTTGCCAGGGTGGCCCATGCTGGTGTCTAGGAACTTGGATCCATTCCTAAGTGTCAAGTGTGGCTCATTGCACCTACTGGTTTGTACCACAATGTGGTTTATGCTTAATGTCTCTTTCCTTCCAGGAGTCTGGAAATTTGGTAGTGCCAGGCAGAGGGTACCTTTGTGACCAAACCCCTCTAAAAACCCTGGGCCAGGCGTGGCCAGTGTGGTTCAGTGGTTGAGCATCGACTTATGAACCAGGAGGTCACAATTCAACTCCCATTCAGTGCACATGCCCAGGGTTGTGGGCTCAATCTCCAGTGAGAGGCATGCAGGAGGCAGCCAACTGATGGTTCTTTCTCATCATTGATATTTCTATCTCTCTCTCTCTCTCCCTCTCCCTTCCTCTCTGATTTTTTTTTTTTTAATTTAAAAGCCCTGGGCCAGGCTGAGTCTCCAACAAGCATCTCAGGTGACTAACATGTCACATGTGTTCTCACATCTCATTCCAGGGAAATAAGCAGATCCTGTGTGAGTCCTCAGGAAGAGGGCTCCTGAGGACTCACCCGGTTTCCTTTGACATCACCCCCTGCACCTTCTCCCTCACTGATTTTGCTCAGTGCCCTACTGCTGTAATAAATTGTAGCCAATGACATAACTGTATCCTGAGCCAGGAGCTGGTCTTGGGGACCCAATGCCAACAGTCCATCCACATTTCCAAAAGCACAGAAAACAAAATGTAAACAGACAACCCCACCAGGTATATTTGCAAGCTTCCCTTAGTTTTCATTTATAAATTCCTCCTTCAACATTTCCTGTCTGCTTCTCCTCCCCTCCCTCTTGCCTCTCATTAATTGAATGCAAGTGGCAAATATTTATTCACCTAAACTTCCTTTCAGCCTCATTTTAGTGGCAACACACAAAGAGCAGTTAGCAAAATGCACTGGTTTGGGACCATAAGTTCTCCTTGAAGAGAGATTATTGGGATCCTTCTACAAAGACTCTTCATGCAGCCATGACTGGTCAGGTGGCAGAATACATAGAAGTACAAAGAGAAAACACCCCAGGTCTTGGGGGAGGACTAAGCAAAGGTTGCAAAGACAAACAGTCAAATGAATCTTAGGGGAGAGAAGAAAGGACAGAGAGCCTTTTTATCTACCATCAGAGGTGGAAAAGCCTGTTCCTGGACACAGTGGCTGGCTGAGGGGGACACTGTCAGGTGGTCAGGAGATCTGTTAAGAAATGAGGAACATACACATACACACACACACACACACACACACACACACACACACACACACGTGTGCGTGCAGGTGGTCCCCAGCCGGGGACTGAACACACCAGCCCAAAGCTGGAGTCTAAGACAAGAGCCTCAGCTACAGGCTCAGGCGGATGAGGACAGCACCGGGCACAGGGATGCTTGCCTCTGAATGTCTCCCACTGGGTCATATCAATGCAGTTCCCCACTTCCCTCAGAATTCCTGTCCAGGAATCCTCAGAGCCACTACCCTCTCCATGTGCCTGGCTCAGCAGGCTCCCTTGCCCCCGCCTTGTGGAGGGCAAGCAGGCTGTGTCTGCCACACATCTGTCCCCCTGAGCTGTGCACAGTGCCTGCATTCGATAGCTGGTTGTTAACGAATGATTTCCTGCCATTCCCTGCAGACAGCCACCTTGGAGTCAGCCAGGTTTCTCACAGCTCACTGGTGACAAACAACAGACAGTGCCAACTCAGTTCCAGAAGTATGATGCTAAACTGTTTCTCCTTGACAGAGAGAAAGTGTTCTTTAAAAACAGGGGCAAAGTACTGTCGTGCCCAACTGCGCTGGCAGAGCCAGGGTTTGCTAAATATATCACATGGAGCTACAAAAGACTGCAGAAGAAGTCACTCTAGTTGTACTATTCTAACCATGGAAGTGACTCTGATGACAACAGCGCCCTCTGCTGGTGCCTGACCATAGAACCACGTGCCAAGAAAAACACCTCAATCTCCTGTAAAGTCGTCTTAGGGTGAAAATGTGTTTTTATTGTGAAGAAAGCAGACAAAGGTGAATTATCCCCGTCTCGGTTTCCACTGTCCTTCATTTCGCTTAGCACCCTGTGTGTCATAACAACATCTAACATTCTCAGAGGTTTATCAGCATTAATGGAAAGATTGACAGTTCAATTATCCAGTCAGGGCACCTGCCCGAGATTGAGGGCTTGATCCCTGGTGAGGCGATTGATGTTTTTCTCTCCCTCCCCTTCCTCTCTCTCTAGAAATCAAAAGAAATACTTCTTTTGATTTTTTAAAAAAACTAATCTAGAAATAGAAACACCTTAACTTGTAAGAATATATTTTAAAAACCTAGAACAAACATACTTAGGAATAAAACATTTTATTAACATAATATCCCCATTAAGTTGGGAATACAAAATGGTACAACCTTATCAGGGGGGATTTGCAAGTGTCTCTCAAGAATATATGTGCATTCACCCTTTGACCTAGCATCCAATTTCTAAGAAAGGCTTCCCAAGGCAAGCTGGCAGACTATGAAGTGAAGTGTGAACAAGGCCAGTCCCTATACCACTATGTGTAACAGCAACGACTGGGGACCACCGAGAGAAACATTCAACACAGCCCTACACAGCCGTTTCATTTTATTCTCAATGTACCTGTTTAAGAAGAGCATAAGAAAGATCTCTCTCTCGGGCTGAAGAATAATCTATTGAATATATTATTAATTGGGGGGAAGCAAGGAACTTAAAAGGGAGTAACATGCTCCATTTTTTAAAAAAAAACTGGGAGAAATATGGATGTATTTATGTACAGCATTATGTATTCAAAGAGAAACACTTATAGAATAAGCCAAAAAACTACTATAAAGGGTCACCTCTGGAGGGAGGGAAAGAATAGGGGTCAAGAAGCAAGGTACCCATAAACCTCACTAAACCACCTTGTTTTAGACTTTCAACTTTGGAACCATGTAAATGTGATAGTTTTTTTTTTTTATGTAGAAAAATAGCAAAACAATCTTGAAAAATAAAAAATTAAATGGAAAAATCACTAATTGCATATCAAAGTGGTAGCACGCCAACTCAGAGAAAGATTACTTTAGGTGACTTAATTTTATATCTCTAGCATAATATATCTTAAGCACATGAAGGACCACAAGGAAATCCTTAATTTAGAGAGTATTCAATAGGCTCGTTATTAGCTATATCAGTTTTGTTCTTCTGAAATTATTATATATTGTGATGTTTATAACAGACTTTCAGCCTAAGAAAAAATATGCAAATATATAATCTAAGAAGTTCATTAAAAGTTTCTAAGATATTTAATTTAAATAAATGTATAACTTATTTCTTCACATAAAATCTGCAAACTTCTTAGCTTTGTCTATTGAAAACCCTAACGGGAATGAAAACCCCAGAGTACCATGCAGCTCTAGGATCCATACTATGATTTCTAAATACCACAGTGTAGGGTGACTAAAAGGAACCAATGCACCTACTCATTCCAGACTGGGCAGGAAACAGACGAGATGAGCTTGAGCAATCTTGTCATATTAGAATGCAATCAAGCTGCCAAGGATGACTGGAGCCATGTTTAAAACACACACACACACACACACACTCACACACACACAGGAGCAGAGCACAGTAATAGTTAAAAGAATAATGACTGCAAGTAGACTAAAATACATAAATGACATTTTTTTAACAATTCCTCCCAAAAACACTTACAAGTCATATTTGAAGACTGCTGGAACATTAACTCTCTATTCTGTAAATTAATGAGGAGAAAGAATCAAGCATGTCCCCTGTCTTTCCTATACTAACGTATTTCAGGTTAACTAAGTAGTTGATAAGAGAAAATTCTTCTTTACAGAAGAGTCCTAGCTAATAGATATAGAAAGAACACTACAACTAGGGAATCATCATTTTAAAATCACTAATATAAGTAAGTGAATATATTGTAGGTTCCCATTACTTGGTAAACCATAATACAAAGACTAGTCTGAAAATTCTCTGAGTCCCTGATTGTTCTTAATATAATTAATGTTTAGAAAAGCAGATACTACATCCTTCTGATAAATTCAATATAAAGTACAGAGCATCACCTAGGAAGGATTCTTGCCAAAAAAGAAAAAAGAAAAAAGAAAAAACCTAAATATTACCAGAGAAACGTGTTAATACTAGAAGCAACCATCCAAAATGCAGAAATTGTATAGACAAACAATAGATTCCATTTCAACAAATAAATGGCATAAAAAGGGGGGTGGACTGCCATATATCATAAGGGACTGAAGAAGCACAGTGACCAAATGCATAGATATAAATGGGTTTAAGGAGGGAAAACATATCACATTAGCACTAGTCAAAATTAAGCTGGAATGCTTGTGTTTATTAGGTGGAATAGATTTCAAAACAAAACCATCACCCGGAATAAAGAAGGTTGCCTCATAAATGATAAAAAGGCCCATTTGTCAAGAAGACATCACAGTCTTCAATGCCTATGAATGAAATAACAGAGCTTCAGACTAGAAGTAGCCAGAATGGAGAGAGCATCAATGAGAAATACACAAATCACAATTATAGTTGGAGGTTTCAATATTCCTTTCTCCATGACTGCAAGACCAGCAGGCAGAAAATCAACAAGGATGCAGTAGACTTCAGCACTCTCGACCACCTTTTCCTGTCCTGACACTGATGACATCCCACCCAACCAGAACATACATTCTCCCTCAGGCCAAGTGGAGTGTGTGCCAACATTTATGTATTCTGAGCCATAAAATAAGTCTCACGGAAGTTAAAAGAGGGAATACGGTGAGGCAAACGATAAGGAAACTACCAGCAGAGAAGATGAGTGGAGGATGTTTAGGAGGGAGAGGAAAAGGAAGGTGGAGATAGAGCAGGAGCTAAAGGGATGGGATCTGCCTGGGCCATTCACCAATCCTCAGGTGACACAGGGGTCTGAGAGGGCAAAGTGGCCAGGTATGAGGTAACTCAGATACAAAACTGGGTCCCATGTACTCCCCAACCTTTCCATTTCAAACAGAAACTCAATGTCACCTTGTTTGGTAAAGAGATTTCGAAATGTGCTGCACAGGTAGAAGGTCCCGCTGCTGTGCAAGTCCACGTGGAGCTGGTAGCCATGCAGCCCGTACTCAGAACTGTCATCCAAAAGTGGGGTGTGAGGAGGCAGCTCATAGGGGCTAAAAAGCAAAACAAAACACACACGAATTTGTCAATATCAGAGAGAAAGTACTTGATTGAAAATACTCTTTAAAAAACTAGCATACATTCAAAGCACTAGCCCTATCAATTCCCTGCAGGAACCCCAATAACCTCCAACACCAGGAAACTCCATGCCTCCTGCTCTGCCTACCAACTTCTAAAAAGAGCCCTGTTTGGGTCAATGGATAGAGCATCGGCCTACGGACTGAAGGGTCCTGGGCAGGAGGCAGCCACTCTGATGTATCTCCCTCATATTAATTTTTTCTCTGTGCCTCTCCCCTTCCTGTCCATTCTCTAAAAATCAATGGGAACATATCCTTGGGTGAGGATTAACACACACACACACACACACACACACAAAAGGCAGAGATGTGAGCTCCATAGGGATCCACAGACCACCCATGGCAACAACTCTGCTCCTCAGTGGCTCAGCACTGTGCTCACTGCCCTGTGTTAAAGCACCTGCGCACCTATAACTAACTATACCTACAACAGCCCCACAAGTTAGGGACTTGGGCAAAAGACCCAGAGCCACAATGAGAAAAGTTTTCTTCAATATGAGAAACAGTAATACACAGGAAACAAAAGCACTCAGAAGCTTTTCAGGGAATATTTAGAAGTGAGACATCTGTAGCGAAATGGAAAGCATGTTCCTTACTTGAACACCCTCACATTCACTGAAAGGCCTCCATTGCAGAGACCAAGCAAACACCTGCAGGCCGGACTTAGCCAGCAACTATGGGTCTGCAAGCCTCCCAAGGTATGAGACCTCACGTTAGTGCACAGTGTGAGGCATTAGGACATACTGCGTCTTTCAGCAGTGTAGGTACTTGCCCTATAAATAATGTTCTACAAGGCACAGAATCCTTAACCCAGAACAGATAAAGCAAATGTGCACTCATGAATAATCCAATTATCTCAGTAACAGCTCAGTAATTATGCCTGTGGGTTTATGTCTGCTGATTAAGAACAGAATATCTTTGTAGCTATTCTCAGAATATTAAGATGGTATCAACTTGTAATTGTTTGTGTTGACTTGACAAAAACTAAATGCACAATGGACGGATACGTACAGGGTGGCCGAGCCCAATGTGCTCTTCTCCACGAGGTGATGGAAGTGCAGATTGGCCATGACGAAAGCCAGTTCTTCTGCTCTCTGAAACATTAATTAGTAAAATCACACTTTTCAGCTGAAATGTTTTAATCTTTCCCAAGGTCGTGGTGAAGTTCGCAGCACTATCACCTTGCAGACAAAGGTAGACCTTCAACTGTAAGCTGGCCTTGGGCTGAGGCTCTGTTAGTGCTACCATCTAGTAAAGAGGAATGTGTCACATGGACAGCAGGACCATGACTCAACCAGACACGCAGAGTGTACAGTAAAAGGAGGCTCATCCTTATATTTGTGAAATAGCAAAATACTGTACTATACATGGTAACTGTGGAAACAGGACTTGTTAGTTCCAGGTTGTCTCAAGCTCTTTGCAAAAATAAAGACGATTCCTGAAAGAGCTGCACAAACACGAGATCAATTCCACAAATACCTAACGTTCATGGCATGGCCTTCCTCTCTCGAGTACCTGCTTAGCTGGACAAACCTAGTGGGAACGGTTAGATTCCAGCTCTTCACTTGTCCATCAGGTTAGGGACCCAGAAAATGGGACAGTACAAGAAACTGACACCCATTCCTCCCCAAACTCACAGATGTCACTGCCTGGTGAAGGTGACCCAGTGGCCAGGCAGAGGCCAATTGGATTAACCAGAGTCCCATAACTCCACAGGCCCAAAGAGATAGGTGGATTCCAGTCAGGGAAACTGCAGCCCTGCCCCCAGGTGCCTCAACCAAGTCGGGGAGGGAGAGACTCTGAAGCCAGGCAGGTTGGAAAGAGAAAGTAGCAGAGAGAGACACTAGAGGCCGGTCCCAGTGAATCTGCCTACATGGACACACACCAAGTTCTCCGAATTAAAATTTAGGAACTGCTACCTTAAAATATCCATGGGCCAAAGCCACCGGGGAACCCATAGTAAACAGGAGAACATCGCACAGATGCTTCTCATGGAAATGAAAACAAGCCCCAAGGAGGAAGCTGGCTTTTGGCCTGATTGGTGAATGAAGAAACCTCACCTGGTGGGAGGAAAGAACCTACACCTTTCCCTGGAGGGCAGATGCACTCACTGCCACATCCACTGGGTCAGGAACATGTGGGAGTGACTCCCAGGAAAGTGCAGACAGAGGCTGACAAGAAAAGGACACAGAAAAAGAGAAAGGAACGTGGATTGCCTGGAAAGGACAGGACATCCCGTGACAGTAAAGGTGTTCTATTGTCTGTGAGAGAACAGAAAGGACCCTTCACAGAATCGAGGACCATTTGCTATAAAATGAAGCTAGTAAGATAGTAAAACAGAATGAGAAGTCTGAAAGGACTGCACACTTGATGTCCCACCCATGCTAATGGACATGGGGTTGAGAGGGAGGGATGTCACAACCCATGAGGCTGCCCAAGTCTTACCTTCCACAGCCCCACCAGGAGGCCTGGGTTGAGATGGAAGATCCTAACAAATCTGTCACAGCCAACCAAGGTGGAGTCGGTTAAGTTACTCAGACTATACTTTGCAACTAGAGAAGGCCATCGAGGTCTTTGCAATGCATGTCAAAGAAAGGAAAGAGAGAAGTGAGCTCTCATGTCCATGGTTTGTTATTAGTGTACCTAAAACTGATTTGGAAGAGCACGTTAATAATGTGCAAATTGCTAATAAGTGGCATGTTGAGGAGCAAGTGACACAAACAATATTATAAATCAAAACCAAAATGACCACACCCAAATATCTGCCCCACCCATGTTTTCCTTTCCCTCCCCCTGGCTCCTGCAGGCTACTCTTTGGAGCCAGCAGAAGCTGAAGAATCAAGGAGGTGAGAAAAGAAAGAACCCTTTACCCAGCACTCTCACACCCAGCACACAGCCACAATCAAGTGGACTCTCAGTGCATGTTCCATCATCCAGGAAATTTTGTTAACTACAATGTCATTCCCTAACTGTTTTAGATAACCAAGAGAAAAGGAACCTAAATTTAGACCTAATCACACTGTGATAATCCTATTCTTTTCCTATCCTATATTGAGCCAGGATGAAAGAGAAGTCTTAGGACATAATCAAATTAAAATATACTGGTGGTGTTTTTAAATTACAAAGTGATGCCAATTAGTATCCTAATATATAAAAAGCTAGGGGCTGTCAGGATTGAAACAACTGGACAGAAGACCAAGCAGCAGGATGCATGGGCCGACAAGGTCGGCAGGGGGGTTAGTGAGGGACAACCAAACAACTGAACAGCAGGCTGCATGGGGTGACCAAACAGGCAGGGGGAACCAGTAAAGGGTGACCAGACTGGCAGGAGGAGCAGGTGGGGGCAACCAGGCCAGTTGGGGGGGGGGGCAGTGAAGGGCAACCAGACTGGCAGGGGGGACAGTTAGGGATGACAAGGCTGGCAGAGGGGGGCAGTTGGGGGTTACCAGACCAGCGGGGAGTGGGGAGACAGTAAGGAGTGACCAAGCCAGCGGGGGGTGGGGGGGAGAGTTTGGGGTGACCCAGGCTGGTAAGGAGGGGCAGTTGGGGGCAACCAGGCCGGCAGGGGGGGTCAGTAAGGGGCGACCACGCCAGCAAGGGGGCAGTTGGAGGTGACCAGGACAGCAGGGGGACCGTAAGGGGTGATCAGGCCAGGAGGCAAAGGAGGTTAGGGGTGATCAGGCAGGCAGGCAGGCAGGTGAGCAGTTAGGAGCCAGTGGTCCCAGATTATAAGAGGGATGTCTGACTTCCGGTTTAGGTCTGATCTATGGGATTGGGCCTAAAATGGAAGTCGGACATCCCCCAAGTGGTACCAGCTTGGAGAGGGTGCAGGCTGGGCTGAGGGGACTCCCCCAACTTGTGCACAAATTTTGTGCACCGGGCCTCTAGTTTCCATATAAGATGTTCTCACCCAAAAGTTCTGCTGAATTAGTACTTACCCATTTTTGATGGGGGGTTTGTGCCAGTCCATCAAGACTGGCGTCACACCGCATAAGTCTAAGGTTGATAGTGTGGCCAGACAGGGCCAATTTTTGCTGTACCACACAACCATGACAGAGGAGTGGTTTATGAAAAGGTCAGCATGCTCCATGACATGTTCTTTCCCACTTTTTTCTTTCAATATAATTACCCAACCAAGACCGGATATTCTGGAAAAATAAAAGCAAGCTAATAATGTTGGCCTCATTGAAAAAAAAATGTTAGTCAATTTCACTTATCATCTCTAAAGCATCCGCTTCCATAACACCAACATCAAAGTTCTCAGAATGTGCCCTAACAGTTCTCCCTTTAAACGTTTTCTCTTCACCTAAGGAACATCTGTGTTTTCAGTACTGGTAATATTATACATAGATAAGTAATAAAATAAATAAATAAAAATCCTACCCAGGAGAAATACCTCAGATTCCCTTGCTTTACCAAAGCATAGTACTGGGTTATTTCTGCTCTTCATAAAAACCGGAGACCACTTGCACAGAGTGGGAAAATACTATATATTTTATACATGCACATAAACACACACAAATATCAAGAAACAGGTTCTCAAAATATAAAGTGCTCATATGTCCCAGGCACACAATCGTCTGAGCTTACACCATCGTTCTTCTTCAAGGTCAGCAGTGCTCATGAAAGCGCAGTGCCTGGTGCGGGAGAAGCATGCGTACCTGAGGGCCTCCTTGGTTTTGGCAGGAAGGCCCGTGTAGGGGTTGACAAGTTTGAGGACCTGAGCTAGAGCTGCTTTCACAGAGGCTATCCGTTTTGCAATATATTCCTTCTTCCAATATCCAGCTTCTTTGTCCTCAACTGACAATGAGTTCATAGACGCTACTGACTTCTCTACTGGATCATTTCTCCAGTTACATTTCTTAGGTGAAAAGGCAGTTGAATAGATTCTGATCCAAATAAAACTGAGGGGAAAGAGGGAAGAAGTTAACAGGCTAAAAGACACTGCCACTAACTGTCCTTGTAATATATTCATTTGAAAATGCACAATAATTTTTAACTTGTCTAATTCCAGCAACGTGCCCAGCTGAACACTTAAGAGTTCTGCATGTGTTGAGGTGAACTGCAGTCTGAGATAAGTGATGAGTGTTCTAGATTCACTAACCCTAGAAACACTTATAAAAGGCAAATCTTGTTTCCCAGGGACAGGTTAAAATGAGTGAGTGCATGAAATTGGGATCATCCACACCATGGCCTTCCTATACAAATAACTGAGTAGGAGATTGTTAGGGGAAAATGGCAAGAAGTATATACAGAAAGGAGGTAAGTATATACATATAGACACACAGAGAGAAATATCAACACCAACTGTCCTGCGTGTTCTTTTTGTTTTCTAAGTCTTAATTTTTCAGCAGTGAATATGTGCCGCTTGCACAGAGAAAAATGAAGAATACTAACAACTAACAATGACAGTTACCATTGCAGAGTACTGTGTGTAAGCACTGTTTCAGCACTCTATACATAAATTCACTTAATCCTTACAACAAATCCACGGGACAGTTGCTATACTGTCCCCATTAAACAGACAGTGCAACTGAGGCCTAGACAAGCAGGGATCTGGCCCGGATCTGTGAACAGGAGTCAGTGTGGAACCAGGGCTGAATCCACAGAGCTTCCACCCAAGCTCACATTCTCAGCCCCCCACTTCATGGCCTCTTCAATAACCCCACAAAGGCACTCAAAGAAATGGAATAACTGATCCAAATACAGAAAGCTGATTAACTGCAACGCTGGAATTTAAACGTAGCTGTGACCCAAAGTCTGTGGTCCTCCAACCCCACTGGAGGCCACGAGAAGCCACAGAAGCAGCTCTGTCATTCAGGGCCAAAGCCGGGCCAGGCGCCTCTCTCCCAGCCAGTGCTCTGCTTCAGGGAAGAGAAGTAAACTGCTCTTAAGGGAGACTGGGACAGAGGTTAAAATCTCTTTTTTAATGTTAAAGGTGACATCCACATCAATAAATTTAATTATTTACTGGCTTATGTCTCTACATTCTATTTAGTGCAGAAAGAGATGAAAAGGCCGGTAGCCAAGAGGGAAGTCTCTGTTCTTCTCAGGACACAGCAGGTGCTCCTGGCCAGCATACCAAACGCCACCTGCCACCAATACTAAGATTGAGCTTTTTCAGTTCATGCAAAAAATAGTCCTTTCTTTAAGCACAGAAATGCAAAGCTTTGAAAGTTTCATACAAGTACATAAATCATATAAAATAGTATGCCTAAAAATACTCTTGAAATTAATATTTTTAACTTTTAAAGAATTAGTTAAAACGACCTTACTAGTTCTCAGGACTTCCATCAAAACACAACAGAGAGGGTTGGCTTTCTCCTTACTTGTCATTGGCCAGGTGATAAAAGCGCCTGTTCACACATCCTGTGCACAGCAGGCTCGTGGCATCCAGGTAGGACAGAATCTTCAGCAAGATTTCTGAAGGCAAGCTGAGAGGGTAGGAGATCAGAGAGGTGGGTGTGGTACCTGGAAAACTACTGGCTGTTCACCTCCACAGAGAAGGCGGTAACACACCCATCCTGCACATAAAGCCACCAGCTTCCTCACCTTCAGTTATGTTCTCCATGGAAATGCTCTGGTTGGTACAATTCTTATGACAGACACCAACACCAAGACCCCAGGTGCAAAGAGCTAATTTCCCCAGCCTTTCCATTACATTCCGACACTGGGTCACACAGCAGGATTTCACTACCTCCCCAATGAAAGTATTACTACATGGAGAGATAAATGAAAATAAAAGAAGAGACAGAATAGATGCTCAGCTATCAATAAGAAAAATACAGAATTCCTACTCCTCAAAAAAAAAAATCTATTATAATAAAAGCATAATATGCAAATCGACTGAATGGCTGAATAGGGGAATGACCATCCAGACACCCATTGGCACCAGGCCAGCCAAGGCAGGTGCGATGTGATTAATCTCACCAGGTCACCAACCAGAGTGTTGTGGCAGGTAGGCAAGGCCTCCCTCTGTGGGGCAATGGATCATGGGACTCCCAGACTGTGAGAGAGCACAGGCTGGGCAGAGGGACACCACCCCTTCCCCCACCAAGTGCACAAATTTTGTGCACCAGGCCTCTAATAAATAAAACAAAACAAAAACTGTAAATGGAATAGGAAATATCAATGCATCTCCCACTGAGCTCTGCTGTTCAGAGCATCCCCCTTCTCTGTGGGTCCTCAGCTTGCAACTGCTTGCTCTGAGCTTCAGGGAAACACCAAACCCCCTAAGGTTTTCTCAAGTGTCTTTTTCTTTTTTACTTATGTGCCCTATAAATATAACACTGAGATGCATCCTCAATATCCCCTGTGTTTCTACGACCTTAGGGTACTACAAACCCCTATAAGTGCCTAGAAAGCACTGGCCGTGACCTTCAGCAAAGGGAGCAACAGAAGGAAGCTACAGAAGATTGTACTGGAAGATGGGCAGGGGGTGTCTTGGGATAAAGAATTGGAGGGAACAAAACCATCTGGAGCCGAAACCGGTTTGGTTCAGTGGTAGAGCGTTGGTCTGCAGACTGAAAAGTCCCGGGTTCAATTCCGGTCAGGGGCATGTACGTTGGTTGCGGGCACATCCCCAGTAGGGAGTGTGCAAGAGGTAGCTGGTCGATGTTTCTCTCTCATCGATGTTTCTAGTTCTCTATCTCTCTCCCTTCCTCTCTGTAAAAAATCAATAAATATATTTAAAAAAAGAAAAACCATCTGGAAAGTTTTAAAGGGCTTGCCCAAAGTCTCTAATTATGATTTTAATTATTTTAAACATTTAAGTTATGATGAAATCCAGCTTTCCAAACATTTTATAGGAAAACAATCCCCCCTAAAAACTTGATAACACTGAGAAAGAATGAGGTAGATCCTCAGAAAAAAAGAGGAATAACTGAATGAATCTGCTCTATTACTACATCAGATGTAGTATGAACAGATCCTATTCCCAGAGTGTAGGGTTTAGAGCTAGAATTTATATCCTTAATGTTTTTTACTTTTTGGCTTTTCATTTCTTTTTAAAAACACACTAAAAGTATGTGCCCTGTTAGCTGAGCTAGTTATGAAAATAGTACTAACAACCAAAACTTGAAATCAGGCACCTTAGGTTTTAATCTGAATTTTGCCATTTGTAGACTATGTGAGCTTCACTCCCTCCACTGTAAAATGTCTGTGATAATTCCAAGCCTTCGGGGCTCCACAGTACACTTAGCATATAGCTAGCACTCCATAAATTTCAGAACAGCATGAATACACAGGCATCGCAACATCAATTTCAAAGTGCAATTTAAAAAAAAAAAATGTTCCATAGATACCATTGCTGAGGCCACAGTACAGAATCCTGCTGTGGGTTCCCAAAATCCTGAAAACTAAAAATTCAGAGACTTCCTGAACATTTAGAGCAGGGGTACAGAATCTTTTCTCTGCCAAGGCACATTTGGATATTTATTTGTTTTTTAATACATTTTTATTGATTTCAAAGAAGGGAGAAGGAGGAAAAGAGAAACATCATCGATGAGAAAGAATCATGGATTGGCTGCCTCCTGCACGCCCCCTAGTGGGGATCGAGCCTAAGACCCAGCATTTGCCCTTGACCGAAATTGAACCCGGGACCCTTTGGTCCACAGGCTGATGCTCTATCCACTGAGCCAAACTGGCCAAGGCTGGATATTTATAACATCATTTGCAAGACACACAAAATTATCAACTTAAAAATTACCCTGCTATATTTGGTCAAACATTCAATTAACTCATGCAGGGCCAGATCAAATGATTTCATGGGTCTTATACGGTCCTCAGGCCAAACATTCCCCAACCGTGAGTTAGAGGATGACACTTTAATCTTCTTCTTTTTCAAGGGTCTCTATCATTTGGAAAGTGAATAATTTTAAAGAAAAGGCTTCCTTTTCAGAAGTTCCAAAAATATTTTTTAAAGGAAAATTAAATCAACTTATCATTTTTAGAAGTTTAGCTTCATAAAACTAGTCTAATAATGGTGGTGGAGACAGGCTGCTGACTCATATCAAACTCTCCGGGTTATAGATTCTTCCTACACAGTTCTATTGTTAGAGAGCTCAGAATAACAGCTTGGTGTGTGCAGCTTATAACTTGCTCTAATAACTCCATCCCAACAGCCTCCCAAAAAAGTGGCAGACGACACCCCCTCACCTGTCCAGAAGCACAGGGCAGTGGGGGGAGGCCTTCCTGCGGTGCCTCTCACACGGGGCATGCTGCCTCCGAGGGGCACCGGCTGCAGCAGACTGGACACCTGGCCCCTTCCTGAAAGTAAACATGGAAAATTCAAATCACTAAAATGCAAAGTGAACTGCCCATTCCCCACAACAGCATTTTAACGGATTCCTAAACTCCAAAGATTACGGACGGTGAAACTTCATCTCTGCAAAGAAAGACACAGGGGGAGTGGGGGGTCAGCCTTGAAGATAACCTGAGTCCTGAGTCAGGAGCCTGAAAACTGGACTTAGTCTGATGGGTCCTAAAACTAACATCTCACACTCACTCCCCTTACAGGCTACCAGCGGCAAAGAGGTTCTGTAAAATGTACTCAGTGGAAATAAAAAGGAAGGAGATAAAACATACTAGCTGTCCAATTTCAATAATATAACAACAGAACCTGAAAAAGAAAAGAACATTAGATTTGTGCCCCAGACCCGCCAACACCAACAGGAGCCACAGCTCCGCTGGCCTGTGAGGGGCAAGGACCGGTTCGCTTCGGCAGTCACGGCCGCAGAAGCACCACACACTCACCCATGAATGTTTTCACTCTTTGACCCCTCACATGCAATGGAATATACTTTCATTGTCTATTTTTTTATTATTTAGTGGTATGTAAAATAATAGTGAACTTTACCATCTATGGCTTTTAAGATATGATTAAGCAGGGTACAATATTTTATGCAATTAGTCCTTTTCAGAAGTTCCCAAAATGTGTTGTTTTTTTGTTTTGTTTTTTTATTAAAATTAGTCCTCAAAAACAGTGGTACTCAGTGGCAGCTGGGCAGGGATCTGAAAAGCCCAGAAAGCCTCTGAGCCCACGGCCTCCTGTTTCTAGGCAGCAGCTGGCAGAGGCTGCTCCCTGTGATAGGCTGTTTCTCTTGGAAAGATTTGGAAGTGGTTGCTTTACCACATGCACACCAGCTACTGACTCACCCTCAGTCCAGCCTGCTCATTAGGAAAGGACGGAGGCCTGGAGCGTACTTAACTGTATGCTCAGTTCATCCGCATCATACTCTGAGTCTGTACTTTGTTCACCAGCTGACCAACAGCTTAACCAACATCAGTTCTTTCCACCAAGCAGGTTGCCTGGATATATTTGGACTGTTCAAAGAAGACATGGGCAATAATTGGGGGGGGGGAATGAGGGATCACAAGAACTTGGAAAGAAGGTCAACAATGTCTGTGGAAGCTGAATGTAATCCACAGGGACAGGTGTGAACAGGGTAAGACCTCAACCCCCAGCACAAGCAGCACTTAGGAAGCACGGGGAGGGCACCACCCAGGAACTCAGCATAGCCTGACGCTGAATGCAGAGACAACACACGAGATGTACACATCAGCAAGCGCCCAGATCACCTGGCCTTGCCTGTGTGCTTCTGAGCAGCACCTAGCAAGTCCTCAGTAAACATAAGCTATCATCTGCATGCTGGCATCCAATTCAAGAGAGGTGGAATGCCTGCCAGAATCCTTTCCAGATCCCAGAGGGTAACAAATTCACCGAGGGGAAAAATGCTGACTACCCTGCCTCTCCATTCCAGCTCCAGCGAAAGGCACTCCATGTGCCTTTGTCCTATGACTCTAACCAGTGTGCGGAGGGGAAACAGGAAGCAATTAGGCTGACGCAGTGGTTCCTCATCTGTGCTCTGCAGCGCAGGAAGCAGAGGGACAGAAGGCAGGGAGATGCTAAACTGGAAAGTTTAGCTATGCCGCTCCACTTTCAATCAGAGAATTAAAAGTGCCATATATTTTTGTACTTCTGCTGAAAATTTTGTTTAAGCAAAGATTTCCACAACAGAAAAGTTTCAACTCCACTGCCCTGGCTCTAACCCAGTAGTGAGAGGTAAAATACAATTTTCTAACTCTATTAGAGGCCTGGTGCATGAAAATTCATGCACTGGAGGGTGGGTCCTTCAGCCCAGCCTGCCCCCTCTCATAGTCTGGGAGCCCTCAGGAACAGGAGGTGAACTGGCAATCAGGGGAAGGCAATGCCCTCATCACACCTCTGCTGCTGCCACTGCCAGCAGCACAAACCTTGGTCAGCCCTAGTTACCTGAGCCTCAGGCGTCCCTGGGGAGCTGGGCAACTGACATCCAATGCTTGCCTGTGCCTCAGGCCGGTCCTGGGCAGCTGGGGCGCTGAAGGTGGGACCAGCCACACCAAGCACCTGTCTCACACACACGCCCAGTGTGGCTGAAAGGACTGGGGTACTCTGACGGGGTCTAAGGGGCCGGGAGCCGCCATCTTTGTGATGGCATGACAGTCAATTTGTATATGCCCTCTTTATTAGATAGGATTAGTTTTCTAAGGCTGTCTTAACAAAGGACCAGAGAAAAGTAAATTAACATGATGTATTGATCCATTTCAACCTAGCAAATTAGCGAAAACAAATAAATGATGAAGACTGGCTATGGCAGATGAGTAGGCGTGCTCACTCAGGGCCTGGAGAAGAAACTGGTGCACACAGTGAGGAAAGCCAAGCCTGGAAGTGTCTGTTAAGACCATTAAAGGCACACACATTTTTTAAGACAGGAATTTCATTTCTAGAAATATAGCCTAAGGCGAAACAATGTGCCCTATCACTTCACTCAGGAAAGTCCATCTCAAAGTTGTCTGCTGGGGAAAAAGAGAGGGGTTGGTTAAACTGCATGGCCTCCGTACAAGGAACAATGCTCAGTCAGTGAAAGGGTATATTTCCAACACAGGTGAAAGCCTGTGAGACAGAAACAAGTTCATGATGTCCTTCCAAGTGTCCTCTCACTCCCTCACCTCCTTCAGGAGTCTCACTGAGAACTTCAGCCAAGCTCTAAAACTCCAATCCATGCCCTACACACCACACACACACACACACACACACACACACACTACACACACTCATACTCATACACACTCACACCACACACACACACACACACACACACTACACATGCTCATATACACTCACACACACACATATATGTACTTACATATACTCATACACTCACATAAATACTTTATACCCCTTCCCTACTCTTCTCCTTAGCACATATCACCATCTAACACTATACATTTTATTTATCTCCTTGTTTACTATCCCTGGAAGATGAGCTCCATATTGGCAAGGTGTTCTGTGTGAGTTTTATTCACTGCTGATTCTTCAGCACCCACAACATGACCAGCATGCAGAAGGCATTCAATAACTATGTGCTTAAGAACATAACTGAAAATGCATGCTATAAGTATAAATTATATGTATTCTTATTTTTTATTTCTCTCTTAAGAGAAAAGGTTAATACACAAAGAAAAGAAGTCTGGAAGGGAAGACAACAGGTGTTAACCAGTAATAGATCTGATTCATAGGATTACAAGGTTACAAAGCTTTTTGGTGATGGTTGCTTTTAAATGGGGGCTGGAGGATTGAAAGAACAGAACTTAATGTACTTTCTAACATTACTTAATATATTGAGTGTGTAATAAATTGGGGGTTTTTTGTTGTTTTGATTTCAACATTGAGACACACACACACACACACACAATTATGGAATCAGTCTCATAGCACAATCCTTCAGGCTGGAGCAGTGGTTCTCAAAACCTTTCACAGCATCCTGGGTACCCAGTCCCCAATATCTAGGGGCATAACTTACAGACAGCTCAAAACTTCTTTGAAGTGTCTTATTTGGTCTTTAAAAATTAATTCAAATGTTGTATTCAAGTAGATAACATATGTGTGTATGTCTTGTGATAAAAATCGATTACACTATTTATCAATTAAATTATTTAACACTTCCCCCAATTGCTGCATTTATTTTACATGTAGGGAAGACACTCCATGTGTTCACCTACCTACTGGCACCTATTCACTTGAAAGTACAGCCTATTTATTGATGTTTTCCCACAATTAATTTTTTTTAATATATATTTTATTAATTTTTTACAGAGAGGAAGGGAGAGAGATAGAGAACTAGAAACGTCGATGAGAGAGAAACATCGACCAGCTGCCTCTAGCACACCCCCTACCGGGGATGTGCCCGCAACCAATGTACATGCCCCTGACCGGAATGGAACCTGGGACCTTTTAGTCCACAGACCGACGCTCTACCACTGAGCCAAACCGGTTTTGGCTGATGTTTTCCCACAATTAACACAGATCTCAGAAGTCTCTCATCTCACAAATCAGAAAACTAAGGCATTAACTAGGCAATCACAGTGACTTGTTTGGGATACAAAGCAGAGGCCCAGAGCACTACATATAAAAACTATCTTCTTTTTTTTCCCCTAAAGTGAACTTCAGATTATTTACAACCTCTAGAAATTATAATTTCATTAAGTCAAACTAGGGAAATTCAAGGTCCTATAAGTTAAATTAGTCAAGATACTCATCAATTAAAACAACTATTTTATTTTATTTTTTATTTTTTTTTTAAATATATTTTATTGATTTTGTACAGAGAGGAAGGGAGAGAGATAGAGAGTTAGAAACATAGATGAGAGAGAGTCATCGATCAGCTGCCTCTTGCACACCCCCTACTGGGGATATGCCAGCAACCGAGGTACATGCCCTAGACCGGAATCGAACCCGGGACCTTTCAGTCTCCAAGCCAACGCTCTATCCATTGAGCCAAACCGGTTTCGGCAAGATACTCATCAATTAAAACAACTATTTTAAATAAATAAAACATCGTGGGGGAGGGGAGAAGACTAAGTAATAGTAGCAAAATGATTTAAAGTTCAAGCTCCCGCCAAAACCGGTTTGGCTCAGTGGATAGAGCGTCAGCCTGCGGATTGAAAGGTCCCAGGTTCGATTCTGGTCAAGGGCATGTACCTTGGTTGTGGGCACATCCCCAGAAGGGAGTGTGCAAGAGGCAGCTGATCGATGATTCTCTCTCATCGATGTTTCTAACTCTCTATCCCTCTCTCTTCCTCTCGGTGAAAAATCAATAAAATATATTTGAAAAAATAAGAAATAAAAAAAATAAAGTTTAAGCTCCCTATTTAAATCCCAGCCTTTGTCTCCTACTTCCAAGAATTTTTGCAAGCATTTGTCTCAAGAGTTGCAATGTATCTACCATTACAGATATTCACTCAAGAACCAACTATTGCCATAACACTGAGGGGCAGGTAGGTCCCTGCTTCAGAAACCGGAGAAAGTGAGGTGCTGGAACCCTAGGGTGGACATGGGACCTAGTCCTGGAGAATCGGGAAAACAAAACTGACAAGTAGTGAAACTGGTAAGTAACAACTCCTTTTTAATGCTTAAGGGTAAGATACATCTGGTGTATTAGAAGGCATAACATGGGCAACTTTTTACATCTGTATATCAAGAAGACTTCAAAGTAAAAAGGTAATTCTCAAGAATGCAAACTGTCCTCAGCATTATCCCTACACCTGGTAAACTAACCGGGATGATGGGTACAGAGCTAGGAACGCTCGGGATGAAATGAATAGTAAAGTACCATGATAGCAGGTTGATACTTCTCACATACTGGCTGGCTCATTCGCATTGGGAAAAGGGCCATTTCCCCTGGGCGTTAAGATCAGTAAAGCAATTGCAGCCTTCTGCTCCCTGCCCCTTCCCCATCTCACTCCTCAAAGTTGCCTTTTCTCGGTGTGGTATAGGACCCCCCTCCCTCTTCAGTTCCTGGGCACCCCAAGAGAAATGGAGGGGACGAGTTGTTAGACGTCAGAAGGAGAGACCACCACAGGCCCCAGCAGGAACACCAGCAGGAGACCGTTCGGATCTGAACCCTGCGGGGTGACCTCTTGAAGACATCCTGCTTAGAGACTCAGACTTGGCCTAACAGAAAGTGTTGGAAATGCAAGAAAGCGTTGCACTGGAGGGCGCATTCCATCCGGGGGATCTGCTTAGGGGTCCTGTGTCCTCAAGTATTCAGGAATCGTGGTCGGTACAGAAAATCATAACGTTTCTACTTCTCTAAGCTATAAAGTCATAAAAAGACGAAAGGTGACTCCTGGTCTCTGAATGAGGAAGGACTCTGGGGGCGCGCTACGGAGCGCTGCCCTTCCAGGACCTGGAGGCGGGCACCTGTGTCGGGGCAGGTGGAGCCCACGAGCCGCGAGCCGCTGCTCAGGGGCTGAGGGGCTTCCTACGCCCGCAGTGCCCACTAACCGACTTAACGGAAAGGGAGGGGAGATTTCCTGGGGCTCCTCGACTCATACCATGACCTGAGGTGACCCCACGCTTCCTAGTGGAAGACACTTCCTCCCGCCGTCTTTCCAGACCGTTCCTTAACAGGAGCCGCCCGCGACGCGCCAGAGAGGGGCCGGAGAACAGGAATGGGAAGGGGCGGCAGGAAGGGAGGGGACCATCACCTGAACCCTGGGATGCTCCCCGGGATGGCGCCAAGGCCGCCGAGAGGCAGGCGCAGCGCCTGGACTCCCAGCCAGTGCTGGTGCAGGAGCCGGGCGCGTCCGGTCGCCATGGCGACCTGGCGGCAAAGCGTGGGCAGCGCGAAGTCACGAAGGTTCGGCGCCACTCGCGCTTAGCCACGCCCACCCACCTCCGGCACGCTCCCCCGAGGCGCGCAGGCAGACGCGTCTTTCCACCCGCCCCCTGGAGGATTCTAGAAACTTCTTAGCGCTCGGAGTTTTTTTTAACCCCGTGTCGCAACTATGGCGGCCTCGTTCCTCTCCACTTTTCAGCTCTAGGGTAGTTCGCGCTACTTCTAATTTGGGGCAGGCGGAGGGGGCGGGGGGTAGCGGGAGAGAAGAATTGAAATTCAGAGGCTATCCATAATTTGCCCATAAGGGAGGGGAAAGCCACCATCAGACCCGAGGAATTTTCAGTTTACGCAGTCCTCTATAGAGAATCGAGGGACACACAGTTTGCAAATGCTAACTTGACTTTGGTGCGTTCTAGAACTACTTTGCTCACAACTGCTGCGCGAATCCAGCCAAAACAAATTACGGTAAGTGCAGCGTAGGGCCATCCGCGCAAGGTCGTCTGGGAGACGGCGAGAGTACCGCCTGCTTCTGGCCACCGTGCACTGTGGGAGATGTAGTCCTTGTGTCTTCCCCGCCGCAGCAACTCCGCGAGGAGTGACGTTTTCAAACTACTATTCCCAGGATTCCTAGTGGTTTCCCAGGCTACTTTGCAAAGGCATGGCGGGCAGAGTGTGAATGTCAGCCTAGAAGGTAAGCCGAACACATTTATTCAAGTAAAAAAAGGACCAAAGAGAAGGGAAGGTGGACAGCAAATTTCTTTCGGGAGACCTTTCGTCTTAACGCTGCTGGAGCTAACGTTTTTGTCGTGCACGCAGTGCTGCCCTTACCGGCGTGAATGTGTGCACTTGAGCACGCACCGGGCTGGGCGTGGAGGGGCCAGTGAAGCTTTGCTAGTGGAAGTTGTCATCTTCCCTAAACGGAGCGGGTTGCTGTGAAAATGATTTGTTCTTTTCTACGAGCTGTACAGTATACGGAGAAGCTGCACAGGTCCTCGGGGAAGCGCTCGTATTTGCCATACTTTGTACTTAACAAAGCTTGCTTGAAGACTGAGGCCAGTTTGAGATGGGGGCTGCACGAGCAGAAAACGGTGCCGTCTGGATGTATCCTTGGAGTCACCCCGAGGACCATCTGGACACAGGGACAGGGCCTCCAGAGGGCAAAGGAGGACAGCAACAAGCAAGTATCTGTGCACAGTCAGAGAGGGGAAACCGCCATCTCAGCAGCACAGAAAGGTAAAGAGAAATCTCCTGTGAGGACCAGACTTTCAACAAACATGACAACAGTTGCCCATACCTTTTTGTAGAAGTTCAATGCAAAAGCTGGAAAGACAACTCACACAAAATAAAACGTAGAACCGCTAAACATAGTTTAGCATCAGAGAATATAAGCGTATGCAATATTCTCCATAGATTTGAACTCAAATTTGAAAGTTGATTTTGATATAACTTTGTTGAATTATGTCTACAAAAATTTTCTCAACTTTTAGTTCTGGGTGGAAAGAGATTGTCCAGGTGCTATTTCATCCATTTGACTCTGACATTCAATCTTCCCAACGTTAGTATTGTAATGTAGGAGGCACACTTTCCCAGTTTCACACAACTGAATATTAACTACAGATTTTTCCTAATCTCGGTTTTCTAATAGCCAGGGCAATGCTCTTTAGGACAACCATTCACAAGGATTTTATGAGCTTCCATTTTTTTTCTATGCTCAGTCTGGAGCATGGTTATTCAATTAAAACTTGTTCAGTGATGGAAATGTTCTGTATGTGGGCTGCCCCAGTATGGTGGCCACTAGCCACCTGTGGCTGTTGAGCACTTGAAATGTTGCTAGTGTGAGGAACTCAATTTTTAAGTTAAATAGCCCTGTGTGGCATGTTGCTGCTGTATTAGACATCCCAGGCCCAGAATGTCCAGGTTACGTAAACTATATTATCACACATTGGGAAAGGTAACAAATCCTGGGCAAGACAATACATATCCACTGTTACTGTCTGTTGCTCCTTGTCAACAGAGGTGGAAAATAATGTGTTCTCTGGGCCATGTCATCCTCTAGTATCTGTGGATTCTGTAAGAGGAAGACTGGTGAATGACATGGGAATATGATGGGGACCACCACCCTTGTACATTTCAGTCTCTTAAGAATAGCACCATCTCTACCATCCCCCTCTCAGATGTTTTTTGATTGGTTCTGATTCACAGGGACATTTGAGAACAGCTGCTTTAGAACACAAACCCATTCATAGGTCCTAAGTCCACACCTCACCTAGAAATACTGAAGGTTCCTGCTTGTGTCTGGCACAGGTGTGACTCAGTGCTTTTTTTCTCTTTACAGTTAAAGAAGCTGGAAGAGATTTTACCTATTTAATAGTGGTGATTATTGGAATCAGCATTACAGGTTGAAAACACAGCAAGTATAAAAGCCGAATATCTATTTCACTTACTAATTGTATCGCCCTGACTTTGCTTGATCTTCTTTTTCTGTGACTTTCAGGTGGCCTGTTTTATGTGATATTTAAAGAACTTTTTTCTTCATCCAGTCCTAATAAGATATATGGGAAAGCCTTAGAAAAGTGCAGATCACATCCCGAGGTGAGTCCTCAAGGTAGAGTTACACAAACTCTGATAATAGGAAGAGAGAGTAGGCAGAACTCACATACTGGTTCTAAGACTAGTGAAATTTATATAATAATAATGTTTGAGTTGTTTATGCTTTTAGCTCTTTATTCTATACTTGCACCCAAACATCCACTGACAGTGTTTTCATCTTAATTATATAAGACAAAGTCATTTCACTAGTTATCATAGATAATAAATGTTTAGAATATACCAGAGTCTAAAACAGCTACACAGTTCTTAAGTGTCTCTCACATCATTCCTTTTTATAAGACTGTTATTATGAGACTTCATGGTCACAATATGTAATTCTTATAGAGAGCATAGTATGAGCTAAGGACTGTGCTTAGCATTTCAGTGCATTGTCCTTATTAAATCGTACATAAACCATTGTGTCGAGTTCTGCTATTATCCCATTTGCAGAAGGGGAAACTGACAAAGAGCTGAAAATAAATAGGAGTAGCATAATTAAATGTTAGGATGCATCTCTAAAGAGATGTCATTCACAAACTCAGCCTTTCCTAGATCTTCAGCCTTTTGAACAAAACAAAATACAGAGAATAAACAGAGTAGGATAGTATGAAGTCATAACTTAATTTGCTGCCTAAAAGAGCTCTACAGATACTTAAATTCCAATAGTCAATGTTGTCAGCACTGTACCTGGTTAAAGACTAGAAAGCTCTCATGTTTGGTACTGATGTGTTTACTAGTATTATGTTGTTTGAACAGTTGTGCCATTCGTCTCAGCTCCACAGTTCTTAAGTTTACTTCTCACGCTTTATTTCTTTAAACTTTTGAAAGAAAAATGTGATGCTGAAGATGCCCAACACAAAATAAGACAAATTTTATAGACTTGAGGCAACATTTGTTTTAGTTTGATACCATTTTTTTAAGGTTCCAAAGTGTTTGCATTTTAAATTCAATAAAAATTATATTTCCATTTCATTGCCATTAGTAATTGATTCACACCTATAGAACCTGGTTTGTTTTAAATAGGTCATTATTAAATGTTTATGTTCGTTAAATATTTAAACATGTGAGGTTTTTTCCCACTGGGCTTAATGACTTAAAAAAAATTTTTGCCCCATAGCTTTTAGTATTAGACCCCATTAGATAAATTTCACTACAAATGTTCAGGCATTTAAATATATGAGCACTGGTGGTGCTTCTTTTTGTGAAGAGTGGGAGTAGCTTCACTTCACCAATGCAATTCTAAAGCTGCAAGCAGCACCATAAAGTTACCTGGATCAGTCTCTGCACAGGAAATATTTTAGTTAGTTATGGGGTGATTTTTTTATGATAGCTTTTCTTTTTTCATTATTGGAGTTGTCATTTTGAAAGGGTCCTAGGCTTACTGAAATATTTTCCTAAGAAACTTAAAAAAAAAAAAATTAAATTAAATAATAAAATGTTGTATTTATTCTGCAGGTAATCAGTGTCTTTGGTGAGCCTATTAAAGGATATGGGGAGCTGACAAGACGTGGTCGAAGGCAGCACGTCAGGTACTGCACGTGGCTTGCATTTGGAAGGCTTGGGATTGTTTTTAAGTGAAAGGGATTTAGGTGTTTGTTCTTTCCTTTTCTTGACAGTTTTATTGAATATGTAAAGGATGGGCTGAAACACGTGCGAGTGAAGTTCTACATCCAGGGTTCCGAGCCTGGGAAGCAGGGGACAGTGCATGCGGAAGTGAAGGAGGTGAGGAGGGGGGGAGACTTGGTCTAAGTGCGCAGTTGTGGAATGCACTGGAAGGAAAAATGCCACCTTGAAATCTTTTTTTTTTTTTTTTTTTTTCTTTCAGAACCCAGAAAGTGGTGAATATGAATTCCGATATATATTTGTAGACCTTGAAACTTATCCTAGAAGAACTATTGTCCTTGAAGATAACCGATCCTGAGATGAAAGGCTCAGCACCCAGGCCATTTCCTCATGGGTGTTGCATGGTGCAGACTGTCAGCTCTGCTCTGCACGGCTCTCCCAGAGTCAGTTTTGAATAGGTCAGGAAAGAGTACAGTTCATCAAAGTGAATGGATCTGGGTAGTTGTTGCATTTAGACTAACTAAATCAGATTTTCCTGTAGAATAAAAATCTTGAAATAGTGCATATTTTAGGTGATCCTGGGCATCATGTAAATAAGAAAATAGAGTTCATTGTTTTGTGCTTTTTTATGTAATATCCTACCTAATAAAAGAGTAGTATGCAATTAACCATCACTCCGCTACACCCATAAGCCAGGTCTATCAGCCAGTCAGGAGCAAATATGCAAGTAAACCCAACCAAGATGGCTGTAGCCACAGAGAGCAGGAGGGAGGCTTGCGTTTCCCAGGCAATGGAGGAAGCAAGCTTTCCGCCTGCCCTTGCCAGCCTAGGCCTCCACTCAAGGCTACAAAGTTTCAATTATAGGAGATACATAAATCTCAACAGAAATGGCTGTCGCCAATTGTATAGGATAAATAAAACCCAGATACCAGGGCTTCTGCTTGGGTTGCCAGGGGCGTGGCCAGTCTGCAAACCACCACAGGCTCCTCAGGCCACCCCATGCCCCAAGGGACCCCCCACCCTGATCTGGGACATCCCTTCAGGGCAAACCAGCCGGCCCCCACCTGTGCACCAAGCCTCTAACCTATCCAATAAAATAATATGCAGACTGACCATCACTCCCACACACAAGATGGCTGCCCCCATGTGGACTCAAGATGGCCAGCTGGGGAGGGCAGTTGGGAGGGATCAGGCCGACAGAGGAGGGAAGTTGGGGGTGACCGGAATGCAGGGAAGGGCAGATGGGGGGACCTAGGCATGTAGTGGAGAGCAGTTGGGGAGGACCCAGGTCTGCATGGGACAGCAGTTAGGCATCAATCAGGCTGTCAAGGGAGTGGTTAGGGGGTGATCAGGCTGGTAGGCAGAAGCAGTTAGGGGCAATCAGGAAGGCAGGCAGGTGAGCAGTTGGGAGCCAGCAGTCCTGGATTGTGAGAGGGATGACCAACTGACTGTTTAGGCATGATCCTACCAGAATCTGGCCTAAATGGGCAGTCGGACATCCCTGGAGGGTCCCAGATTGGAGAGGGTGAAGGCTGGGCTGAGGTACACTCCCCCCTCCTTTGCACAGATTTCATGCTCCAGGCCTCTAGTAGCTATATAAAAACTGTGGAATAAAAATTAACATGTCATAAACAGCTACCTTCCATATACTTTGGTATCTGATGAGATAAATATCTGAAAATACTTGAAAACTGTAGGAACCAAATGATAAGTACATTCTCTTCAAAGTGGTCATAGGAAGATAGTGCACATTATATGAGTTGTGGTGATCTAATATATCTCGTATGTTCCCTCCGTGAATCAGGGCCATTGTACATAGTGGGAAAGTGACTGCCCTAAAGTCTAAAGGACTTGCCTCTGTTCTCACCAGCTGTGTTGCCTTGTGCAGGTACCTTAGCCTCCAGCCTCACTGGCTGGCTTGTGAGGATGACTGAAAGGTAGCAGGTACAAATGCCTGGACCATAGCAAGTCCCCATGAAGTGCCCCAGCCCTTTAGAACTCGCACCAAGACATCACTGCTGGAAGCAGCAGGGAAGTGAGTCACTTAAGTCTGTGTGGAAGACTGTTTGAATATTGACACCTGTTTTATCTGACATAGTTACAGGGTATTTGGAAAACAGTGACCTTAACAAGAGCATATCACATATCTGTATAAAGTTCGCTAGGTGCTGGGACATGTCTAAAAATGTCCTTATCTATGGTAGCTTCAGTTTTGTGGCATCCCCACAAAATGCTTTTCCCTTCACCCTCAGAACTATGCAGAAATTTCTGATGGGTACTTGAACTTGTAGGATATTTGGGATAGATGGGCCCCCAGGCAAGCAATCACCAGCATTTAGACCATCTCCCTGCTTAGTTTAGCTTATACTTCAGTTTAACCGCTTGTTTAAAATATTTTTTAATTTTAATTGTGAACGATCTCAAACATTTACAAACTATAGAAAGTATCACAGCAGACATCTTGTCTCCCTGATGTAACATATTTGAATTGGCTGGGTGAACTCCTAACTTGGTCTTTGTCTCGCCCATTTTTTCTTCTTTCCAATAGAATGTCCCATTTCAGTACCCTTATCCTTGACTGACATGGCAACATTTAACAGGCTGAGAGGTCTGCTTGCTGTCATCCACCTTTTCATAGGACCTGCTCAAACCATAGTGTCCCAGAAACCTGGTCTCAGCTGCCTGGCGTTTAGCCTACCTCCTAACCCTATTTTTAAGGTTTAGGACAGATTTTTCCTAAAAATTCATCTTTATGTACCTCCCATTTCGTAGTATACCATACCATGCCCCTTTAAGATACGAGCTTATCATTAAGTTACTTTTATAATCAAAACTATTTTTTCAAAAGAAAAAATATCTGTACTCAGGTTCTGTATAACCATGGGAAAATGTAATAATGCAGTATTTTAGATAGCTGTTTTCTTTCCTTCTATAGTTTAATACCTCATGTTAAAGTTTCTGTTCTTAAAAGAGCTGCTTTAATAAACTGCCATTTCCTACTCTGATTCTGGCATCTGTCCACAGGCTTACTCCCATCTTCAAAATCTTTTCTGAAATTGACTATATGCAGTATCCCCTTATGTCATTTATATGAAATAGAAAGTGATTCCGTCATTTTTCTCCAAGGCTTTTGTTACTTCTTCATCCCCAATCAGGGGTCCCTTTTGTCAGAATTAAGTCTGACATATGCTCTCTCTCTCTCCTTAACAAAGAAATCATTGGCAAGACAATAGATCTAACTCCCCAGCTCAAGACAGAAAGAATAAAATCAACATGAAATTATTTAGCATCACTCATGGGTGATGTTTTTCATGGGTGACTATTTGAGAGTTGGTCCGGTTAGCAATAATGTACGACTTCCATAAAACAACCCATTTTCCATCTGCTCCTGAGACAGCCCTCATGACATGTCATGGGGTTTGGACAGTAAATTCATTCATTGTGATCCACTGATGAATTTTGAAATCATATTCAGTTGGTCTCCAAAACTGAAGAATGTATCTGCTGTGGTCAGGCTCCTCTCATTTTACATGTGCACGTGTGTGCATTTGTGTTTCCATTTTGTGGCAGACAATATTGGTGCCCATGCATATGCCCTGTCTCACCAATTTATTGTCATCTCGTATTAACTACCAGCACCTGTAGATGTTGGCAAGCCACAGATATGGTTCCAAGCACCTCCCCAGCTTCTGCCATCTGGAAACTATTCATTTTCTATGGCTGCCATAACAAATGGCCACACACTTAATGGCTTAAAACAACCCAAATGTATTATTGCTCAGTTCTGTGAGTAATTGGTCCAACGTGGGTCTCACCCGGCTAAAATCAGAGTTAGCAGGGCTCTGATCCTTTCTTCAGGCTCTCGGTGATCTGTTTTCTTGGTCATTGGGTTTTAGGCAAATTCAGTTCTTTGCAGTTGTAGAACCAAGGGCCCTATGTGGGGCCGTTCTCAGCTTCTAGGGGCCACTGCCATTCCTGGGTTCTTGGTCCCTTTCTCCACCTTCAAAGCCAACAGCAATGGGTGAGCAGTCCCTCTCACCCTTTGAATCTCTGCCTTCCTGGGTCAGACCCAGCCAGGAATGAGTCTCCACTAAAAGGAGTCATATGAGGTAAGTGATGAACTTTGCCAACTGTTGGCACCTGGTAAGGTCACGGTATCTGGCTTGAAACCCAGGGATTTCAGCAACCTAGACAGTGGGCTCTAACACGCTGCTTTCCTAACAAAACTCATTTAGGGAGAAGAGAAAACTTCCTTGCCAAGCCACAGTGGAGACTGAGGTGAAAAGAAAAATCAGTACTACTGATCCTATCTAGTATTTTGTTTATCATAGTATTAATTTTTATTTAAAAATTTCTTGGACCCTGGCAAGCCAAGAGTTATGATACCCTGTGGGGGCGTCTGCCAGTGATACTCTGGGTATTTGATTTTCACATATTGAGAGTTTATTAATTATTTTCAATGCTCAAAACACTGCTTGCAATAAGTCATGTGCCTGATTTTAAAATCTTATATATTTTTCTTTATATGTTGATATTATAATTGAATCTAAAGGTATACATATTTTATATTATTCTGTCATTTTACAGGGACTATTACTTAACAAATTTTTATCTTGGAATGTTAAAATAAATAAATACATAAATAAATAAAATTAAAAAAATAAAAATTTCTTAACTATTCTATTTATCTCAATTACTATTTTGGGCACCCTCCCCCAGGGTGCTGAGAAGGTAGAGCACATTGTCTTTACTCGAATCTGGGGGGTGCAAACCACAGTCCCATAACTAGACTGACAAGCTGCTTAAAGCAATAAAATGATTCCATAGTTCAGAGATGGCCCCCAAAACTGTTTATAATTCTCTGAAACGTGCAGAGTAATAAGTCAGAAGAGCGAGCTCTGGATTCTGTTTTCGCAGCACCTAAGGTTTGGGGGATTTTGGTTTTTGCTGCCGTAAACAAGTGTCTTTTGCCATTTTTCTGTCCCTCTCCAAACCCTTCGCTCTGCTCAGCAGAGGATGGTTCTCAAGCCATCTTGAGAGAATTTCGGTGTTTCTAACCTAAAACTAATGTTTTAATCCCTCGGGGCCACTAGGGGGCCACTGACACCCATTGTAATGAATGTCAGATTCATGGAATTTCCTAAATTTGTAATTAATTGCTCTATAGAGGAATTCTTTTAAGACAACTGTTTCTTTAGAATAGCTTTTATTAAATATATCTGTTTCTTTAGTACCCATATTATATGTTATCCTTTAAATTACAAGATCCCTGTTAAGTGCAATTAAAACTAAGTTATTTACATAGCCTCCCTGTGTTCAACAAATATTTATATATTGTAACAGTCTGTGCTAGCCAGTGAGGCCACAAAATGGAGAAAGACTCCATCCTTATCCTCAAATATATATTAATTGGTGGGATAAATAATTACACAATACTAGAGGCCCAGTGCACAAAATTCATGCATAGTAAGGTCCCTAGCTGCCCAGCCCATCCTCCATGGCCCCGCTCGGCCCCTCCCACTGGCCCCTGGTTCTCTGTCTGCCCACAGCCCTGCTCGTGCTGATGGCACAGGCCCTGCTTGCACCTACTGACAGCATGGAGCGATTGGGGCTGGTGCCAGCATCGGGAACAAGTAAGGGCTACTTCCCCAATTACCCCTCAGGAGCAGGGGAGATGGAGAAGCCCTGAGGGGCAATTGGGGCTGGTGCCAGCAGCAGGTGTGAGCACCAGGCAGGACTGGCACAAGGGAGCAAAGAATTTTTAGTAACCACCAGAGGCTCACCCTGTTGACAGCCACTGGCACCCCGCCTTGGTCTGGAGCTCCCCACCCACCTGCTCCACCATCCTGCAGCAACCCACACCCACCATGTTCTGCACTCTGCTGCCTGCTGCTGAGGCCTGCCATGTTCTGCATGCCATAGCAAGCAGTTGAGCAGCCTTAGCATATTATTAGCATAGTATGCTTTGATTGGTTGTTCTGCCATTTGGTCTATTTGCATATTGCCTTTTTATTATATAGGATTGGAGGGTGAGGGTCAGAATAGGCCTCTGCACAGGAAAAGGTAGGGCTGGTGAGATGTCATCAGTAAACCTAAAGTGACGTACTAAGCACCATTATGATGTTTTAAATAAGAAACTTAACTTTTTATAAGCTTTTAAAAGGTATTTTCAACTTTAGAAAAGGTAAAAACAAAAGCCATTTTCTCTAGAAGCCTGGTTGGGGACTATCCCTGCCCTCCCCCTTACAATGAGCAGCCAGTGCAGTGTGAGCAGGTGTGGCTGCCATTGTCCCACTGGGTGAAGTGGGATATGTCCTCTCCTATTTTACACACAGGAGCTGAAGGAGCCAGTCCTCCAACCAACAAGAGCAGAGCATGGGCCCTGAAATTCCTGCCGGTGCAAAGGTCTGAACACCACCCTTTGCCCCACTTCCCTCTGGCTCAGGCAGCTCATATCAGAGAGCAATCGAGGGACTCCTGGAGGCTTTGGTTCAGCCCCTCCCCACTAGCTCCCAGCGCTGTAAACTGGAGGTACAAGTCAACTGGATATAGAGTCCAACTTGGAAAACAGGTACCGGACAACCATCTACTTGTTTTCAGCAGCCACAGGCTAAGGCACCAGGCCCAATGGGGCTGCCCCACCACTCCAACTCCTGACCCGAGCCATCAGGAAATCACTGGCAGAGGGAGAGAAGGGCCAGCCAGGCCCAGAAGGGTGATAGCAAGCAGCATGCTAAGGAATGCTGGGGAGTAGGGTGGGAGGGCAGATACACCCACCCAAAGTGTTCAGACTCTTGAAGGGTGGAGGCTACTAAGCTTCCAGGCAGGAAGGGCCCCTGGTTAGAATAGGGCTGTTGATGAAACTCAGAGCCGAAGAGGATGGCCAGATGGAGAGAAGAAACAGTGAATGTGGGCACCCCAGAAGGACCCTACGTGCTGACCCCTAAACCATGGGTTCCTAGGATCCTGGGTCCCCCAAACATTTGAGCAGAGCAGCTTTAGTGCTCAAATACCGTGTTTCCTCCAAAAATAAGACCTACTTACAGGTTTCCTTCTGAGTGAAATATAAGGCATCCCCCGAAAATAAGGCCCCCCTAGGCTAAACATGAGAGATTTGGTCCACTGATTCTGAAAGAAATGGAGTCACAAGAAATTCACCAGGAAATTCAGGAATTGGATTGTTATGATGATGTTCCAGAAGATGATGACATGATTGTCATTGAATAAATGAGTAAATTCTTGATACTGTAGGATTCAGTTTGTCTGGTTTGTGTTGACAACTACTGTACTACCGTACTGTATACAGGTAATAAATTTCCTTTATTTTCATTTAACAATAAATGTGTACCGTATTCTTCTTCACGGAAAAATAAGACATCCCCTGAAAATAAGACCTAGCGCATCTTTGGGAGTAAAAATTAATATAAGACACTGTCTTATTTTCGGGGAAACAGGGTAACAGAAGTGGCACAGACACAGGAACACCTTCGGCCCCCAACTGAACCAACATAGCCGTGGTGCACAGAGACCACAGAGAATAGGAGGTGGCTCAGGTAGCTTCTCTGGGAAAGCTGACCCAGCCACAGCGGAGCGACTGCCTGGCAGGAAGTGGCTTCTGTGTTGGAGATACAGGTGACATTTGGCCAACAGACCCTGCCAGGAGGGAAAGAGCCATAAAGGAAGTCCACAGTGGGCTCCAATGGCATATCCTAGACTTTCTGAGACCACACATTCCCACCAGGGCCTGCAGATACAATTACAGGTGCTGTGATGGGAGCTGGAGGGCCTACGTTAGGGGGGGTATGAGGACAGGAAGATGCTGTAGGGAGGCTTCTCTGGCCACACTGTAATGGATGAGCTAAAACTATGAGCTCCTCAAAGGGGAGATACACGTATTTTCATTTTGGTCCCCTTTGACACTTCCTGTAGTTGGCACCGGGCTGTGCAAAGGGGAGGAGGGTGCTATCCTTCAGGTGAGATCGGGCAGGACACTGGGTAGGACACAGTGGCAAAGGTCCAGGTGAGATGCTGGGTCAGCAGAGGCTGAGCTAGAGCCATAGAGCAGAGATCTGCAACCAAGACCAGACATGCTGGAAAGTAAAATCAATAGGACTTGGTTTATGAATGACCTGGATGCTGGAGGTAAAAGTCAATTTGAAAATGTCAGCGAAGTTTTGAACCTGAAGGACAAGGGACAAGTTGCCAAAGAACAGCTTGGTTTGAAAGATCCTGAATGTGAGGGGCTAAGAAACAAGCTAATTGGAACTAGTCAAAAGTCTGTAAAGAATAGAGGTCAAGTACAAGTCAAATAAGGTTACAATCAGTTACATCTAATAACTAAAATTAAGCCATGCTTCCCATCTTAGGGGATGTGAGCTGATGAATTCATACGAATGACCAGTAAATGGCATACCAATGCTAAATTATGCTTCTGGGCATTAAGTATGTTCCATTTGTCACTTCGGTGTTTAGAGACATCTTTTAAACCGTATTTACATCATTAACCTGTCTGTCAAGCAGAGAAATTGTCCTCAAGAAAGCTCAGTTCTAGTGGCCAACAGTTGACAAGTTTATGATGGCTGAGGTGTGACAGTCTGACAATTGACAGGCACCTCAATAAAGGGCCACCTGACAATCACTTGGTCATGGAACTAGCAGCCCAAAAGATTAAATGGCAATTTTTTATTTTATATTCCCAGGTTAAAACTAGTATCCTTATTCCTCTAAAGATGGGACCTTTGTTCCTGGGATACTTTTTTCCTTTAGTTTTAATTTCACATCTACTTCTTCTCCATTTTGTTAAGTCCCTAGAAGAGGCTGCAGCATCTTGGTCTCCTCAGGGCAGCTGGCACCTGGGTACCCCAGCACCCTGGCGAGGCTGCTTCCACTGACTTGCATTGACACTTGGTATCAGCACCTTTTTTAGAGCAAATTGCTATGATACTACCTGGGTGGGTTATAGGAACATTAGGCACATGCTGCAGGTGCAAAAGGGATTTTTTTTTTCTTTCCTGGCCAGCAAGAGGGGCCCTGGCTCTACCCTGAACAGTAGCAGCTTTGAATCTGGCTCTGCACCTCTTACAAACTAAAACCTAAGAAGTGACTTCACTGCTCTCAACTTTAGCTCACTCACCTGAAAAATGATGGTAATTGGTGGGGGTTAGATGTGGCCTTATCCTATCTAATAAAGAGGGAATATGCTAATTGACCTCATGCCATCTCAAAAGATGGTGGCGCCCACAGCCAAGGAGGGAACATGCTAATTGACTGCCTCGCCCTCAAAGATGGCAGCTCCCACAGCCACAAGATGGCAGCACCCAGTCCCCTCAGGCCTGCTGGGGTGGCAGGTGCAAGGCATGGCTGGGCCTTCCCTTAGGCAAATCTGGCTGCTCCACACGACTGCTGCTGGAATCTCCCAGTTCCCTCAGTCCCCGCCACCCAGGGGTGGCCTGAGGCACAGGCAAGCCTAAGGTGGCAGCTGTCCAGGTAACCAGGCAAACCTTGGATGGGCTTAGGTAACCAGGGCTGGCTGAGGTTTACATAGCTGGCAATGGCAGCTGCAGAGGTGTGATGGGGTGTCACCTTCCCGATTGCCGGGTCACCTCCAGCCCCTGAGGGCTCCCGGACTGTGAGAAGGGGCAGGCCGGGCTGAGGGACCCCCTCCCACACACACACCCATCCAGTGCATGAATTTTATTGCATCGGGCCTCTAGTTTAGAAATAAGAGCCTTGCTATGTGAATTAAGGCAGGTCTTACTGGATTCAGGTGGGCCTTAAATCCAATGACCTTCTCCTTATAACAGGAGAAAAGACACAGAGACAACAGGAGAGATGGAGGCAAAGCTTGGAAACCCTCCCCCTGAAGGTGGTCCTGCCAACACCTTGCTCTTGGACTTCTGGCCTCCAGAACTGTGAGCAAATAAAGCTCTATCACATTAAGCTTCCCTGTCCGGGTATTTTGTTCTGCAACCCAAGAAGCTCATACAGTAAAAGACCTTGTTCACTGGCTGCTTATGAGGATTAAATGAGATTATGTAACTGAAGGCTGATTAAGTGTTAGATATGGTCCCTTTTCTTTCCTCTTCCCCAAGGTCTGGGAATGCCAATAAATCCAGGAAGGGCTTGCTATCTGAGAACTCAAAGGTGAGAGCTCCTGGGCATTGATGAATCTGACTTAAAACAAGCAGCCAAATAACACACAGCACTGGCCTGCCCCTCTAGACATCTTGTCCCATGGGACAGATTCTTGGTCTGAGCTAGTGACTGGAGGTTTCCATTGACCCAAATCCCAGCCAGGTTGGTGTGGGAAGTTTGGTGATGAGCAGAAAGGAGCTGCTGAGCTGATTTTCCTCATTAGTGATGGCAGAGGACCTGTGTGGCCAGTGGCCAGTCCCCTCACAGGCTTCCATGATAGGTCTATAAGATGAGACACAGGCCAGGGAATCTCCAAGTTCCCTTCCATCTCTGGCTTCCATGGCAGTGTGAGTACCACAGTTATTAGAAGACACCCCCCTCAGAGCACCCAGATCCCTTCTCCCTGACACCTGCACGCCTTCTCCTCTGAGTTCAGTTTCTCGGGTCAACCACAGCAGATGTGTATGTCTGTATGCTATTTGGGAATAAAACTGACATTGTATCTAATAAATTAATTTGTATAAGTCAGGTTTTTGTAGCTTCAAGTACCAGAAACCAAGTTTAGGCATAAAAGAAATTTAACAGCCCCTGGAATCAAAGAGCCGGATACTAGGAAAGTCACAGCTGTAGCTGGGCTGCAAGGACATCTGGGGCTGGGCCTTGACACCAGCAGGAATCTCCTCTCTGAACTTTTTGCTCTCAGCAGCTGGCTCCCTTCACTGCCTGGAGACAGCTGGCCACTCTGGCCTCGGGGCCTGGCTCCTCCTCCAGGAAGTCCTGGGAGATAACCACCCTCCACACTCCACAACTGTGTTCTTGGAGAGAGCCCAACAATTCCACCCACGCCACAAAGACCCATCCCCCAAAGAAGTGGCAGGTGGGGTGGGGTTAGAGAGGAGGGGTGCTGGCTGTCACCAAGCAACCTGTAGATTAGACATGCATCACAGGGTGCAGGTGGAGGGAGACACTCAGCAAGGTCTGCTCACCTCCCCAGAGGCCTATCAGTGAAGTCACAGGTCTTTAAGTACTGAAAATTCAGACCCCAGTTAAGGATAAAATTGTCAGGGACTCTTTATCACAAATTCTTTCTGAAGAGCTTTGAGTCTTGCCTGATAAGTGATGACCCAAATAGAATCCTGTTTGAGAATCATTTTTTATTCAATGTCCAAATGATAAGCAAACAATTTAGGAGTGCTTATATTTTTTATGACAGTTTACTGAGATTAGAACATACGTTATTCAGTTTCCTATATGTTTTTATTCCAGAGTCTCAATGCTGAGACTGCTATTGAGAAACATGGTTCTCAACAGGTATTGAAGGCACATTTCAGGTATTAAGTACTGAGGATCCTGTGATCAGAAAGACCTGTCCCGCTTAGGGGGCCTTCTAAACTGACTAGCTCAGTCACTGGGTGAGTTAGCCTCTTAAGTCCATAGAGTCTTCATCAGAATACTTGAGATCATTAACACTCACCGTTCCCCCTGAATTAAAGAGACATATAGCCTGGTTCCCATCACTCTCTAAACTAGGGGTGTCGAACTCAATCAGAGAAGGGGCCAAAATCTAAAATCCAGCCTAAATCGTGGGCCGAATGGTTTACTAAACAGTCATAAACTGACAATGTCATAAACTGACAGCGGAGTGCAGTGATGACAGCGCGGTGCGGGCCACATTGCAAGGCCTGGCGGCTGGATTTGGCCCGCGGGCCTTGTGTTTGACACATGTGCTCTAAACCATCCAGGCTTGGGTATGTTCTATTAACTTTTTTATGTTAAACATGTATTATTCTGATATTTAATTTTGAAGATCCAATTATGGCAAATATTGTTTACCTTCTGTTTTCCGCAATAATAAATTTGTAATAACCCTATATAATAAAAGCGGTAATATGTAAATTGACCCTCACCCTACGTGGTCAATGATGGCCACCACAAGGTGGCCAGCAGGAGAGGGTAATTGTGGGTGATCAGGCCAGTAGGGGAGGGCAGTTAGGTGTGACTGGGCCGGTAGAGGAGAGCAGTTGGGGGCCACTGGCCTGCAAAAGCAGGCAGTTAGGGGCAATCGGGCAGCAGGGGAGCAGTTAGGCATCAGACTGGCAGGGGAGTGGTTAAGGGGTGATCAGGCAGGCAGGCAGACGAGTAGTTGAGTAGTTGGAAGCCAGCAGTCCCGGATATTGAGAGGGATGTCCAACTGCTGGGTTAGGGCCGATGAAGGTGCAGGCTGGGCTGAGGAACAACCCCCCCTCCTGAGTGCACAAATTTTGTGCACAGGGCTTCAAGTAACTATTATAAATTATAATAATAATTTGAAATGTAACTGACCATTTGGGACAGTTTTAGTTATCTCATGAAATAAGTTGATCATTAACCAAAAATATCATGCCTCATTTATTCTGAATAGAAACTTATAGTAATAATAACAGGAGGAAAACAATTAAATCTTTGGAAATTAAGTTAAAGAAAGGAGAGGAGTTTTTACATTAAAAAAAAATTTTCAAATTTCCTAATGTGAATAATGTCACTTGAGTATAAGAAACTCTACGTGAGGTTCAAAGGGGCAGACTTTGAGCTCGTTGACATGTTATTTTTCAGTCAAAACTTACTAAGAAGTAATTGGTCATGATCTTCGGATTTAAAGAGCACTTTTGAACTTCCTGGAAATTAAAAGCTCCGGTACCTGCCTGGGCGGGCGTGAGTAGCTCACTTTATCTCAGATCTATGAGATTAGGAGGAATTTTGTCTGTCATGAGCTATGACTGAGCACCCAGGAATCCCCTCTAGAAAAATCAGCAGCATAAAGGCAGCCATGATTGGGGGAGAGGGGGAGGCAGCACAGTAGCTTTTTGTGTTCACATGGATGCCAGAACTGAAGCAACACAGGTCAGGTTGTGCGACATTTCATTTTTCTCTTCTAAAGAGCAAATGTTTTAGGATCCTGAGTATTGTCAACCAAAAAAATAATCAGTGTTCAACCAGGAAAACTATACCAGGAAAAGTATAATAACATGGGAATATTATTTCTAAGCCCATGATACATATAACCATGTCATGCTAACAGTAGAAATTAAAAATCCCAGGAAGTGCAAGGCCCATCAGTGTTTTGTGCGGTAAACAGTGGACAGAGAAATTGTTTGTTTATCCTGCTCAGTTCAACTCAGTGCTGGGAGCAAAGGCAGCTTAAGAAAATAAATACCCACATTTAATTTTTTTCACTAGTTTCTCATAAACACTGATCAGTGAGATGAAAGACTTTTATTATGCTGCATGCACTCAGAATTAAAGATCTTCCTTGGAGAGATATAAGTCAAAGTAAAAGAACTATTACAAAATGTTTCATCGGAGCTTGTGCCTACTGTGTAACACAGATTACTTTGGAAAATGCAAGTACCAGTATATATTGAAATAACCAGACGCAGTGCTAACTGTGGGAGATGATGTACAAAAAATTCTATTTTTAGTTTTGCATGCCCATGGTCTTATTATTTCAATCTAGGCCAGAATTCCAGATTTAGAATATTTCCAGTCTCAAAATAGAGCATGCATTGGTGTGTGAAATATATCTCAATAAAAATGTTAAAAACAAAAAACAAAATAGGGCATATACAATCACGGATAAAACAGCTATACCTTCAACAGCTCATGCCTTACCTGGTTTGGCTCAGTGAATAGAGCATGGGTCTGCGGACTGAAGGGTCCCAGGTTTGATTCCAGTCAAGGGCACATACTTGGGTTGTGGGCTCGATCCACAGTGGGGTCATGCAGGAGGCAGCCAATCAATGACTCTCTCTCTCATTGATGTTTCTATCTCCATCCCTCTTCCTTCCTCTCTGAAATCAATAAAAATATATATTTTTTTAAATTATGGCTCATTATTTAGGTCTCATTAGTCTAAAAATGATAAAATTCCAGCACAGAATATGTGCCTAACCATCAACTTACCACCAAAACGCTGAGAATAGCTCACAACCATGATACTTTTGATCTTCAATGAAACAAGGGATGAAATTATAGGGCAAGGGAAGGGTTTTCTTGCCAGGATAGGGAAGGAAGGGATGGAAGGAGTATTTGTATACCAGCAACAGAAAGATGGTGCTGTTCAATGAACTTGGCGTCCAGGGGAGGCAGCTGCCTGGGGCTGTTTCCTGAACTGGCCACCAGGTGGTGGGATGGCCTAGATAAGTAACTGCTATGGCATGTGGGTGGGGGCAAAAGTGGCCTTGCCCCAGGAATGGAGAATGTGAGGAGATGAAATACTCAGAAACTACTTTTCCACATCAGGAAGTGAATGTATCTCACAGACTAGAGGCACTTCATTGTTCCTTAAGACCTTTTAAAAAATATGCATTCAAGGTTGCCCTTAACTGATCAGGAGGGTGGGAATAAAAAAAAAATCTATCTAAAACAATCTGCTTTCTACATTTTTCCCAATTTGATTTTTAAAAATCATGCTACTCCTCTAAACCGATCTACTTGGACTCCTGATATTATGGGGAAATGTGAGTGTAGAATGGTCCATGTTCAGCTTTCAATTGTATTGGACTTGAGGTGAGCTGGTCTCTGGGTATCTCTGATATTGGGGTCTGAAGACCTGGGTTTGGTCCTCACACCTTGAATTTGCTACATGGTCTCTGCCTCCATTTCCTCAATGATAGAATGAAGGTGTAAGACCCACTGCATCAGCCAGGGCTGGATCAGAGAACGGACACCATGCTGGTATTTTAGAGAGAGTGCACTCAATGCAGGAAGTTTTGCCAAGCAGGTGATAGCACTCCGAAGTGACACAAGGGCCAGGGAGGCAAGCCGACAGACGGAAGGGCAGAGGGACAGAGGAACAGATAGAGGGACAGAGGGGAGGAGAGTGGAGTCAGATTCCCTGCACTCACTGCAAGCCTGGCCAGCAGAGTTAGAGCCACAGTCATGCCCCTAGTGCTGAATCTCGTCAGCATGCCTGCCTGTCCCCTGCTCTTCTGCCTGGTACCTCCTGCTAGCTGAGCTGAGCTGGGCCAGAGGCAGCCACCTGGGAGGCCTGGGAAGCACACTCAGTATGGAGCCTATGAAGGTAACCCTCAAATAACACAGAACCCAACAGGGACAAGTGAGGACTAGATTCTATAGCAAAACTGCAAAGGGTCGCTCCCTGCACTGCAGGCTGGGGATGAGCAGAACCCATAGGAGTGAGGCAGGTTGTGCTCCCACAGCTGAGTTCTGGGTGAGTGTCCTTACGACTCGGAGCAATGCTTGTGAATGAACTCTGTGACTTGTAAATAGAACTTCAGATGTGAATAAACAGCAGAAGGAAAGAAAATGTGATGTAAGCACAATCAAACAAGCAAATATTTATGTCAGATAAGATGTTCATCAACAAAAATAGAATAGTAGTGGGGACGGTCAATCGGGAGAAAAAGAGACATATGTAACACTTTAAAAAAACAAATAAAATGTTCATCAGTCCTCATGTGATGTACTGGGCACAGTGGATCTCAATGTTGGGGACCATGGACTGGCTCTGAGTAGAGTTGGATGAGTCAGCAGCCTAGCTCCTCTCCCTCATGTGTACCCTGATCCCCAAGACAACACCCAGCTCACTAGTGGATTCAGAACTGGACAAAGGTAAGCACATGTCAAGCCACTTTTGCAACCCTTACATATCATTTCAAGACAAATTAAGGATTTCAAAAGATGTCATTCAACCTTAGCTGCAACCTGAGGCAGAGCAGCGGCCTGGGGATTTGCAAGGCTGCACGAGGTCCAAGGCAAATTCTGCTCATTAACTGCTGCCATCAAAACACACTCTATAATTTCCAGAGAATGAAATTGCAAATATTGCATTCAAAGGCAGATAGAGTATTACAATTCCTGATTTTAAGAGTTGCCATCTCTCATTTTGTAAAGGAAACTGATCAACCAGGTCTTTCTTTCTTTTATTCCAGTTTAAAATTTTTATTATGGAATTTTCAAATATATTCAAAAACATAGAAAATAGTATAATAAGCTCCCATGTTTATTTACCAATTCAACAATTATAAAAATCTTGAGTGATTATTTAAAAGAAAACCTCAGAGGTCATATAATTTCACCTATAAATATGCATCTTTAACCTTTACATAGCAATGTCACTATTACAACTAGAAAAATTAACAGTAATTGCTCAATATCATTCAGAACCTACCCATATTTAGAGTTTTATAATTATCTCATGTTCCATTTACAGCTTAAAAAGCCTTATTTCTGTGCCTCTGCTCTGGTCCAGTGGGATGGATTCCCAGTAGGATAAAGCACATCCTCCTCCTTCAGTCTCAGGCATTGCAGAAAGGAAGGCAAAGGTAGTTTCCTCTTAATCCTGCATCTGTGCTACCAAGGAACTCCTCCAGCTCCAAAGCATCAGAACTAGAAGGGGAGAGACTCAGTGCAGGATGGAAGGGAGGAAGGGAGGGAGAGAAAGAAAGATAAAGAAAAGCCCTAAATTCCTTGGTAGATAGATGGCTAAAACTTGCTATTGTAGATAAACCAAACTACAATTTACCTAAATTCTCTGGAATCTGAAAATCAGAATAAAGGTGATCATTTGTTTAACTATTTTAAAAAAGAAAATAATGTAAAAAAAAAAAAAAAAAAAAAAAAAAAAAAAAAAAAAGATGATACAAGCTACTCTACAGTTCATTTGGAAAAATAAACATCCTAAACATCCAAGAATAACCAGGAAAATTCTGAAAAAAGAACCCAAATGAAGCAGGAACTAGCCTTCCCAGACATTAAAACATATTATGAAACTAGAGTATTTAAAATATTATAGTTTGGTACTGGTACATGAAAAGACAGACCAAAGTAACAGAATCCAAACATCAAGAACCAGACCCCTGTACATATAAGAAATCAGGATATAATAGAGGTGGGATTCCTAACAGAAAGAAAAGGTCACTAGTCAGTCAGTGGTGCTGAGACAACTGCACAGCCACCACCCGGACCAAAGCAAAGTGGGCTTCCTAACTCACCTCCTATGGGCAAAATAATATTTCATCCTCAGGTGGGTGAAAAATCTAAGAGCCAAAGAAAATCCCAAAGAACAAAAATACTAGGTGAATACTTGCCTATTGAAAAACAATTTTGTCCTAGTCAATATTGATGGATCAGTGCTCTAACTGAAGGGTCCTGGTTCAATTCTAGTCAAGGGCTCAAATCTGGTTACAGGCTCAATTCCTGGACCTTGTCAGAGTGCATGCAGGAGGCAACCATTCGATGTGTCTCTCTCACATCAGTCTTTCTCTCTGTATCTCTAAAAATCACTCTCTAAAAATCAATGGAAAAATACCCTCAGGTAAGGATTAACAAAATATTTGAAACATCTTGATGTAAGATGGCCTGCAGGTTTGTGCTCTCACATTGATGTTTCTCTCTTCTCCATCTCTTTTTAAAAATCAATAAATTATTATTTTAAAAAACCTATTTTAAAAAGTGGTGTGTGCAGTGCAATATACAGAGGATGTATAACATAATAGTATACTTGAAACTCACATAATCTTATTAACAATGTCACCCCAATAAATTTATTATTTTTTAAATGTGATATGTATATGTGTGTGTTTAGGGCAATATACGAAATACATTTACAAATGCACAGAATAACTTTGGAAAAATAACAGAACTTAACAGAAGGACTGGAGGCTAAGAATGACAAAACTCACTTTTTACAGCCTTGGGAGCTATTTGAGTCTTTTGGCTACATGCTTGCATGTTAAAAGCAAATTACATAATGGACATGCTGCTCAGCTCAATACAGCCGTACTTTACAGAAACAAAGTAGAATGGTGGCAGCCAGGCCCTGGGGAAAAGGGAAAAAGAGTTGTTTAATGGGTATAGAGTTTGTGAAAAAAATTCTGAAGATTGCTTGCACAATAATGCACTGAACTATACACTTATAATTGGTTAAGATGGCAAATTTTGTTGTGTATTTTACCACAATTAAAAATCTTTTTTGTCTTGGCCAGTATGGCTCAGTTGGTTTAGTGTCATCCCATGCACAGAGAGGTGGCTGTTCCAATTCCTGGTCAGGGGACATGCCCAGGTTTCAGGCTCCATTCCCAGTAGGAAGCATGCAGGAGACAGCTGATTAATATTTCTCTCTCATCAATGTTTCTCTCTCTCTCTCCCCCTCTACCTTCCTCACGCTCTCTCAAATCAATAAAAAAGAAACATTTTAAAAAATTAAAATCAAATTTAAAAATATTTTAAAGTGAAAAAGACTCCCTCACAAATACTCATACTTTAAGATTTTACTTATTCCTAATTTGAAAATCACTTTTCAAATATTCCATTATTTTATTATTCCTGAACTGAGCATTCAGGGCAGGAGGATGTTCATTAGGCGCACACGTGTACCCAGCAACCTTTCCCCTAGAATTTTTTGTGCCTTCAGCAAGACACACAGCTATTGTTCAACCCAAGACAGCTGGCCTTACAGGCAGCAGGACCACCCACTCTGGACCCTTAACCTGTAGAAGAGATTTGTATATAGCTGCCACCCTGAAGTACACAGCTCTGGGTCACTTTGCAGGACTTACTGTAATTCTGGGAACACTGCACCCAGCATAGACCAGCATCCCGGAGCCTGCAGCTTCATCAACTTGTCCCCACCTCGCACAACCAAGCTTCCTCTTCCCTCGGTGCCCCCATCCCCTTACCCAGTATTAGGTAACATGGTCAGAATCTATGACGACCATGTTTTCCTTAAACTGCCTCTTGTGCAACAAAATATGCCCATCACTGTTCCACTAATCCATGATTGGAGAAATTTGGACCCAAAGAAGTTATACCACTTATTTGGCCAAGGTCACAGTCATGTACAGGCCAAATCCAATTTAAAAGCCCACTTTTCTCAGCTCCTAATCCAACACCCTTTCTGTTTCATCCCACGCAGCATGCCAAAGGCTACAGGCATGTTCTCACCGATGGATGATTTGGGAGATAACAGTGAGGCAAAAGCACAGGCCTCCCAGAGTGTCCCCTGAGGGCAGTCAGTCCCGCAGAGCCATCCAGCCTGTGTTGCAAGATGGCTTGAAATGTCCATTGGAATTGCAACATGCCAGACTCGAAATGAAAATTTTGTTTGATTGGAGGCCAGGCTTTGGACAACCCCAGCTCTTTTTGGGTAGGGAAAGCATGTTATATTTCAGATTCTATGTGTCAAGTATATTTAATTTATCTCTGGTCTGCCTCTCACTCTGGGCTCTCCTGGACTGTGCTGGGCCCACCTCTGTCCCAGCCCAGAGCCCACCCAGTCCCCTTCCTTTATGCTTGTGCCTCCGGCTGTACGGGGTGCATGCAGGTCTGTGTTCCGAGTAAAAACTGTCTCCAATGCATGGTCATAGTTGATAAATATTTTCTCAGTAAAAAGAAACATAAATGATCAAATGTAATGAGTAATCATTGCACATTCTAGAGTGTGACAGTTCTCTAGTTGTAAGATGACATGACAGTGACATGTTTTGCTGATCTATTCCACCAAGCAGGCAGTATATGTGAATCAGTAACAAAATTAGATCAATAGTTTTTAGTATAGATTTCTAATAAACTAAAAGCTGGCAAGTAGGATGCTTAAAATACCTGTTGGAAGAATATTAACAGATAGTTTGCTATTATTATATAACATTATATCTATGCTATTGGAGTGCTAATGTATTTCTTGCTTTTAACTCAGAAAGTGTCTTAAGTATGTTAAAATGCCCTTTGATATCTTGTTTTTAACTTAATATGTTATTAAGAGTGATTTATTTACTAGTATATGACCTCCCTACCCTTTGGAGGGTCAGCCACAATCCCAGGCAGAGTCAAGAGAATGCTGTCAGGCAGAGATGCAGCAATCCAAGAGCTCCCACTAGAACTGACCCAAATTAGATCAATAGCAGGCTGCAAGGACACAGGTGGGGTACAGACAGTAACTCCTGCCCCAGTGAGGCTTGGGAACTCAGGTACCCTTGAGCCCTCCTAAAGGGGAATAGTAGCTGCAGAAGGCTCTAGCCAGTAGGTAGCCAAGTCCAAGAAGCTAGCTTCTGCCAGCATCTGTACCACACAATGCAAAGAGGAGAGGAAAAAGCAAAACACCTACTGAGAAGTGAGGCTACCAGAAACAGGAAGACCCTCGTCCCTGGAGCTGGCGCGGTCCTCTTGCACTCCTGAGCCAGCCGCCATACTCGCTCCTACCTTTTCTCTGTGACGTCCTGACTCAATTCTGTGCCTGAAAATCACATGGTCAACATTTTGCAGAAAAAGGAAGTTTTGATGAGATTCTTTTTTTAATCCTTACCTGTGGATATAATTTTTTAACTTTTTTTTTTTTTTTTTTTTTTTTTAGAGAGGAAGAGAGAAACATTAATGTGAGAGAGAAATATTGGTCGGCTATCTCCTAAATGCTCACCTATTAGGAATCAAACCCTCAACCTTTCTGGTGTATGGGACAACACTCCAAACAATTGTGCCCCCCAGCCAGGATGAGGTACTTTTTTTAAGCTAACAGAAGGCCCAGTCCATTGCTGGCTTGAGAAGGGATGTTCATGGGTAAGTGAGCACTAGCTGACAGGAGCTGTCACTTTTAATCATTTCAGTCACAAACTCAATACAGAGCTTTAGGCAAAAATACACAACACTGCATCCATTTCAAATACCGCTCTTCCCATTCGAGACTGGAAATCTGAGTTCAGTTGACTTCTAGTGACCTCAGTGGTTGAGGAGAATACCAGCCACAGACAAGGTGCCTGGGGCAGGCCTAGCCTGACAGCACCTTTGGGCAAAGCCCTGCTCCCAGCTAGATGCTAAGTCACCTGCATGGGAAGTGCCAAGCAGGTGAGAGGTTTTTAATTGATTATTTCTGGTCTGCAGCTGCAAGATTTTTCAAAGAAAAAAAAATGGGGAAAAATAGTTATAGAGATAAAGAACCATTGAACAGACTGTCCAACTATAGCAGGAAGGCAAGGGAGGATGGGGGTGGTGGGGGGGGCTGTAAGAGATCAACCAAAGGACTTGTGCGTATGCATGTAAGCATAACCAATGGATACAAGACATGGGGGGGGGGGGGGGATTGGGGGAGGTGAAGGCATATGGGGGGGGGGGTAGGGGAGGTTGGGAAGGTCAAGGGGGGAAAAGAAGGAGACATATGTACTACTATTTGTAATCCTTCAAACAATAAAAAAAAATTAAAAAAAAAAAAAAAAAGAAGAAGAGTGAGGCCAGATGTTGGCTCAGGCCTTTAGTCTCTAAGGCAGTGGTCGGCAAACTGCAGCTCAAGAGCCACATGCAGCTTTTGAGCCGCGGTTTGCCATTCTGTTGACTAATGAGTTTGCCGATCACTGCTCTAAGGGTAAGCCATGCCAATGAGCATAACTTTCTCATCTGAATATCAAACCCCACACAGCCGTGAGGCAGCAAAGCCCACATCAGAAAAGCAAACGCTAAGAGTTTCTCCACACCTGACTCTCACTATATTAAAACCGTAAGTAACTCTTCATTGTGCAGCCCTTTAGAATGAATGCACATGGACTTTAGGGCTATTTGAACTCTGGCCCTGGCAATGAGAGTGATTACCTAACTGGGTACGTATAAAAAATTAAGGTGTCCTGTGTAAGTTTGGGCTCATAAGGAGCTTGTGACTTTTCCTAGAGACAGAGTTTAAAAACAGGCAAATCGGTCAGTAGGAGTGACAGAAAGGTGACCACGTTTTACTAATAAACAGCATCATTTCATCTCCCCGCCCTGAGAGCGAGCACTTTGATTTGAAAGGTTTAGCTCTGAACTTTGGTCAGCATCAGGTTTCACCATAATGTCATGTCCAAGTTACTGGGTTTTGTTTATTTTTTGGGTTTTTTTTTTTTTTTTTTTTAATATATATTTTATTGATTTTTCACAGAGAGGAAGAGAGAGGGATAGAGAGTTAGAAACATCGATGAGAGAGAAACATCGATCAGCTGCCTCTTACACATTCCCCCCACTGGGGATGTGCCCGCAACCAAGGTACATGCCCTTGACCGGAATCGAACCTGGGACCTTTTAGCCCGCAGGCCAACGCTCTATCCACTGAGCCAAACCGGTTCCGGCTTGGGTTTTTTTTTTAAAATACATTTTTATTGATTTCAGAGGGAGAGAGAGATAGAAACATTAATGATGAGACAGAATCACTGATCGGCTGCCTCCAGCACACCTCTTACTGGGGATCGAGCCTGCAAACCAGACATGTACCCCAATTGGAATTGAACTGTAATCTCCTGGTTCATAGGTCAATGCTCAACCACTGAGCTATGACAGCCAGGCCAAATTACTGTTTGATGATGGGGAAACCAAGAAGCACGAGAGGCCTCTGCTGACCTTCATGGGACTATGCAAAGCCCAGGTTTTGCTTTCTTTGGCTTATGAAGCAGTTGTTCCTGCTGGGGACAAGCTCTCATCCCAGCAAGGCCAGGGTAGAAGATGGGTAAACATTCATGAGGCCCTGCTGGCTCCTGCCCCTGTATTGCAGCACCTCTGCCAGGATAGGAGAGCAGTTGGGAAAAAATGAGGAAATGGGCATCTTTGGCATAGGAATGGCGTATATGCAAACTGATTTACGATTCCTTTTTCCCCAAAGCACATAATTGGTAGGTGGTGAAAGTTGATGGGCTATTCTAAGCAGCTACGGCTTCACGTCTACTCTGCAGCTTATGGAGCAAGATGAGCAGGAAAAACCAACAGTATAAACCATTCATAGCCTAATCTGGAAAGCCTTCTTTCAGCCTGAAACACAGGTATTGCTGGCTTACCTGGCCTCACCCAAATCCCTTCTGGCTATTCCCAAATAGTCACTTAAAGGGGAAAAATTCAAATACCTGTGTGAGCTTGCGTCCTCTTCATCTATTCTCAACACGTGTGTGAAGGCACACATTCCCCTCATGCTGATGTTAGGATGAGGGACCATCCATGTCAGGGGCAACCACTCCCCACAGGTTTCCATCTTTACACCCCCCAGAGGTATGGATGTCCCCACAGGAAGAGGGATTCCTGAGCGGTAACTCACCTCCACTGGCTGATCTGGGCCCCACTTCAGCTGGGCCAGAAGTGACCAGAAAGGTCTTTCCTTTGGGTTTCTCTCCCTGAGGGGCAGGTGACTCTCTCATACAATGACACCTGTTTATAAGACGCCCACACAAACTGCAAATGGAAATGCACAAGTTGAGCTTGAGATGAGCAAGAATGAAACAATAGTTTAGCTTCAGCAGAACCATCTATACTAGGCATTCTGTCAACCCAGCTCTGCCTAATCATGTCACCAGTGACTCGCCTGTCTCCTGTCCTCTGACACACACAAGACCCAAAGCCCACGGCCACCAAGACTCTGCCTCTTTGAGTGCCCACAGCCCTACTCCAACTTGGTGAGGGTATGGTTATCACTTGTACAGGTTCCCAGGCTGCTTAGTTTACCGACATCTATATCTGCAATTACACTATTTTATTAAGTATGACACAACTTGAAAAAAATGTTTGTGCAAAAGATGTTCCCATACAGATGGCAAAGGCTAAGTTGGATGCTTTTAAAGGAGCTGTTAAGTGGGTGGGAACAGACCAGGTAGGAAATTCTGAAACTCTAGGGATGCCAGAAGCTTCTCTCGGTTCTCATTCTACTTTGAAGGGAAATTTAAAATGGCGCCTTAGTTATGCAACCAGTGGGTCCGCACTCAGAGAAAAGCTCTTGACAAATGAATGAACACTTGAATGACTTAAAATAAGTGAAAATAAATTGATGACTTTCCCGGACTCTGATCATCCAAACATCTGAAACAGGGAGAGGAGACAGCTGCCTGAAATCATAAAGGAAAGGAGGGAAGTTCTGTGAGCATTTGGAATGAGCTTTTATAAAGAGGTCACGCATCACACTCCCATCTTCCGACTGCGAGACTCCGCAGGGCTTGCTGGTGAAGAAGGACTCTTCTGTGTCTGGAAGGAGAGTCCTGGAAACCGAGGCCACACAGGTGAAGAGACGCTTGACTAGAACTTACCTCCGTGAGGAGACCTTCACAGGAAGGGAAACAAAAGTTTTGGGATCCACATAAACTTGAAAAATACAGGAAACCACCCAAGAAAGGGCATACGGCTCCATAGCAATGATTGTGAAAATTAAATGGGCTCTATTTCCCTACAAGCATTGCTTTCTGTAACATGGAAACTTCAACCAGAAACACTGAGTTGCTCTAAATCGTATCTCCCAGAAATTCTGCACATCCCTCAGGTAAATTGGTGATGGAGCTCACAATAAGAGAGAGACACTGTCTCTAGTGATCACTAGGCCTCTGTAGCGAGTCTAGAATGCTGAAATAAAAACTATTTTCCCAGGAGGAAAGTGTCACTTGGAGGCCCCCCCCCCCCCCCAAATCAATGGGTTTTAGTTCAAAGGGAAGGCTTTTAGGTACAGGGCTTACTGCCACGTAAAATTAGCAGCTTGTTAAGAGTCTCCAGACCTAGCTAGGTCTGAGGCGTATTTGCTGAAATCACAAGATACTGCGGCTTGGCAGAGATAAAGAATAATTTAGCAGAAATTAATCAAACTCACAGAACTTCCCTGGCCTTTCGGCACGCAGCCCGCCCTGCCCTCCATCTGTTTGCTACTGATAACCCCGTGCCCTCCCTGGCCCTCACTCTTCTGGCCGGGCTCCCAGATGGAGGCACTCACAGAGCCTCCACAGGGCTTCACCAGCCAACAGCATCTGTCACACAGAGAGTATCAGAGCTCTGTCAGATAACATCTTTGTCAGCCTCCCGCCAGCCACCGGGCTGAAAAAGCACTGGAGTCTAAAGGCACGTGGGCTCCGGGCTCCCACGTAAGGACGTCAGAGTCAGCCTCCTGCCTGCAAGAGCAGTAGTTTGCTGAGCCCCTGGGGCACTGCCGTGGACTTGGTGGCACGAGTGAAAAGTGGTGTTTTAGTAAAAATAACGGGATGATGATGGGAGTAAGACACAGAGATGGGAGGTGGGAAAGCAGCTAAGGGACTTGGGTCATTGATTCGTTTATTCAGTTATTCAGTCAGCCAGCACCTGCTATGTCCCAGGACTTTCAGCAATGTTATTTCCAGAGTTCCCTCATGGCTCCAAGGATATTAAAACACACCAGCAAACTTTCTTACCAAAAATGACTTGGACTGGAGGTGAAATGCCTGCCTTTGTGTGTTCTGCCTTGGTTTTCTGGAGCACCTAAAGCACAGACACAGCCAACTGGTTTCAGTTGCTTCTTTAAAGGGAACGGGGATACCAGAGAGCCCCACAGCACCACCCTGGATGTATAATGGTTTCTAGGCCAACCCCTGAGACAGCTTCAGCCTGGTTCTTAGGATACCAAATACCAGCAGCTGCCAGGGACCAGACCACCTGTGGCATCAGGAAGGTCTTTCCCCACCCACCCTCCTTAACATAACTGCCTTTTGCCTCAGAAGTCCTATGGTTCACACTGACTTTCCTGACTCAGTGGGTCTTTGTCATCAGCTTCAGTAAGAAGAGGGGACTAGGAAGACACCCAGGCCTGAGATAAGAGTGGAGGGAGGCAGGGCAGCGCCATATTTCTCCATTTTCTAGGACACTTGCCCTGAGAGAGTGTCCCGCCTGTAACTTGGGACTTGCTTTCCCTCTTGATAGTAATTTTCACATTGGACAACCCAAAACAAATAAGACTGTGATTTATGTTTCAGAATTGACATAAGGATTTCGTGATCTCTTTCAGACACTCAATTTGTTGGTTGACCGCCAAGTATATCTTCTGATAGCACCCTCTCACCACCACCCCCATTGCCATGGGAACACCTGTGCCCTTTTCCATAGTTTCTGAGATTGACATAAAACATCCTTCTGTCCTGCTGCTCCTCCCACAGTCTGCCCCTGCCTCTGAACAGCTGACTGGGCAGAACGGAAGTCCAGCCCCGTGGATGTCATTCGTCTTCACTCACATGGTCCCCCTCCCAGAGACACAGAGAGCAGAGACCAGGCCAAAGGCAGGGACCATCCATCCCTCTTCACCCACAGGACAGCTGATGCTGATAGCCAGGAGCCAACCTCATTTCTCAAGGGCGACTCTACTATCCCAAGGACCAGAGCTCCCCACCCTGATAGGGAGCCAAACCCAGTGGCGCCTCCAGATAAGGTGACAGAGAGAAGACACACACGTAGTCAGAGAAGAGCAGACATGGGAGTTTGAAGACTGGGTGGCCCAGCCTCAGACTCCTATACCCGGACATGACATGGCTATAAACTGTAAATAACACAATTACAATTCGTTTTGTTTAAATTTGAGACACCACAGACCTTGTCCTGCTTTAGAGAAGCTCAGGTCTAAGAAACCCAGTTGGGAGAGTGCAAACATTCATGCATGTGGCCAGGCAGAGGGGGCAGGCCTGCCAGTCAGTTTGGTCCCCACAGTAACCCTGAGAGCCTCTGGCCCCTCACATCTGCAGGGCAGGGATAGATGGAGGAACGTACATAGCAGGTCTGAGAATTTAATGCTATAAGTCTGCTAACAAGTCTGCCCAGGAAAATGTATCTCCTCCTATCTTGACAAATGCCTTAAAGGCTGGGCTTGAATTTAGGATTTTCAGATTCCTCTCAGTTCTGTGGAGAAGTGGTGCCTGGAGAACCAGTTCATTCAACCTTCCCTTCGGATGCCACTATACCCACATTGCCAAGGAGCCCCAGCACATGCAGGACACCACCACCTGTGGGCTCCCAGACTGTTAACCTGAGTTATCCAAGCTCCCTGGAAACCTTAACCCCTTGGCTACCCTTCAGGCCAAGATGTGGGCATAATCCTGGTTGGTCCTTGGGAGGATGGACTGGGAGAAGAGACTCACACTGGCCCATGCGCAGGTACCCTGAGGTCAGGGCAACAAGTGTAGCTTGGAAAGTGCCTGGCCCCACAGGGAGGGGCACAGCCAGGGGTCAGAGTGGGACCCTCTGACATGGGTGAGGCTCCTCCTATTGAGGGAAAGAGCAGCACTGCTCACAAATGATGAACTTGGAAAGTAAGATTTGGGGTAAGGGGTGGGAGAGTGGGGGGAGGATAGGAACATACTCCAAATCAGGCAACTGGTTTCCACCTGAGGTCTTAGGCCAAGACTTCCTCTCTCCTGGATCTTGACCTGGATTTAGTAGGGCAGATGCCTTCCGGAAAGAGTGGGTGGTTTCCATTGTAGCACCCTCAGAGATGCCCACTTACCTTCACCTAAAAACAATATTGTTAGATGTAGTGTTTCCAATGAAGCAGTCCCCAGTTCAGGGGGAAGAAGGGTTTTAAAGACTTGTAAGCCATGGAAAATTCAATACAACTCACAATGTAGTTTCAATTCAAATCCTCAAATGCTTTCTGTGAGCCAGGCTGTTTAGTTTAGAGAACTAAAGCAATACCTGTTACTGACACAATCCAATTGAATATTTTGAAAGAAATAAGAAAAATTAGGCAGCCTGATGTTAAAATTACACAAGCAGTCCTGGCCAGTGTGCTCAGTTGTTAGAGCATGAGCACTAGCACCAAAGGGTTGAGGGTTCGATTCCTCATCAAGGGCACGTACCTGGGTTGCAGTGGGGGACATATCAATGCAACCAATTGATATATCTCTCTCACATAGATATTTCTCTCTCCCCCTCCCTCCTTCCCTCTATTCCCCTCTCTCTAAAAATTAATGGAAAAAATATCCTCAGGTGAGGATAAATAAATAAAATTAAGCATGCAGCATGAACATTGCTCAACATATACCATCCCTATTTTAAAATCATGTTTTGAATTCCTATTGTGGCAGAACAGTGGACGAGCACATACCTTGTTTCCCCGAAAATAAGACATCCCCTGAAAATAAGACCTAGTGCAACTTTGGGAGAAAAATTAATATAAGACACTGTCTTATTTTCGGGGAAACAGGGTAGCAGACCACAATCTTCACACACCTGTGTAGATTATACCTTAAGAGAATTAAAACAAAATGTTCACTTGTCCTTTATAATTCTTCATCATGAATTTAAATATCTGTAAAGGGCATAATGTTGGTATATTTTAAATATTGCCATTTTAAAAGAAAGCTGAAACATCACTTAAATGTGCTCAGTACAATTTAAATCTCAGAGCAATCTGCCATCATCATTCTCCTTCTGGTAAAATAGGCTTTGCCACACATCCATCACCAACAGAAATTTCACAAAGTCCCTTTTTCTCCTTGACCTCATGTTTCCACTTTTTTTCTCCAGAATGTTATCCAAAGAAAAGATAATTATGGCTCAAAGTCTTTGTCACCCTATCATACTTCTCTATAACAGAAATATATACCTACCAGTAAGATTAAAACCTTTTATTTGGATTTCATGTGGACCCATATCATACACACTCAAAGAGAAAGAAATTCATACTATGACCTGTCTGACAGTAGTCTTCCCAGACCATTTCTCCGAAGGGAGGCATTTTTCAAGATAGTGAAGAGATACTGTTAAATTTAATTTATTACCTCCACTACCGATTACATGTTATATCTGAACTCACAACAGGCCCAACTGCCCTCACTGCAGATACACATCAGAAGAGCAAGCGTAGAGCCCTACTTTAGAGAAGTGTCTCGAGGAAAGGCTTCATAGACCTAATATTTCCAACCAAACTTTGCTTGATACTAATCATCAGAGATGCAAATTAAAACCATGATGAGGTATCACCTCACACCTGTCACAATGGCTATCATTAATAAGTTAACAAACAGCAGGTGCTGGTGAGGGTGTGGAAAAAGGGGAACTCTTGTGCACTGTTGGTGGGAATGCAGAATGCAGCCACTGTGGAAAGCAGTATGCAGTTTAATCCTCAAAAAATTAAACATGGAACTGCCTTATGACCCAGCAATTCCACTTCTATATTCTAAGAAACCCGAAAAATTAATTCAAAATAATATACGGCCTTATGTTCACTGTAGCCTTAGGTACAGTAGCCAAGATCTGGAAACAGCCCAAGAGCCCAAGTGCCCATCAGTATGAGTGAATAAAAAAGCAAAATACATTTACACAATGGAATACCTCTAGGATTGCAGCATCCTAGGACTTGCTCTATAGTCTCTTGGTACACCTCCTGTCACAGTGGTCTGTGCAGACGTTTATCTCCATGACGAGATAGAAGCTCCTAGCATCCAATTCCTGTGCATCCTTCATAGTGCATAGCATGGAGCCACCCTGGTAGAAGTCTTTCAATATGCATGTAAACCTGCAACGAGTCTTGTAGTCAAAGGAAATGTATTTGGAGCCACACAGACTTAGGTTGCAATCCTAGCCATGCTACTGCAAAACAAGATTTGGCAGAAATTACAAAGACAAAGGATGTGATTCATGTCAATTTCTCAGGGCAGTGTCTGGCATCCAGGAAGTGCTCAAAAGAAAAACGACAGTAATATTACATATAAACACATAACCCTATAAACCATAATTACGAGAAATTGTATTCACCTAAATTTTCATTAACACAGTAATAATACAAGATGAACAATAAAATTACCATTATGACTCTAGTATTAATGAAGTTCTTGAGTATATCCTTTAGAGAACTAAAGCAAAGTCATAACTAAACTTAAAATATATATATATATATACACACACACACACAAGAAGAAATACCTCACCTGGCATAACTTTAAAATTTGAACATACTCAAGAAAAGGTTTTTATGCCCTGCACAAGCTTTCTTCTCCCCAATGGCGATGCTGTGTGGTCTCTCTTTGAGTGTGTATGATATGGGTCCACATGAAATCCAAATAAAAGGTTTTAATCTTACTGGTAGGTATATATATTAGCAACAGTTCCTTAGGAGTGTGTTCTGAGATTACAGAAAGCCCTGGTGATGAGCACACATTTCTTGTTTTAATCCCTTTAGTTTTACTACTCCTTTTGCAGACACACCCACAATGATGATTCTGAAAAACACATCTTGAGCTGTTAACCAACCTCTCTCTGCTCCTAGAAGAAAAACCGAGGAACCGGACATGGGAATCCTAGCTGTATGAGTGTCAAAAAGAGGAATGCAGGTCCTACAGTCATTCTAGTTCACTCCTTAGCTACCCATGATTAAGCCAAGGCAGCACGTGTGGACCAGAGTCCACGGACTCTGATGTCAATGATGTCCCGGAACTCGGAGGCAATGTCAGCATCACAAGGCCATCACAGGAGGCGTGATTTTGTTCCAGGCATGCGTTTATTGAAATCTGAGTAAAGGATTCCCACATGATACAGCATCCTTCCCCACCTCCCAGATTTGCTCCAACTTTAACTTTCAGTGACAGAAGAGGCAAAGGGTCAAACATGTCAATGGTTATAAAAATTTATGCTCTGTAGTAAAAAAAAAAAAAAAAATCCTTTCAATGTGTCAGTGGTTTCTGAAGAACCCCCACCTCTGTAGTCAGCTAGCATGCCCATGTAAACTTGCACAGTCACAGCTAACTGGAGTACTGGGGATGTCTACAGATTCATCCCCCAGCTTCCACTTGGAAAGACAAAAGGCATGGGGCAGAGAAAATAATCAAAGATGAGCCACTCAGTCCTTGGAGCCCTGCTAGATCCCCCAAGGCTCCTCCCCAACAGCTCAATGCCTTTAGACATCAGATTCTAGATGTCCCACAATCTCTTTCAAATGTGTGTGTTTATGGATTAGAAAATCAGTATTTCCTTACAAGAATACATAAACAGTTTTTGCCTTGAAAACCTATATAACCGAAAACTTTGGACTGATATTTTGGAGCTGAGAGAAGGGACAGCTATAACATCCTCTCATGGGTCTCAAGTTTGTTTCTTGTTGCTGGTATTTTTTAATCAAAACAGAGAAGAAGTCTCCACTTTCTCTTTTGATAATCTATTTCAGGTAGAATAATTTTTAGAAATCCTTAGGCTATCATATCCAGGGCCTTTCTTAATTTCCTTGAGAAATTAAATGAGAAACATGCAATACCAAGTTTTCAACTAGATATTTCCTTCCTCACATCATACAAACCTTCACGTCATACAACCTTCATTTAATTAATACATTAAATGACTCCACTAGACAATCAGAGATTTGAAATATTAAAGACAATTACATCCCACATCGACAGGCACAGAGGGTGGTATATTTGAAAAGCCAGGTGCATTTTTGAAAGATCATGCCTACAGTGAGTAAATCACGTAGTCGTGGGACGTTGGAAAGATGTTGATGAGGAAGAAGGCACAATTTGAAAGTTCAAGGGTAGACAGAACAAAACAGTTCTTTTGGCTTGGCTTGTTTCTAACGTAGGAGGAGAGGAAAACAGGTGTATTAAAATTACTTTTCAGGTGAAGGTTTCTGTTCATCGAAGCCGCTAACACTGGCTTCTTTCTTCCTGATCCAAGGCAGCCTTTTCTTCCATCAGCTTCTGTGGAGGTGTTTAGTCTTCCGCCATGTAGAGGTGGTACATCAGGGCCACGACCAGTGCAGAGATGGCTGGGATCACCCAGTTGGTCCACCAGCTGGAAAGGAACAGCAATGATGCTTCATGGTGTTTGATGCAGGTGACACAGTCTCTGCACCTTCCAGTTACCATGGAAATCGTCTCTCACCTCTCCATGAAAGACCACTCTGAGTTGCTCAAAGTGATGTGAACTGGCATTCGGGCCAATTCCACTATAGTTCTAGCTTTATGAGAAAACTAATGACCTCCTCTCCTACCCCCCAGTTCCACTTATATCTCCTTCTATAAACGTATAGAAACAGCTATGAATTACTCCCCCCAAAAAATGTTACAATTTAGGACTGGTGACTTACCTAAAGGACATCAACTCTGGGTTACTAAAAGTCACAAGCTCACAAAGGAAAGAGTCCTTACAGATTGTATTCTAGTTTCAGACATTCATTAAGAACTTAAAACACATTAGGTTGAGAACCAGAAGGACAAGGTTCCCCTTTTGGGAGAGCCTTGCGCAAGCACTATGGCCAAGGGCAAATCCGGCACCCTGAGCTTGGAAGGAAAGGTAAGGACTTTGAACCATAGGGTGATTAAGATTGACCAGCACCACAGCTCTACTGCTTGTATTCTGTTTGGAAAAATCTAATCTTTACACCCATGTAGTAGACTGAGCGTGTTAAGAAGCCACATGTGGCCCACAGTTGGAAGTTCACAAAAATGACTAATTGACCTAGTGATCAGTCCTGAGGCAGAGGATTTTGGACCTACTATAAATAACAGATTACAGATCAAATCAGGGGAAGAGCTAGGGAGGTCTTTAATTTAGATGTGAACATATCATTTCTTAGGAAACAGAAATTAACACATAGGTTTTAGAACCTGAATAAAGCCAGACAACACCTATGTATACATCCATTTTTTGCCATACATTTTCCATCCTTCAATCCTCTGCACACATCAACCCATTCAAAGACCAAGTCAGTATAAAGATTTCAATTGCAGATCACAAGTGTGATTTTCGTCTCTTTTGGGTTTCAGTTTCCCTTTTGGAAGGAACATTGGAAGGAACAATGCAGCAGTGAAGAGCAAGGTGGTGTACAGCCCAGAGGCAAGGAAGGGACCAGAACACCAACAGCCCAGGCAATTAACTTTCACAGGGTGAAATAAAATTGGCATAAATCTGTGGTTTTGGGCTAGGGTCCAAAATATATATTTATATGGTGGAAATTATACAAGTCAATACAACAGACCTGCCAAAAATGTTCCCATGATCCTGGACTAAGATGAAGAAATCTAGTCCACAGATTCGGGCCACACCTGGATGACAGGGTTCAATTTCAGGGCCACGGGAAAATGAGTCATGCTTAGACAGATAGAATCACTGTAGTTTAAGGAACTGACCACATATCAAATGAGGAAGGAGATACAATGATTGCCTGGAGATTAAAAGGTTGTGCGGCCCTTGAACTGCCCTGTGGGGAAAGGAGACTGGTTTGCTCCTTCTGTCCCTTCAGGTAGGTGCAGCTGGAGGGCGAGATTTGTGACCTGAGCTGTGTGCAGTTTAGAAGAGAATGACCCGAGCAGTCTGGGTGCTGAGTGGAGGTGACCCCTGGATGTCCACTGAGGGGGGCTCCATGAGAGCCCGAGCATCAGAGAGGCCCTGAAGTCAGGGACGAGTCTCTAGTCCAACTCTGATTCTAGGAGCTTTCTGATCACAATAATTTTATTTTTTTAATATATATTTTATTGATTTTTTACAAAGAGAAAGGGAGAGAGATAGAGAGTTAGAAACATCGATGAGAGAGAAACATCAATCAGCAGCCTCTTGCTCACCATCCTACTGGGGATGTGCCCGCAACCAAGGTACAGGCCCTTGACCAAAATCAAACCTGGGACCTTTCAGTCTGAAGGCTGATGCTCTATCCCACCGAGCCAAACTGGTTTTGGCTGATCACAATAATTTTAAAAGGAAACTACCACATACCTAGAATTTGACTCAATCGTAGTAATGAGCGTTTCCTGAAACACAAGAGAAAAAATAAAATAAGTTAAGGGGAACAATGGACTGAAAAACCTGTTTTATAAGAAGATCACATTCATCTACTGAATTCTTCAAAAAGATATTGAAAGGGGAAATTACATCGTTTCACTAAAATGCCTAATTTCAACATTTTTTTCTAAAGAATTTTAAGAATGACCTACATTTAAATTACTTATGAACATAATCTAGAGAATTTGAAAGAAAATGTTAAAAACTAATAGGCTACAAAAAGATCCTGTACACAACAGATATCTGAATAGTTTAACATAAAAAAGGACAACAGCTATGATTACACACACACAACCCCATTATTACCTTTAGGAAGAAAGTTTAATTCTTCAAAATCATGAATGAAATGTTCAATAAATACATTTCTTTTATTCAAATCTTATATGAAGTAAAAGTGTCCCCAAATTATATTAAAAGGATGTGTCAACCAAAAAGAAAAAAAAAATTAAAAACTACCATTTAAATTGTAATATACTGGGCAACCTTTCTTTAGTTCTGACAAGACAGTTCTAGAAAGATCGTGGAGGCCTTAAGGACTGACCTCACACTGTCACCCCAGAACCTTCAGAACAGGACGCCCTGTGTGCTGGTAGACAGGTTCCAGCCTGTCTACCTCCCAGCAGCTTCCGAGGGTTCTTGTCAGACAGGGAAAGTGCACTGAGATGGCTCTGGAAAATGCACACTTCCCCAAACAGCTGAATGACTAAGGCCTTGTGACTCAGAAACTTTTCCAGGCTCGCAAATGTGTTTAGAAGCATTCTTTTGAAATCCACACCAGCAAAAGCATTAGAACCGCAGAGGAAGGGAGCCATAAATAAGGCGGCAGCAGCATTTCATCTCTGCAGGGTCTCAAAGCGCAGAACAAAAAACGGTTAGCAACGCAAGCAGCGGTGTGAGGTCTGCATTGAGGCGAAGCTCCACACAGCAGGCGCGTTGAAGCTGCCGCCGAAGGGCGGACACCTGTTAGGGATGAGCAAGCAAAGCAGTTCAGAGACCCACCAACCTGGGAACATGGCCGTTAAGATTCCTGACACGGGAAGGGGAGAGGGAGGAATAAATCATTAAAAAAAGAAAACTTTATATTTTTTTTTATCTTTTTGAGCGTTGTTCAATCCTGGAGACTACAATGAATATTCACAACTACTGCAAGGTGATTTTTCAAATTTTATATATCATAAAGTTAACAAAGATTCTTAGAAGTGGAATATGCAAAAATATTAGTTGGCTATTAGAAGACATAATCAACTCTGAAACACAACAGTTCATTGAAGGCAAAAATATTATTGTCACATCAGAAAGTTAGGCCTGAAATAGTAAACATCAGGCAAACACGCATCCGTTACTTTGTTACACGGAGCACATGCACATGCACTTGACCAAACATGCTGGCAATTCTGTGGACACAGCTGGCCTAGCCTCCCTCCGCCCACGCAGCCTGAGCACTGATGCTCAAACACCACTGGAACTTCTTCACCTCCAGCAGCAACAGTGAAATTGTACAGAGCTGACCTTTAAGAGATCATATGTGATTTTTGATTGCTTGTGAACTGTTAGGCTCTTACCCCAGGATGCTTGAGAATAAAGCAAGTTTGAATTACCAATTAGCCCATTGATGAAAAGGGAAACTGTCTTTCCTGCCCAATGCTCTCAAGGGGCTAAGCTGGGCTTTGGTATGTAACTAACCAATAAGTCAACCACAAACAGGGAGAAAAGACCATGGTTTTTGTTACAGGCTCTGCCACCTGTTCACTCTCTGACCTTGAGGAATTCAATGTCAAGCAAGTTAACAAGCTACCTCCCAGCAACTTCTAAACACAGTACATAATAAGCTCTATATAAAGATATGCAGAGGCCATCAAGCTTTTGCAAATCAAAGTCATCATCTAATTTATAGGTTCTAACTTAGGCCATTCCTTAATTGGAACTCTTTCCTAAAAATACTATTGTCAGACTAATGGTTTTCATACAAAGTCGAGAGCCTACATAAGCTTTAAAAGTCTGCAACTGTCAAACCTAAAATGGGTGCTGGCCCTGGTACTACAGTGCGACCTTGAGCAAAGTCAAACTTGGGACAAGGTCTGAGTGTCACCTTCCCTGCATCCTGAATCTTCATCTTCTCAGGGGTGTCTGAGAACCAAATAAAATCATACATACAGCAATGCTTTGAAAACTACAGCCAAGAAAAGGCACTGCAACTCATATCCTCCATGTAAGCAAATTGGATATAGTTTTATTCATTTAAAATGCATCATTTCTAGTCTTCAAAGACCTTATTTTTGGCAATTTAACATTATACTTTCCTTTGGGCAGAATCAAGCCAATAATCTTTGGTTCATCTTATTTTACAACTCAACTAGATATGTTCAGCAGGCAACATTTCAAAAATTCAGACCACAGCATACATTTATCAGCCTGGAGGTAGATGGATGGTTATACAGAGACTCACAACAAAAGAACCATCTAAGGACACTCTCTTCTTCTGGCAAACCAGACCACACAAAAGGGAAGTCTGGAACAGTGGTCCCGTATTTCCTCTCACTAAATTTGCTTTCGGCCTCTAAGAAAAAGAGACCGTTCTTGTCCCATAGTCCTCTTGTTCTGCTCTAATGTAAGCAAGGCCACATCTGTTCTAAAAGCAGACAGGAGAAAAGAGTCTGTCTTTCAAAAATAAAGCAGTGACAATGGGAGACCTTAGTCCTAATTGGTGCTATCTGCTGGTAGGCATTCTGGTCCAGGAAATGGTTGGACCTGCATTAGATCTAAGCTCACATACTGAGCCTTAGCAAATCCTTGTTTGATTATAGCCAAATAATTCACACCAAGATTACTCAACACAAAGCACCTAACAGGATAAATTATACTTTTTCCCTGACAAGCTTTGAAAAAAAAGCAAAAACTTCATAAGGTGCTAAAGCCATATTAACCAACAGCAAGGATTCTAAGCAATTGTTACAGAAGCTAGTCAAAGTCTGAAGTCCATTTTTTATCTTCCCAAAGATAAAAACATTGAACTTAAGCCTTCCTTGAATAGGTAAAGGAGAGAATATAAATGAAACAGTATCACACAGACTTTCACTGTATTATTATCTGGGGTACCAAGGTAAATGTGGCCCTCTATGCTCTGCTGGATTAACTGCCTGATTCTCTTGTGGATTAAATTTAGACAATGTCATGTCAGTAGCAGCTGGTAAATGAGTTCACCAGATCCTAACACGAGCCCTGTGCAGTCTTGCTGTTGTGCTCTCTCTAATAAAACCAAGAACATGAACAAAAAAAGTATACGTTCTGTCATTTGCTTCAAGCAAACTTCCCCCAGAGTCCTTTAGTTACAGGCCCAGGACTATTTTCCCACTTGTACTTTCAGGGACTTTGGCGGTTGTCACAATTCTTACTCTGGATTTATCTTCATGTACAAGTGAGATGACCACCTCAGAGAGAAGGGCTAGAGAACCTGGACAAAATTAGTATCACTAGAATTATTTTCATTTCCTAAGGAAAAAAATGCACCAAAAGTTATCATTTCATTTAAATAATATTGAATTTATCATCTACTATGCCCCAGAGATGTGAAGATGAAGACATGGGAAGTGTCCTCATAGGTTTAAGCATTAAGACCTCAGCTCAATCAGATTTTAAGTTCTCTGAAAATAAGGCTGAGTCAAATCTTTCACTCCAAAGGCACAGTGCGAGTTATCAAAAGGAGCTAGCTCATCAAAAGGTATCCACTGACAATCATGATGGGAAAATTCTCTTAGGTATTGAGAGTTTATGATGAGAATACACGCCTCTCCTAATGAAACATAATGACTGGTCTATACAAATACAAAAGTCTGTTGAGCCAACCCAACAGATTATTCATTTAACCTAGAAACACGCCTGTGCTGGCCTCAGTCAGGTCAGTAAGAGACCTTTGCCCTCCAGTTTTCAGGGATGAGACACAGTGGCAATAACTATGGCCACCGAGATATCAAGATGGTTACACTTACCGGGGGCTTAGTTATCTTTGGTCGGTCATCCTGCAATAAAACACAAGACACATTACAGAATGGAAACGTCTACAAATGTGCCATTTCCAAAGTGCTCATTTTACTGTGATTTCTAAAAAAATGTTACTGTTCAGTAATTACCCTTTCAGGTTCATCTAGGCCAGCGTTTTTCAACCGCTGTTCCGCGGCACACTAGTTGCCTGGTGTGCCGTAGGTGCAGACAAGAATTTTATAATTTTATAATTTTATAATTTTTCACTATTTTGTTTACTTAATATTTCATAATAAAGTAATTATAAAATACTTTCTTTGTGTTTATTTGATTCCTATTCAAGAGAATTACTTTATATATAGTCAATATAGGCACAGAGTTAAATTTTTTAACATTTTCTAATGGTGGTGTGCCTCGTGATTTTTTTCATGAAACAAGTGTGCCTTTGCCCAAAAAAGGTTGAAAAACACTGATCTAGGCTTCTAAACACTAAGTTTGATCCCTGTCCTTAGGGCATGGCCTCGGGGTTAGAGGATTCTGAGTCTAAATGTCAATGGAAAACACAACCAGGGAAATGCAAAGAAACTTCTAGGCAATTTGTTTCTGACAAAAATGGTGTTGTAAAATCAGGAGGAATTGTTCTACTTTACTCCTTTTTAAATCTGCAAGTCTAGGTGGGCAATGGTTTGATATCTTCACATATAATACCTTAATAAAAAAAAATGAAATAAATAAATAAATACATCTGCAAGTCTACAGATTTGGGTAATGTCAACCATAGCCTTAAAGAGAAAGAAGTAAAGGCCCCCAAAAAACACATACTGGATGCAGCTCCCCGATGATGTACATTTGGGATAATTCTCTAGCATCTGTCGAGTGCCCAACATCCTCAAAGTTCTCAGTAGCATCCCCTCCGGCTTGTTCCCGTAAGACTTCTTCCCCACCAGGATGCTGTTCAAAAGATAGACATAAATATAAGTAAATATTTTTCCAAGCAAATGAGATCAAGGAAATGGCCAGTTTATTTGGTTAAATAAATAGGTTATTCCAGAAGTCACAGATGACAACATGTGAGTATAACTCATCCATAATGTGGATGAAAACAATATTCTCCTTTGTATTTAAATGCATTGTTGAAAGTATGGTAGAACCCTTCTCCAATGGTGTTCATTTCTCCGGGTTATTCACATGGCAATAACAGCATTAGGCAGATTTTTTCAATCCTTTGGCAAATGTCCTCTTTTCCCTAAAGCTCTCAAAATTGCTCTTCTCAGTCTTTAATCTATTTTCCTTGAGTCCTGTCTCTTTGACCTCGTAGGTCTAAGTGTGAACCTACACCATTACCTTGGATGTAATTCATCTTTGAAAAGTACACTGTATACCTGCCAAGTACAGAGAGGGGACAGCATGATGGGCAGGTAAGCGAGTCCACTGCCTCTTGCAGAACTTACCTTTTGGTCAAAAGGAAAAGTGAAGCAAGCAGGTATCACAGTGACTTGCTCAAGATGCTGTCATAGGGACATGTCATTGATAGGAAGCAGAAGCAAAGAGGAAGGAGTTCAATTCTACACAGGGAAGGGTTGGAAAGAGCCAGTTGTGTAATCAAAGCATTTCAGTGCTCTTAGCTGCTTTAATTGGTAAAACCCAAGGATGGTCATGATGCAGGAAGGGGAGACTGATACATGGGCCCAGTCATGGATATGGGTGAAGGCAAGGGAAGGAGTCCTCAGCCAAATAAAAAGAAAGTACTTGGTTATATCATCCTAAATACTTTTTCAGGGGTAAAAACTTTCTAAAATTGAGTTTCATTATTTCCTCAGATCAAATTCACCTGCCCTTGAGCTAAGTATCCAATAGCCAAAGAAAACAATTCTCTCTTGCACAACTGACTGCAGTCTTGTTTTAATTCCTCCCAATAATGGAAGACATAAATGCACATAACACTTTAGAAATGTTGACAATTATTCTGTTTTGAAACCTGTTTCTCCCCCTTTTGTATAAACATATCTAGTGCTAAACAAATTTACTTTTTCCCCCCTCTACTATTTATAAAAGTTATCCATCTACATTATAGAAAAATCGGAAAGCACAAAAAGAAAATAAAAATCACCTAAATCACCCATAATCTTGCCATCCAGAGAAATATATATGCATATGTGTGAATAGTTTAAAAAAGAAAATGGTGATTGTGACCTTATGCACACAGCTTTGTTAGACAAAAAGCAGATGATGATACATGGTACAGAGACAATATGCCTAGTGGTTACTCTCCCTATGTGAACTTGGGAAAATAATGTGCCATTTGCATTATTATGTACTCAACACACACCACACATTGCCATGTACCACAGAACAAATATGCCAGGCTCCACCACGAGCCCATGTCAGGGCTCCTGACAAAGGCTTAGAAGAAACAATCGCTTAAGAAACTCTCCAGGATTACAACTCAAGTGAAAACCAGTGCTCTAAGAAGCATGTCAAACTCAAGGTTAACATAGGCCAAATAAATGAGGCTTGCGGCCCACAAGCCACAAGTTTGACATACTTGGTGTACAGCCACCAAGAGGCTGAGTGAGGGGCAGGACCATGTGTCTGAACTTCCTAGAAAGGAGGGAGCAGGTGAGTCCAGGATCAAAGGAGAAAGGGCAGGTGGAGAGTGCAGGGCAGGCACACACAGCTCAGGCCTCTTCAGAAATTCTCATCTTTATCCTTCAGGCAACGAGAAGTCATTGAGAAGCTCTAAGAAGGGCAGGTGACAAAATCAGGTGTCATTTAAAAACTAAAACCCTGTCTTCAGTGTGGACAGCAGCTGTCAGAGCAGGAGATGATTTGGGAGGCTGCAGTGAGCTTACCTAGACTTGGGTGGCAGAGGGTGATGAGAGCCTCAGGCAGGCTGGAGGCAGTGGGAGGTGAGGAGGTGGATGGTGAGTGACAGACAGGGCACACCACAACACCCCAAGTTTTTGTCAACTGACTTATCCAAAAAGGAGTGGCCAACATCAAAGCTGAAGCTGGCCAAGGACCAGACGATTCTTCTGTGTGGCAGGTCTCAGGATCGAGTCTCACCAGTATTATGATTTTGCCAACCGTGGAGTGTTAAAGGGTCAGAAGAAGAAGTTCTTGTCTGTATAATGACAGTGCAATAAAGCCTTTTGTGATGCAGTTGGTTTCAGTTTATTTATTTATATTAATTTAACATAAATGAATAATTTCATGGCTTTAGTCCTTTTATTGGGTCGGCAACTAAGTAATTGCGGGTTTCACACATATATGGCTTCAGTTGAATTTTTAGGTTTGCAGACGTAGTACAAATGTAAAACACATTTTGTATTTGATAGTTGGCTATTCAGCTGTTAATCAGTAAAAAAAGTTTTTTGATCTGTTTTGTAGTTTTTGTTTGGCGTTCGTTGAAAAATGGAAAATCAAAAGGAACATTTTCGTCATATTTTGCTTTTTTATTTCCGCAAAGGGAAAAACGCATCGCAAGCTCATAAAAAGTTATGTGCTGTTTATGGTGACGAAGCCTTAAAAGAACGGCAGTGTCAAAATTGGTTTGCCAAATTTCGTTCTGGTGATTTTTCACTCAAAGATGAAAGACGTTCTGGTCGTCCAGTTGAAGTTGATGACGCCCTAATCAAAGCAATAATCAATTCCGACTGTCACAGTACAACACGTGAGATTGCAGAGAAGCTTCATGTATCACATACATGCATTGAAAGTCACTTAAAACAACTTGGCTATGTTCAAAAACTCGATACATGGGTTCCTCACGAACTGAAAGAATCACAGTTAACGCAACGCATTAGCAGCTGCGATTTGCTAAAGAAACGTAATGAAAATGATCCATTTTTAAAACGACTGATAACTGGCAATGAAAAATGGGTTGTTTACAACAATATCAAGCGGAAAAGATCGTGGAGCAGGCCAGGTGAACCAACTCAAACAACATCAAAAGCTGATATTCATCAAAAGAAGGTTTTGTTATCAGTTTGGTGGGATTACAAAGGAATTGTCTACTTTGAACTCTTACCACCCAACCGAACGATCAATTCTGATGTCTACATTGAACAACTAACGAAATTAAACAATGCAGTTGAAGAAAAGCGGCCCGAATTGACAAATCGAAAAGGTGTTGTATTCCATCATGACAATGCAAGGCCACACACATCTTTGGTCACTCGGCAAAAATTAATGGAGCTTGGTTGGGATGTTTTGCCACATCCACCATATAGTCCTGACCTTGCACCATCTGATTACTTTTTGTTTCGATCTTTACAAAACTCCTTGAATGGTAAAAATTTCAATAATGATGATGATGTCAAATCGTACCTGATTCAGTTTTTTGCTAATAAAAACCAGAAGTTTTTTGAACGTGGGATTATGATGCTGCCTGAAAGATGGCAAAAGGTCATTGATCAAAATGGGCAATACATTACAGAATAAAGTTATTTAGTTCCATGAAAAAATTGTCTTTGATTCTCTTTAAAAAATCCGCAATTACTTAGCTGCCGACCCAATATAATCACTAAAGTTCTGAAGTAGTCTCTTAAAATCTTTTTCAGTTACACTTTATGTAATGTGAGAAATACAGTTGTAACTGTGCTTGTGAATTTAAGAATGTATTGAAGTTACGTGTCTGCCAGACACATACAAAAATGAGAGAAATGCAAATAAGGCAGAAAACCAAAAGTAGTAAATGAGTATTAATAAAGCCAAGAAAAGAATAGGTCCTTCCAGTGGGAGAACAGGCAACAAAGGAAGGCCTGAGCACTTCACTGTAGTCTCAATATGCCCAATGCCTGACAGATGGGAGGGCAGGTCGCCCCTTCCCTCTTGATTGGTCAGTCATTCCAATTAATGGCACTAACTGAGCCTGTGTGGGGCTCAATTATCTAAAAGGTGTATCCCCTGTTTTCTAAAAACAAAAACACACACAAAATTAAGAAGCCAAAAAGGAAGAACATATTATAAACTTGGTAAATTTTTTTCACTGGGCACCAAATACCTATAACGATGAAGCAATACTGACAGTCCTTTGGACAATGCTAATGAACAGAACAAGCTCAGCTACTCCTTTCATATTTAATTAGCAGTGCCAAAGTATTTCCAGGTAAACACTGTTGAGTTACCTGCTGTGCAAAGACCACATATTTAAAACTAATGGCCAACATGTCCCTCCTCACCTGTGAAGCGAACAGAGCCATGATCCCATCTACCCTTCCTCTTTCGAAATACAATGCAGTGGTAAGAATTTGCTTTAATAGGATAAATACTGAATGCAGGTGGTGCTCTCCCGCTTCCTGCGGGAGAGAGAACAAGGTTATCTGTGTTGGCCCCACACTCACAGCCTCGCCTCAGAGACCATATGATAAACTTTATTCATAACCAAAGTTCCAAGAATCTCACTGAGAAGACGGTGCCCTACGTTTAACACTACAGAACTCAATGGTTTATACCCTAAGTCATTACAAAAATCATGACCCAAACCCAATGGACAATCCTCCCATGTCCAATTTAAAAAAAAAAATATGTTTTATTGATTTTTTAAAGAGAGGAAGAGAGAGGGATAGAGAGTTAGAAACATCGATGACAGAGAATAATCGATCAGCTGCCTCTTGCACACCCCCCACTGGGGATGTGCCCGCAACCAAGGTACATGCCCTTGACCGGAATCAAACCTGGTACCTTTCAGTCCGCAGCCCGACGCTCTATCCACTGAGCCAGACCTATTGAGGTCACACCTGAACTGTTCAAGTGAGGAAGGCCAGACCCCAAAGGGCTGTTGTCAGCTTCCCATCTCCTAACCTACTTCGGTATAACTAATAGCGAGAGAAATAACACATGCAACATGCAACATTTTTCAAATAAAAATAAAAGTCCAATTTTTCATGTACAGAAGAAAAAAAAAGAAAAAAAAAAAAGCAGCAGATGCTTCACCAGAGCAAACCAGCACAATCAGATCAGGTTCAGATACAGAGAAAGCACAATTGATGGATCATGGTCTTAGGTTACATTACTTCTGTATAAAGAGACAAAGATTTATAGAGTCAACACACTGTGAGTGGTGCCTCAAATCCTGTTTCGAATGAGGCCAAAAAATAAGTAAAGTAATAACTGCATTGCTAGAGATTCACCATATCCAAGATTTATTAAATTGCAAGAAAATTCTATTTCATATTTAAAGGTATACACTAAAAATGATCTATGAAAACTGGCAAGATAAAATAAACTTAGATACTACTCCTGAGCAGATGATTTCAACAAATTCTTGATATATAGGCAATAATTTTAAGGAGACAGAAAATGTGAATAAAATCAGTCATTCCACACTCAAATACACAGTCTGCAACTACATTAATTCAGAAACTAATTATTGAGTGAAAATATTCTCCTGGTCCACTCTTCATATCCTTACTGTTTTTTTCTTCAGCCATTTTACAGTTCCTTAGATTCGCTACTCAAAATATAAAGATGAGTTTAAATTATAATTTTGCCATCACCTTTGCTAGTTATGTTCCCCTTTAATATTACAAAAGAGGTAAGCAAAGTTTACCACCCTAAAATATGCCTTTTTGGGATATTGATCATTTTACACTGGTCAATTGTAAGCAACAGATGTGGGAGAAGCTCTGAAAAGCAAGTAGAAGTTACAGTTGTGAAACAATTTTTACGCTTTTAAGGGAAGCCTCCATCTGTAAGGGTGTCTCCCTCACAGTACACCAGGCCTGCCTGCTGTTCACAGCCAGTGCAGAAGGCAGGTCTTACATCTACATAATAATCTTACTCTTCTCTATTGTGCTCTTCCTTGTCACCTCCCATAACTGACTCTCCACCTCCAATACCTTCTCTATCTTCAGGTGAAAGTGGTATTTAAGGTGCTGGCTTCCATCATTTTGACGAGTTACTGCTCCAGGGGTCTCTTATCATAATTAAGCTTGAATTTGCCTTCTTTCTGCTAATGTCTCATGTGAATTTGATTATTAGAGCAGTCAGAAGGACCTTGAAGTGGAAGGAAGTTAGTTTTCTGTCCCAACAGTTTCATAAGTGAGGTAATCTTAGGTTTGATACAGAATACTATTTTTACTTAGTCTTTGATCTTAATTCCTAGAATCCCGAATTTTAGTGTCTTTGAAAAAAAAAAACACAAGTGTTAAAATTTCAAAGCCAAGGGTTGGAAGACCTTGTTTCTATGGTAAGAAAGCCTTGGTGCTTATAAATAGAGCCGAGGGTGGGGGAGGAGGGCACTACCCCTCAAGTTCACAGCTCCAGCCATGGATGGGACAGGTCTTCCTCTCTCCAACCCTCACGGTTTTCAACCACCTTCTACATCTGCTAGAATATTCATCCTCAAATACCATTCTGACCACTTCATGTGCCTACTCAAAAATCTACAGCGGTGAATTTCTGCAAGCAAACAGAAGTCCTCCTGAATTTCTCACAAAGAGCTTCAACATCTGCATAGTCCAGGGGGTACCCAGGTGCAAAACCACATCAGCGGGGGCAAGGCTGCTCTTTGCTCCGTCTGCTTCTCCCTCCCCAAACAGTTAAACTTCTAGCTGAGAAATAGCTACTTACTACTAGAATAGAGATTTTTTTCCCCCAGACTCCCTTGCAGTTGGGTATGCCATGTGATTAAATCCCAGCTAATGGAACATAGGTATAAGAGTCAGGAGAACCTTCTAGAAGACTTCCCTTCTAGAGTGGTGTGCCCCCTTTATCATTTCTCTTCACCCCTTTTTTCATTCTGCTGTCTGGAATGCGGAGGCTGCCTCTGAACTTGGGATGAGAGCCAGACCCCAGAAAAGGTCAGGAAGTGGGCTAGAAGGGTGGCCCTGAGGACTTGATGGAGCACAGCTGGCACATGACACCTGGAAAGCTTGTTCCTCACAACAGGTGAACAAACTTCTATCTTGTTTAAGCACAGTTGTTTGTGGTTCTTCAGAGCTTAAATCTAATCACTATATCCATCATTTGTCAAATACCATGTGCCAGACACTAAAGTCCTGAAGCACCTAAAAGATGCAAATAAACATATTCCCAAGTGTTGAGAAACTTGAAAAAATAAATTAGGACAATGGTCTTCACATACATTAAGCAACTGGAGAAATATTTTTTTTAATTTTATTAAATTATTATCTTTGTACATATACCATTGCCCCCCCTCCCATACATGCCCTCCCTCCCCAGAGTTTTGTGTCCATTGGTTGTACTTATATGCATGTATATAAGTCCTTTGGTTGATCTCTTATCTCCCCCAGATCTCCCTAACCTCCCCACTGTAATTTGACAGTCTGCTTGTTGCTTTACTGTCACTATATCTATCTTAACTGGAGAAATATTAAGGGGCCTATCTTAACATATCCAATATTTAATAATTGGGTTGTCTTCATAGATATCTTTAAAAATAGTCTGGGCCCCTTTAGGTTAGAAATTGGATGAACAGAGTAGATACAGATGAGAAATCTCAAGAGGAACCTGAGCAGGGATGAGGCTGAAGGGCTGAAATGTGCTCATGAGCTGGGTGAGTGAAGAGGAACATCTGAATAAAGCAAAATACGTGAAGCTGTGCCAGGGCTCTTTTTGTGAGCCAGCTTGACTGTCCAGGGGATGCTCAGACTAAGTTATTTCCGGGTGTGTGGGGGAGGTTATTTCTGGGTGAGATTAGCATTTGCATCGGAGGACTTATTAAACAAAGTGACCTCCCCTTTAGGTGGGCTTGCTCAAATCCAGGAGAGCTTGAATAGAACAAAAGGCAAGGTGGAGAAAGGGAGAATCTGTCCCTCTTTTCCTGCCTTGTTGATAGGGCTGGGACATTATCTCACCTTCTTCTGCCCTTGAACTGGGATTTGTCCCATTGGATCCCCTGGCTCTCAGCCTGGAGACTTGAACGGAGTGGCTCTCCAGGGTCTCCAGCTTGCAGATAGCACTACCTGGGACTTCTTGACCTTCCTCATAATAAATCCCTTACACTCTCTGGATCGTGTGTGTGTGTGTGTGTGTGTGTGTGTGTGTGTGTGTGTTCTGTCTTCTGTTTCTCTGGAGGACCCTGACTAACACAGCTGGATGATTAGAATGAACCAAATGAGGAAGGGCTGTGAGAGTCCGTGGGAAAGGGCAGACAATAAGGAGTTCAGAACAGCAGTGTGACTAAAACAAACATCACAGGATCACTGTTGGAACAGACTCCAAGTGCAGATAGACATCTGACCAGTGGGGGCAGCACAGGGCCTCTGCATCCCCACCCCCTCGGCCTGGCACAGGCCACAGCCTTCCGGAAAGTTCAACAGCCTCCACCTCCTCTGTGGGAGGGCAACAAAAGCATGACACTCAGCTGGAGATCTCGCTCAAAGGGGCAGGCCTGAGGCAGGCCGAAGGCTAAAATCCCAGAGGTTCGGAGTTTAAAAGAACCTCAAGACTCAACATTCTTAAACTCACAGATGGAGAAAGCGAGACCCAGAGAAAATAAGCCCAAAGACAAGCTGACAGTTCATGAAGGAAACAGGCCCAGAACCCAGTTTCTGGCCTCGTTCAGCCCCCCCTTCTTTTTGGAACATGCGTACTAAATGACCATTTTTATGCTTCTGAACAAAGTGACTTTAGATAGGATGCCTTAGAAATACAGTAAAGTTTCTTCATACATTTCCCTTTTGGAAATTTAGAGGGAAATCTGTCTCACTTCTTATAGACCCCAAGAAACTTTGTGCTGCCTTCCTGAGCCTTAATCACTAAGATTCAAAGGTGTCTCTCTTCTCCTCCCCTCCCCTCCCCTTTCCTCCCCTCTCCTCTCCTCTAATGCAGATGACTACCAGGTTGTCTCTGAAAAATGCAGAAGCGTGTGCAGAAGTCCACTTGGTATCATGTAATTTAAGTCCATCCTTCCACTCCCAGAGCTTGCTTAAACTAAGCAAAAACAAACCTTTCCAATTAGCTGTACTGTTTTACATATAAAACCAATAAAAAAAAAAACCTTTCCACTTAGTTGTACTGTTATATAGCCCAAAGTCCACCAACTCTGGAGTAGCTTTCAATCCAAACACTTAGCCCTGCCAAAACAGGTGCGGTAAACAATGACTAGGCAGAACAATGTGTGCGCAGAGATTATCTGCAATAATGAAGCCAAAGATGAGAACAACTCAAGGGAGTGTGGAAAGTGAACGATTTAAAAAGATTAGGAACAAAATAAGTAGCCTAACCGAATGTTTTCTATCATTTCCAGATGCTGTTTTTCCAAGGAGGCAAAGAATGAAGGCCTCGAAGCTGGCTGGGTTCTCCAGACTTTTGCTCGCGGCTCCCACATGGACTCTGTCCGTAGAGGGGCACCTCTGCATGGCGCTGCCTGGGGCTGTGCATGCCCCTCGAGCTGAGTCATCAAAGCTCAGGACCAAGCTGGGGATATCAGCACCCTGTCTCACTTCACAGCAGGTGAAGGGATCCACTCGCCCTGGAGCAGGAGGCTGAGAGGGGGTCAGGGAGAGGCTCAGGTGGGAAAGGTTCAGGAGTTGTTCACTAGGTGAGCAGGTGAGGACGTTTTAACAAAGGAAAGGACATTGCAAAGACCCAGAGGCAGTAACACAGTGGCACCCTGGAGAACTGCAGGTGCTGTGCATAACCCACTTCACAGGGGAAAATGCATGATGAAGACCACTTGGAACTTGAAGCAAACACATTGAGTGTGGAGGGTTTGAGGGAGGAGCTGGGCTTAAGAAGTTCTCATACCCCACCAATCACAGGAACCCCACAGGCAGAACAATGTTTATAGTGAAGCTCTGGTGTCCTAACCTCCCCTCCCTTAACCTCCTTCTCCCGCCTGGCACGCAGGCCAGATGTGTGCTCTGGGTTGCAACCCTTTCTTTTTCCCCGAATAAACACTTTTTGATGACAAAATACCTAGTCAGTATTATTTTTCAGTCGACAACAATTTGTTTGTTTCATTTGTTGTTATTGGATTAGGGAGAGGTAATTAGAAAGGAGAATAAAGCACATATCACCTCCCAACTACTTTATAAATCACACTTTCACATCACTTATCTAAAGCTACATGAAACCCCTACTTAGTCACATACTGGCCCAACCTCACGGCAAGCATTTTCCCCTTTGTGACACCCTGCCTGACCCCTCGTGGGCTCCCACCTTCCTACACTCCCCCGGATCCCATGCCTTGCTCTAGGAGGAGTGATGGTTGTTCTCCGGTAGGCATTGCTTCTGTGTCCAGCCGGCCCCATGCTATGGAAAAAGCACAGGCTGGGAGGGACCGAACCAGGAACTCAAGGTGCAGCTCTGCCATGTCTTCAAAGATTGACCCAGGAAGTTACTGATCCTTCTAAGTGTCCATTTCCCCAGCATCAAGAACTCACTCCTCCTAAACTGCACAGAAGGGTAGGTGATATAATTAGTAGGATGCCTATTCTATAATAGCCATTTGAGTAATATCGAGTTCCCTTTCTTCCCCACCCCTGCCTGATACTGACACAAAGAACCTGCACAGACCCGGTACAGTTCCTGACCCGAAATGCTGAAGGCTACATCCAGCACCACCCCCTGCGTCCCACCCCCACCCACCTTCATCTCCAAGTGCTTTTCTGTGGATTAAATCAACTGGCCTGATTCTACTGAGGCACAGAACCAAATGAAGAGAGTCCACAGAAATAGGTGTCATAAGGACAATGACATTTTCTACAGGGGGTCATCTTTAGAGGCCACTAGGATGAGGACAGAGAGATAATGCAGCTGTGAGCTGGAGATCTGGCAGTTCTGCAGAATACTATTACAATTCTCTCTCCTTGAAAAAGAGAAGCAAAATTCTTGGGTATTTTTAGAAAAGGTCACGTCATTATAACACAAGCATGTGCCAGTTGTGTGGGAAACAGGGAGGAAAAAGGAAATAAGATGGTAGCAGAGGACAGGTTGCTTTGTGTTCCTCCACTGGACTGTCCCCTCCCAGCTGAAGGGATGTTTACTGAGCAGCTACTATGTGCCAGGACCCAGGGCAGTGAGGAGGAAGTTTGAGGCTGCTGTCTGGTGGAGAATGGCAGCCAGCAAACAAGAAACATGCAAACATCGCCTAAAGTGCTAGCAGAGAAGTGAAATAGGACGATGATGTAACAGAAAATTCCCCTTTCTGGGAAGCGACACTGAGCTGTGGCCTGAAGGAGGGGGTGATCAAGGGAATATACACCAGGCAGAGGGAAGGAGCTAAGTAGAGAAATGATAAACTGTTTCCACAAGATAAAGCTGTTTTGATTTTTTTCCAGAAATTACATTCTTTAACGTCATAATAACATGTCACTCAACATGAAAACTTGAGCAACCATCAGCACGATGGAAGCAGTGGGATTCTGAAGGCTCTGTCAGGACACGTGCTCTGACATGGGAGAGAAGTCCTTGACATGTATGGCAGGGACTCGAAGATAGAGGGCATCGTGAGGAAGCTCAGAGGACAGACTTTCTCAGGGCTTGGAGGCAATACTGAAGTAGAATGGGGGTATGGCAGATAAGGAGAGGGAGGGAGGGAGGGAGGGAGGGAGAGAGAACACGTTACCCACAGAGGACAAGGACCCACAACCAGCGAGGGGGTGGGCAGGGGCAGGCCAGCACTAGCTGAGCCCACAGACGGACGGACTTCATCAGAGCAGGAGCCTCATCAGACCTCCACTCAGAGCGGCCTGTGATGTAACAGGCCTCCTGAAAGCATGGGCCCTCCTCACACACGCCCAGCACACATGCAAACAAGCTCTTTCTGAAATAGCACAACACTGACTCCCAGCACCACCCAGATGCCCTGTGTTAGGAACGGAGGCCTTGAAGACCTCCAGGTCTTTCTTTCCTTCTAGACCCCCCTGTGAAGAGCGGCGGTGGCTATTTCCTTCACCTTTTAGAAGGAAACCCGGGAAATGACAGCAGATGGGAAGAAAGGCACTGTTAGCGCCCTCTTTACCTTCTAAGGGTTCTCTTCAAGTTCACATCTTTCCATTCACAGCTTCCCTTTGCTTTCCTCCTGGTTCCTACAGAGAACTCTGGGTACGGGGAGAAAAATCTTAAAGCAAATGATGGCATCTATGTACAGGTAGGCTGGCTTTTTCTTTTACAGTTTTGCTAGTGATCTCAAAAGCGCCTGCGGTCTCATGCCTGTGTCACAGAGTCAGCAGAGGAACTCGGACTGGGGAGCCCCACGTCCTAGATTGAAAACCTGGCTTTCAATCCTCACCCGCTGTGTCATTTGAGCAATTAATGGAGACTCCTAAGCCATGTTTTTCTTACCTAAAAAATGCACCAGCACCACCACTACCCACCTGAGAGGCTTATTTTCAGAATTAACAGTACAAATGCAAAGGGGGTTTTACGCATTTTAGCACACCATCCAGCACACACGGGATGGCCATCAATGCTCAGTGAGTGTCATTGCTATCACAAGTAATATTAGCCCACCGGGGATTTCTACTAGGGAGGGAGTGTGAATGTCAGTGATTTAATACTTTCTGCAGAAGGTGGGACGTGGAGGAGCAGGCTGGATATATTTTGTGTCCTGGCCCGTTTTTGTTCAGCTCTGCCACTGAGAAACAGCAGGCGTGGGAAGTCGCAGGTAGAAACAGGCACATGGAGGCCGTCACTGAAGAAGAGACAGAAGCTGCCCGCCCTGCGAGCCAGACACAGAAAACCGCTGACGGTGGGCCCTAGGGGAGGTAAATGCCGCCCCCCTCCCTCCCCACCATCAATGCTGGTTCAACGTCACTGCTCTGGACATGCCGTCCTCATGGGCAGACCAGAACACAATCCTGGGGATGGAAGGACATGACTTTTTGCCATCGTCCATGAGATGTCAGCTCTCCCTAACCAAAGGTCACTTACCACAAGCCTGCACGGGTCAAATACTACTGACCTGGCCTGACTTCTCCCACCCACGTCTTCAACTCACTTTCCTGTCCCACGTGGAACTTGATAAAAGACACAGGGAGCCAGTTAATAAATACACTTAACGGGATGTTTCCAAGAAAACAAATTCAAAGGTTACGAGGTGGCGGGGGGGGGGGGGGGAGTACACACTAAGATGTGCAGAACACCTCTGAGCTGCTGTCGTTTAAATGCCCCCTTGAGTCTGCTACCTCTGGCCACAGTTCTGAGCACCTGGACACGAACTGCTGCTGACAACTGTGGCTCATCCTATATAATAAAAGGCAACTATGCAAATCGACCAAATGGCAAGTGACCAGTTGCTATGATGCTCACTGACCACCAGGGGGCAGGTGCTCAACACAGGAGCTACCCCCTGGTGGTCAGTGGGCTCACAGCTGGCAAGTGCAGCGCTGGTGGTGGGAGCCTCTCCCGCCTCCTCAGCAGTGCTAAGGATGTCTGACTGCCAGACAGTGAGAGGGTGCAGGCCAAGCTGAGGGATCCCCCTTCCCCTCTGCACAAATTTCGTGCACTGGGCCTCTAGTGTTAGCATAAACAAGGCATTACTCACTGTAGTTTTACTTTTAAGAGAATTTACATGTTAAAGGAGCTGGAAAAAATGTTTCCAGGCATTTCCCCTTCTGACAATAATTCAGAAGAGGAAGTGGGAAATCAACCAAGCCTCTCAGGTATTACCGAGAACTGAACATGGGAGGACAGAGCTGGCTACCTCGTGGGCCTTGTGGTCACTGGTATGACTGACGTGGGCACCTCGGGGACATAATTATAAACACTTAATTTATAAGTAAAGGTTAACTTATAAGTAAAAGATTTCCAAACTTTCCCAAGTGTTTTCACATATATTATTCCTGCCAGTGTTCACAAGTCTAAGGTAGATTCAGGTGGCAGAATGCTCCCTGCTTAAGAAAGAAGAACATGATTTAGAGAATTTATCTGACTTGCTCCAATCACCTCAACAATAGATCTAAGATTTAGATCCAGCTTTCTGCACCCCGCCCAACACTGTCCCACAACTGACTAGTGGGACAGAGGCTGTTCAGACTCCATTAGATACAGAGAACAGAGGGATAGCTGTCAGAGGGGAGGGGATTGGGAGCTTAAGTGGAAAAGGGGAAAGGATTAAGCGAAAAAAACAAAAAAATATCAAAACACAACTCACAGACACAGACAATAGTATGGTGATTTTATCATAGGGAAAGGGGAGGTGGAGGGAGGTAGCAGAAGGTCTAGGGGGGATAAATGGTGATGGAAGGAGACTTGCCTTGGTGTGGTGAACATACTACAATATACAGATGATGTATTATAGAATTGTATACGTGAAATCTGTAAAATTTTATTAACTAATGTCACCCCAATATATTAAATTTTAAAAATGTAAAAGGTACTTATTGGTTATCTTCTGTGGTTTGGAGAACTTTTAGAATAACAGATAGCTGTTATTCTAAAGGAGAAATGAGCATTATTTACTCCTTGAGTTATCCACAATGGCCTGCACTGTGCTCCCTTTAATTTAGTATTTCCATCTACCTTAAAGATATATAAAAACAAAAGTTGGCAATCTTGAGTGTTTGCTTTGAAACAATATAAAGGCAACAAGAAAAAACAAACAAACAAACAAACAAAAAAAAAACCTCTTCTCAAAAGTAGCAAAAAATTACCAAAAGAAAAAAAAAATTATGTAAAACCTACAAAAGTAGCCCTGCCCATAGGCTTACATTTCCCATGGCCTGTGAAACTGCCACTGTTCACCCGTGGTGCCTGAGCCACTTAAACACCAGAGTCTCTTTATATTCTCTTCCTATGGATTTCATAACTTCTTGTTTTATTTACCAAACTACATACCGTGTTTCCCCGAAAATAAGACATCCTCCAAAAATAAGACCTAGCGCATGGAAAGATAAGATATCCCCTGAAAATAAGACCTAGCGCAACTTTGGGAGAAAAAATTAATATAAGACACTGTCTTATTTTTGGGGAAACAGGGTAGGTTAAATAATTGACAACCGCAGCTTTGTAGTAGTATGAGATTTAGAATATTATCAAACATCCTTGAGAAAAGCAAAGGCATTTTAGCCCTGTATACCACAGCCCTATCAAGGGTAAAGATATATGTGTTTTCAAAATGAAGGACACTGAGTTTCGGGCACCCACAGTCTCTTCTTGGATCCCAGGAGCATCGAGGTCCCCCAGGCTCAGAACCACTGGTGTCTGCAAAGTAGGCAGCCATGTTCAATGGACAGTAACAAAAAGTAAGTCCTTACCACAAAAGCTGCTATAAAGTCACTGCCTAAAATGATGAAAGCAAAAGAGAGTCTGGAGCCAGGAGCCTTATGAGGCAGATGATGCTAAGGATCAGCCAAGACACAGATGGAAAGCATCATAACCCCAGGGACCCCAGAAATGGCCTAGAGCAGTGTTTCCCAAACTTCTCTCATGATGAGAATCACCTGGTGGAGTTGTTAAACTACCTACAGATTCCTGAATCCCAACTAAAAAGTGCTAAACTAGAATTTTGGGGAACATATAGGTAAAATTGTATAGGAAACACGGGTCTAGAGAAACCAATTTCCATCTGCATCATGTAAAGGAGGGGCACCTGGACACAACAGCATTGTGCTCATAATATTTTTCAGGAAGATGCCTATTTCACAAATTAAACGTCTCCTGGCTGTCAACGATTACGCAATGCCTTCTCTTCCTTCACAGCTCTTTCAAAAGCTGAGTCAATGCTGCCGCCCAAATCACAGAAAGAGAAAAGTAAGCCATCCTTTTTTTTTCTTTCTGGCTGCAAGTGCCTACATTTTCATTTCAATAACATCCCTTCAATGTTCTATACTCATCAACCTTACTCATACTATACTCATATGAACTGACCCAACTTGATCAGTATAAATTAAAAAATTAGAATTGAAAGATTAAAAAAAAAAAAAAAAACTAGTTCAAAATACTTAGGCAACTGAGTTTATAATCTTGCAGGCTGGTATCCGATAGTAACTCAACACCTGCTGCTACTTAGCTGGCCACTAACACTGAGCCCTCTCGGGTGTCCACCGTCCTTTCGAACATGAAAACAGCTTCTAAGGCCATTGTTTCAGGAGACAGAGCCTGCTGTGCAACTAAGAAACTTCACCTATGTTCTTAGCTGGGAGAATATAGTTTTTTAATAGCACTCTCCTGTTTCAATGGCACCTGCCAGATATATACACCTTTCCTTAAAATCTCATATTAGCACTCAGCTACATCCGATGCTGCAGAAAGAAAGCCAGCACCCCACCCTGACCCGGCTGATGTAGCAGTCTGCATTACTGCACGGATCGTGTGCCTGTGACCGTGTTATGCATTTGCCAGCATTATTTTGTTGAATTCTTATAATCACCCCACGAAGTTGGCATTATTTTCACCTTCCCATTTTACTTTAAATAAGGCATCTGAGGTGCAGAGAGTATAGGCAGCAGACGAGGCCCTTCTTCCACCCATCAGCTATGCATTTTCTCAACATAAACATAGACATGCATATAATCTATGGGATTCTGAAGGATACCATGGAAACCATGCTGTCCACATGGATGGGTGAATTCATAGGCTAAGGATCTTGTCCACAGTTAAAAGTTCACAGTAGAGGTAGGAAGCCTTTCCCACCCACCCATCCCCAATAAACCTTCCCTATTTAGGTAAGTTAGTGAAAACAGAATATTCTTTCGTTAGGATGCAAAGTCTTCGTGAATTTCTGGAGCTTTTAAATGATAGAAGAAAGGGGAAGGGGAATGAGGAAAGACATCTTCTGGGCTTTGTTTCAAAAGTAGGAATGAGATACTCAGCAATGGCCTCATAAAGTAATGGGACAAGAGGACTGAGGAAGAAGGAAGAACCCCTGTCAGAGCATCCTCAGTCCTGTGAAGGAGAAGGTGTGTGTTTAAGATGCAGGAAGCCAGGGGCAGGGATCCCAGGATGGTCCAGCCGGGGTGGGAAGCCAAAGACTAGGACCCTGCCTTAAGCAGAGATGTCACAGAGAGTGACAACAAAGAGTAAAGATGGCAAATGGAAGACATTCCCCCAAAAGTGGAATTGGATGTCCTGGGAAAACTGGTGCTGGGGATTCCAGCTGGAACAGGCTAGTGGATGTCCTCTCCCCTGCGTGCTGCGCTCCTACTAGTAGGTCTACTTCCGAAGGAACAGCTACCTCCCTCTTCTACCTAAATCCAGCCCCGCTGTGAGCTGATCAGGCCCTTTCCACTCCAGTCCACTGACTTGAGGCCCTGTTTACTAGAGCCCACGTGTGAGGTTCCCAGGGATACTGCCGATGGCTGAATACAGCTATGTCATTGTTCCTGTCCACAACATGGTTTTCCGTATTCCTGCTTCCTCTGGGGCTCCGTGACCTGACAGACATGAAGGCTAAAAGAGCTCACTCAGCAAATATCACGTTGACTGATCAGAAGGAAGGTCCCGAAGAGAACAGTGGGACCGAAACTCAAGTCTCAGGGACGCTACCACAGGGGGCAGAGTACCAGTACCAATCGAGAAAAGTACAATGTATAGGGACTGCTGTGAACTGGGATTTATTTAAATCACTATAAACAGCAGTTTCTTGTTATCTCACTATAAGTATTCATTACCAAATATTAGTGATAAAAACTAATTTCCCCAAATTTTACTTGGGAGTTACTCCAGTTTTATTTTTAAAAAAACAAACAAACAAAAAAACACATTATATAATTCCCTCTTCCTGCCCCAAAACAATGAAATGTAACAGTAAATGGTTTGGAGTAAAGTTTAATAATCTTCTCTTATTATCTCCTTCTGAGAAATGTACGCAAAAAGTTACGCAAAACACATTTCAGAGCAGGAACTCCTTCCAAACTAGGAATGATTTTTCTCCCCAAGGGGACATTTGTCAATAACTGGGGACATTTTTGGTTGGCACAATTGGGGGAGGGGTGCTACTGATTGACATCACGTGGGGGTAGGCGAGGGAGGCTCCTGTACAACATAATGTGCAGGTCAGAACCCACAGAAAAAGAAAGAAATAATAAATGCTTCATAACCAACAGCCAACTAATCTTTTATAGATGCTATCCTTTTTAATAGACAGGAATGAAGAAAGCTGGATCTTAAAACTACAGAATTACTTATATCATAGAAAAAGGAGACATTTAGAGTCAATTATGCCTGATGCTCAAGAAACTCTAGTGCAAGAAACTCTAATGGCAAACTCGGTAGTTCAGCATAAGGGGCAGGAAATATCAGATGTGACTCCAACTACAAACCACTCCTAACTAAAAATGGGACACTAGTTTATCTTCTGGCACTCCACCAATTGACAAGTTCGTGGTAAAAGTATCTTACTGATAAACATCAACTCCAATCTTTTTTTAAACAGTTTTTTAAAATTCTCTGCAAAACAAGTTCCTTGATGCAAACTGTAACCCAGCTATGCCCAGGCCTCCATCTCAGTTATTCCCTCAAACTATGTAAAGAATTCCCATCACTAAACGTTCTTTTTTATTGTCTGCGGGATGAAGGAAATTAACTGTTAAGATTTATGACTTAGACTCCCCCACAGTGATGAAATACCTCCAAAGATAGCAAAGAAAAGTCCCTAAGAATTTACTGCAAAAAAAAAAAAAAAAAAAAAATGATAACGTAACACAAAGAATCTTAACAAAAGAATGTTTTCCTTTACATAAGCGGAGTTGTTTTACAATTGTCCGAAGTTGCTTTAGGGTCAAGTCCCACTGGCAGCGTTTATACTGCTCTGTCCCTCTTCCTTCTCCAAAGCCAGCCACACGCAGTCCCAAAGTCCAGCTCTGTACCTCGTAGCAAAGTACTCATCAGGCGAGTTCACAATCACCGGACTCTGAGGTCCGGCCCACGCACCCCGACCTCAGAGTCCCCTCTGGAGGGAACCCCACAGCTCACGAGCGGGAGCATCCAACCTGCTCCTTTTAGGAATCCACTCGGGGACTACCAGAAGTGGACCACCCCGTTCATTCGAAGATCCCATTTATGTAAACTCAGGAAAAACAGGGATCTTTCAACTTCCTCCCGCATAGCTGCGCCCTCTGCCACGGAAGCCGATCCAGCCGCGACTTTGTTTCCCACTAAGTGCTGGGTGGTGCCGCGGTCCTACCCGCCCGCGCACGGGCTCCCAAGGCAACGCCTGCCCCGCCACGGCTCCCCCCGCCACTGCGAGGGCCTGTGCGCCTCCGGCCGCACCCAAGTGGGCGCTTCCAGGAGTGCATACACCCATCCGCACGCAAGCTCAGAGGGCGCAGAAGCGGGGGCTGACCCTGTGTGCACAGAGACAGGTGTGTACCTAGAGGCGTGCAGCCGCGTGTGCAGAACTGGGTCGGGCAGGCTCAGGAGCACACGCACACCCTCGTACCGCAACCCCACCGCGCTTCGATCCGCGGGTCCCAGCAGGGAACCTCCAAACCCCCGGTCCGCCGCGCGTTCCACCAACTCACCTCCTCCAAAAATTTGGTCACATCGTACACCTTGTGGTGCAGGATCAGCCAGGTGCTCTTGCTGTGGTTGTGCTTCTGGATCTCCTCCAGGGTGTAGTACTTGACGGCCTTGTCCGACGGCTCGGCCATTTCGGAAGACGGCGAGCTTCAGGGCCTGCAGACGGGAGCCACGCCGGGCGGAGGGAAGCGCGTCTCTACAAGCCAGCAGTGCCGGGACATTCCCCCCGGTCCCCGAGGGCGCCTGGGGCGGGCGAGCGGCACCTCCGAGAGGGCGGCTGGCTGACGGCCTCCGGTGATTGGCCAGAATCCGTGTCTCTCAAGGGGCCCACCCTCGACTGACACCCACCCCCAGCCCCGGCGCACCCCGCCCACAGCGGGTGTTGATTGGCTGAAGGTGCCCTATTGCGCGCAGGGTTGGGCGATGCGGAGCTTTCCTTGCGCCTGCGCAGAAGTGGGGGGGAAAACTCCGGGTCCTGGGGTGACCCGGGTGACAGGAAGGTGCATGTGCGTGGGATGGGCGGGCCCGGAGGGGTGGTCCATAGGGGCCAGCGCTGAGTCCATTCGATTTTGACCGCACGTCAAAATCGCCGCTGTTTCCCAATCAAGTCAGATGGGCCAGACAGGCACGTTAATTTCTAACAGTCTCTCCACTGCGAGTCTCATTGGGTAATTTGTTAGCGTTACGTGAGAGATAAACGAGCCTAGTGGACGTTAAAACACACAGTGCGGTCATTAGCCTGGGTGGAACAAGGGTACTGCCCAGAACAAACTCACTCTAATTTCGCTTGACCAACCCCTTCGCTCACTCCACCTTCAAATTGCCCAGTTCTCACAGGAAAAACAAACCCAGGGGAACTGTTCATAAAATGCAAAGCAAAGACATCCTGGCCCTGCCCAGGTGGCTCAGTGGTTGAGCTCAGACTATGAACAGGAGCTCAAGGTTCCAATCCCGGTCAGGTCAGATCCCCAGTAGGGGGTGTGCAGGTGGCAAACATCAATGTTTCTCCTTTACTCTCTCTGAAATCAATCATATATATAGGTGTGTGTATAAATATATATATATTTACTTACTTTAAAAATGTCCTGATTATTTTTGTATTCTCTAAGTACTTCTCCGTTGTTGACCACTGGCTAGGCGAGTTCTGGTATTGGCATCTTTGTCTTGTCTCAATAGTATATTGCTAAGGTGAGTCCTAAATGATGGATAGCAGCCTTTTGGGAGGTACATCTGAAGATTTACAAATGATTGAGAAAAACAAAGCGGAAGAATTCCATCATATTAAAAAGTCATCTGATATTAAGGCCCTTTTCAGAAATTGTAAATTCAAAAGAACTTATACAACAGGGTGCACGTGTAGTTCATCCTGCCTGGGGCTGAACACAGTTTTTCCATTTTTAAGTCCTGGGTGAATGTCAGTCCCCACTTTTCCCTGTCCCTAACGGAATGCATGGCCATCAAGAGGAAAATATTTTCCCAAGTATCTCAAGCCATTTTTTAGCCTTTTTATAAAATAGAATACATTGCTTTTCAAATACTGAACTGACCCTGCATCTCAGAAATAAACCTCACTTGTTTATGGTATGTAATAATTTTATTTATTAACTAGAGACCCAGGTGCACAAAATCTGTGCACTGTGTGTGTGTGTGTGGGGGGGGGTGGTCCTCAGCCTGGCCTGAGCCCTCTAGAAGTCCAGGAGTACTTGGGGGATGTCCAATTGACAGCTTGCCTAAGCTGGCAGTCAGACATCCTTAACACTGCCCCAGAGGTGGAGAGGCTCCCACCACCACCACTGTGCTCGCCAGCCATGAGCCCAGCTTCTGAGTGAGTGGTGCTCCCCTGTGAGAGTACACTGACCATCAAGGGGCAGCTCCCGCATTGAGTTCCACCTTTTGGTTGATTTGCATATTAGCTTTTTATTATATAAGATGAGTTATATGTTGAGTTTTAGCATCTATATTTATGAGATAGTGTGCAGGTTTCTGTTTATGCATTACATTTGTCTGGTTTGGATATCAGAGTAAAACTGCTTCATAAAATGAGTTGAGAAGTATTCCCTTTTCTATTTTTCTGGAAGAGACTATGTACAATTGTTATTGTTTAAAAGTTTGATAAAAGTATCCAGTGAGACCATATGGGCCAGCAGATTTCTTTTTTAGGAGGTCTTAAACTATGAGTTTAATGCCCATTAATAGTTATGGAGCTATTCAAATTTTATGTTTCATTCTGAGTGAGATGTGGTAGTTTGTGCTTTTTGAGGAACTGGTTCATTTCATCTAAATTGTTAAATCTATGTATATATAGTTATTCATGATAGTCCCTTACTATCCATTGATGTCTGAAGGATCTGTGTGATAGCCTGATATTAGTATTCCATTTTTAGTTGTCATCCATGCTAGAGGTTTGTCAATTTTACTGATCTTTCCAAAGAGCCAGCTTTTCTGCTCTTTGATTTCTTTCTATTGTGTTTTTTTTTCCCAGAGTCATTGATTTTTGTCTTTATTATATCTTCCTGCTTGCCTTGGGTTTATTTATTGCTTTTTTTCTAGTTTCTTGAGGTGGAAGTTTATTGATTTGAGTCTTTTTCTAATGTTTGCATTTAATGTTAAAATTTCCTATATGTTTTAAAAATAGTAAACAAAAATTATACTATTTCCCTAACAGTTGTCAGGACTACTAAATCTCCCCAAGACAGAGCAATGCATCTCTTGAGTGGATGGCTACCTCTAAATCCAATGTCAAGGCTGTTTCGGATTTCAGTCCCACTTTTAAATAATTCTAGCAGTGATGAAAAACAAAACATTGGTGTCAGTGACCTGGATCTTATCAGGTGCATAACCATGAGCCAGATGGCTAATTGTTCTAAACCACTGCTTATATTACAAGCAGTGGGGTCCTCAAACTTTTTAAAGTGGGGGCCAGATCACGGTTCCTCAGAGAGCTGGAGGGCCGGACTATATGAACTACTAATTCCTACTGTAACACCTTGGCTGCGCTCACTGCCCAAAAAACCTGGCAGGCAGGATCAGACTCCCCTGGGGGCTGCATGTGGCCCGCGGGCCGTAGTTTGAAGACCCCTGGTTATAACATGCATAGCATACGGGCTGACACAGAATGCAATAAACAGAATTAACTAGTGTTATTATTATTATTCAACAAAATTTCCTTATTCTAAAATGCAAGCATGAGGAAACATCCTACCTGGCAGGTGCTCCAAGGTGAAGTAAACCTAGGCAAATTTAGAAACAAACACACCCGGTAAAGGAACACAAGTACTTAAAAACTCCTGACTTCCCCTCCAGCAAACGAATTTTTATAAACATTTAGAAAACCAGTTCTACTCCTAAAATTCTTCAGATAAAAATTTACTGTAGAAAGCACTCGGCCTTCTCTTTCATTGTAAGACAAAAATAAGCAAACATTATTAGATTTTAAAATTTATTTTCCAATTCCTTCTGCAACTTGTGCACAGGACTTACATAAGCAGCTCTTTCCTGCCCACTTAGGTAAATAGTTACATTTGCTATTGTATAATTACAATAGCTGCTTCTCTCAACAAATGGGTACTTCTACAAAGATGGACTCTAATTCAAATGTCTACATGGATAATCTGCATTATATCCATGTATTTTAAAACTCATGATACCACAGGTTATTCTATCCTCCTCCAAATATCTATAAGGTATCCCAAAAATGTATGCACACACTTTAAATTATAAAGGCAATATTTATTAATATACATTTTATTTTTTAAATTGATCCATCAACTGTTAAAGTGTGTGTACATTTTTGGTGACACTCTATATATCTCTAGTATATATAGCTTGGTTGATTTCTAAACAATTCCCCTTCTATTAGTAATAATTCCCAAAATGTTCTCAATTATTAAAATTTTATTCATTTTAAAATTGATCATGTATGACTTGAAGTTGCTTTTACTCATATATATTTATAACACACCAGACTGTCAGTTGATCAGTCAGAGGCAGAAATGAGGAGCAGAGAGCAATGGATATTATCTGATCACAAAGCCAATACAAATGTCTTAAATTCATTGCTGAAGTAAGGCAATTTCCCTCAGTTAACATCAGATAGTAAGTTAATTATATGCAGGACATCTTATTGTAAATGCTTCCTTAGGCACGTTTTCCTTCTATATCCATTTTTAAGTAGGCGCAGGTAATTAGGGGAAAGGAAATGTTTGATTGTAGGACACTGTTGCCATACTATATTTTTTAAAATATCTTGTCTCCAGCACAAGAGAACAAGAGTAAAATGGTGTAGATAAGAAAAATTCCAGATATCCTATTTAACTTTATAAAGGGTTCAGGTTCCAGTCAGTTCTATAAAATTATGTTGATGGTGTCACCCAAATCGGAAACTTGGGAACAATCCATCACCAAATCCTATAGATTTTTCCTCCTAAACACCTCTCTAACCAGTGCTTTCCTGTTTATCCCCACCTCCACTGCCCCAGACCTGCTTTTCATGCTTACCTGCCTACCTGCTTACAATAACTTCCAGCAGGTTCTTCGTGGGGCAGAGGTGTAATGGCCACCTGAACAAGAAGGTATCTTGAGACCAAAAACTGAAGCAGGCGATGCCATAAAATATAACAACACTTATTATAGGTAATGTATTTATAGTCATGTAGGGTCCAAACAGCCAGACAACCCAGTAGGCCTGCTACACACTCCTGTTACTTGTCTTCTCAAACCCCCCTCAACCCCCCCACCCCCACCTCTCGCGCGCGCCCCCAGTCCTCCTCTTAATGGCAACCCCATTCTTTCAAGTCCTTGTACAAATACCTTGGAGTCATGCTTGACTCCTCTCTCTCGGACCCCACATCAATCCATACCCAAGGCCTATTAGATGTAACTTCAAAGTATCTTTTTATCCCGTGCCATCTCACCGCCTCCATGCCAATATCCTGATCAAACCACATCATCTCCCTCCTGGATAAATGCTACTACCTCCTAACTGCTCTCCTTCCTGTCCTGTACCCTTCAGTCTGTGCTCAGCACAGCAGCCTGGGTGCACCTTTTACAATGTAACGAGTCTTACCAGGCCTGATACTGTTTGTCGGTTTTAACTTTTCTGGCCTCATCAAGTCACTACTTCTCTTTCCAGCTCTACTGCAGCCGACTCCCTTGGGCCTTTGTCCTTGCTATACCTCTCTTGCAATATTCTCCCCTGATACCTGCATGGTCTTCCCCTCCCCCCTCTTTCACGTCTTACATGCCACCTTGTCCATGAGGCCTTTTGACTTCCGTAACGGCCTCTGCCAACACTCCCCAGCTCCCTCTCCCATCAGCACCTACCATGTTGATATTTTGCTTATTTATCTTATTTGTCCCCCGACCCCCGAATACAATGTTAGCCCCATGAGGGCAGGGAATGCTGTTGGCTTAATGCTCCATCACTAACTCCTAGAAGAGCTCCCGGGACACAGGAGGCACTTGGTAAATATCTGTGCCGCACTTGCCCCAGGTTTCCCCTTCACGCTGCGCCGCAGCATGTCCTGGTCCTGGAAAGTTCAGCCGCCGCAGGTCCTTCAGGGGGACGCGAAGCGTGGACTTGTGTATCCGAGGCCACACTCCCTCCAGCGTGGTCAGCGCGGGACTTCGTGCCTGCGGCTCCCAGTGGCCCTACTGCAAGGCTGCAGCTCTCCTCTCCCTCGAGGACGAGGACGGCAATGGCCTCCTGGGCAGACCCACTGGCGCTGACCCCAGCTCTTCTCCCAGGGAACCACTGGGCAGCCTGGCAGGTGTTGGCGAGGACAGCAAGGGCGCGTGGGTGACTGTGGAAGCGTTCAGGGGGTGGTGAATACACAGAGCAGGCCGGGAGCACGTGGTGGGCGGGGCTTGCCCGGAGCGATGGGAATGCTGGGATTGCGGGGCAGTCTGGCGTGGTGGTGCGCAGGGCATGCTGGGATTGCGGGCTTTCTGGAATGTTGGTGCGCAGGGCATGCTGGGAGTGGAGCCCAGAGCGCTGAGAGGCAGCGGGCGCACTGCACGCGGTGGCCCCTCAGAGGTGAGGACAGACGGTGGCCCCACAGAGGCAGGGACAGACGGGGGACAGTTGCCGAGGGAGATGGAGAAGGAGCACAGGAGGCCATTGTAGGTCCTGCCGCACACCCCGCGGCTTCTTCCCCGCCAAGGCCCATGCCTCAGCCTCAGCAGGCGTCATCTTGGAGGGCATTGCTCTTACTTTTCGGAAGCGTTTGGCGGGCTCGGTGGACTGCTGTTAGGGAGCAGTCCAGTAGGGAAGGGGCTCGGCCAAGGGACAGGACGCCCGCCGTGTGAGGTGTGGAAACGGTGTGGAAACGGTGTGGAAACGCCAGGTGTAGCTGAGGGGCAGGAGAAACATGTCTTCCCGAAGGCCCTCAGGTTCCAACCTTCAGGGCTTCGTATTTATTAGTAATTCACAGAGTCACCCTGTAAACAGTCTCCTTAAGCTGAAAAAGACCTTGGAGATGTTCCCGCCCAACCCTTTTCTGTTAGGTGAGAACGTGAGGTACAGAGCAGAAAGAAACTAGCCTGAGGGATTTCCTGTCCCTGTTTTCCCCAGGAAGCGGAAGTAAAGGAGGCTCCGGGCGCCAGGGGAACGGAAGTTGCTTAGACTTAAGTTCTGTGGCTGCAAAAAGTTAGGTTCTGTCTGGGTTCTAAGTTCTCAGGGGTAGAACTTGGTGAGCAGCTGTTCCCGGAGCCGGGCATCAACGTTTCATCCACGTGTTTATCAGGCTACGGCCCAGGTTTTGAGCGTCACCATGTGCTTATACCATCTTGTTAAGGTGATTCTAAATGATAAAAGTAAATAAATTGTGGCCTATTTCTGAACAGATCAGAGTTGTTTACATACAGTTTTCTGATCAGTCCTTGAGGATTGACAAGGAGAGGGTCCCTCAAAGGAATTCCCTCCTAACTCTGCTACAAAGTATTTATTGGGAAATGAATAGAAAGTACGTAATTACAGTGGGAAATGTGTTTTAGAAATGAAAGCGACATTGCAGATTTTCACCCACAACGATGTGACTCATTTTCTTTAAAATACACAGAAATGTACCTCTGGACCCAAGTCATAATCAGTTTCTGTGATCTATGCTGTACCTCGTTCATTATTGATGCCTTTACTAAAACATTCAGGCAAAATTGTGAAGTAGGTTGTGTTTGCTAACAGTCATTTGTACTTCATGTTGTATTAACTTTTCACAACAATAAGCATTTACATAGAAGAGAGAAAAGCAGATAGAAGGGCATAATTTTTTTTATTTTCAATATCAGAAATCATTAGGTCATGAACACCTTGTATGAATTTGTTAAGAGATCTAAGTACTTTCACTTTTTTTAAAGAACCAAATAATTTCTAATGATGAAAACTTTAAACACACTGGTTCTTGAATGAAGAAAAACAACCTGAAGTCTTGCTCAAATGCCACCATACAGGTATTGGTTATGGAGACTGGACTTAAGGTTAGTCACACTTTCAGATTCCCAGTCTGTATGTGTCACTGTTCTTATTAAAAAGAGAAAATATGTTGATGTCAAAAAAGTTCGAACTACTACAATCTCAGTTTTCCCCCCCTGAGGTATTTGTGCACATTAGAGAAGTTGAACTTAAATTTCAGTTTTTCTTTAACACATAAGATAGACTTCAAAGGTATACTCTGTGAATTATGAACTGTGAAATGTGTCCCAAATAGACATTTACAGCCAGATAATTAATGGAAAAGGAAACTAGATAATTTAGACATTCAGTAAACATGTTTCTCATATAAAATGATGAAAATATATTCTTTAACTTTGAAGTACATTACAGAGATAATCTAAAACAACAGGAAACTTTGCTGTATATTTTGATTTTTTTTAATTATTATTTTCATAGGAAAGATCAAAATGAAAGTTAAGAATAGCCAAGAATTGAGAATTTTTAAAATAAGGGCAATATGGTGGGAATGTATCCAGTACCTAGAGCAGAATAGGCATATAATAAACAGTATTTTTTATTATTTATATTTAAATTATTCTATTTGTGGTAAAAATTGTAGGTTTGAAATTCTGAATTATCTTTCTGGGATGACAAACGTCTTCTAAACTGTGATAGTTGCATAACTCAGTGAATAGAGTAAAAAAACATTGAATTGTACACTTTTAAGTGAGTGAATTGTATTATTTGATGAATTATATCTTAAAACATGTACCAGCCCAGTGGATATGACTCAGTGGCTGAGCATCAACATATGAACCAGGAGATTAGGGTTCTATTCCCAATCAGGGAACATACCTGGCTTTTAGGCTCAATCTCCAGTAGGGGGCGTATAGGAGGCAGCCAATCAATGATTCTTTCTCATTATTCTTTCATAAACAATGGGGAGAAGAAAAGTTTTGTGAATAAGAGAAAAATGGACGACATCCCAAGTGTCTTATTTCTGACCTCTAGCAATCTTAGAAGTATTTGATGTTTCTTTCTTCCTTCCTCTTTGAAATTAATATGTATTTAAAAACAACAAACATATACCAAACAATTCTAGATCATCATTAGAGAATCTTAAAGGTAAAATGTCAGTGACATTTAACTGCTAAAGTTTTTTATTTGTTTTTATTATCTTACTAGAGACCTAATGCATGAAATTCATGTAAGGGGCTAGGCCTTTGCAGCCCTGGCTTTGTATAGACAGTCATTTTGCTATTCAGCTATCTGGTCTAATTAGCATATTATGCTTTTATTCTATAGATTATATAGATTTCAACACACTATCAAATAATTCTCTTGCATTGGTATAGTTTATTACCTTTTTATTCCTGTTTGTTTGATTTAAAAGGCCTGATTGCTGAGGCATTTAGCCAACAAGAAAATATGAATGATTCTAGGCCACAGTCACTGTTCTTCATCACACTTCCAGATTTACAGAAACTCTGTGCCGTCAAGATAATATTGCATAATGGGATGGCAGATTCTGAGATTAGAAGTACACAAATGAAGATGTGCAGGTAAGAATACAAATATAACTAATGCTTTCTAAACTTTTTGAGACCTGTGAGAGCTGTTTTAAAAGTATCTTCTTTAAACCAAAATACTTCGTTTGTGTATATAATTTTGAAATAAATTAAATTTTGTTTAGGCTAGGTATATAGATTACATTTAAAATACTTGAAATAGAATATCTCACTGTTGATATTTGAGATAGAATATTTCACTGTTTATAGACATTGGTGAAATCAGGTTCCTCAAAACTTAGCGATACTAATTAATAAATATTGAGTACCGTTTTTGAGGCACTTTAAGAGATACTGTAAATATTTTAGATTGATATAATTTCTTAATATTTGGGTCAATATAAGAGTATTTCTGAAGAATATTTCTCCCAACAACTATTTTGAAATGTCTAATCCAACATAGTCTTTGGAAAGTTGAAGCCTAAAGTCCAACTCCCTGATTACTGAGGACCCACCATGTGCTAGTCCTTTCAATTGTTTGAGGCATTCAAAGAATGACTCAGAACACATGACAAGATTTTCTCTGTAACTGAATTTCTTGGGGAAGAACAAACACTTCTAAGATTACTAGGGGTCAGAAATTAGAAAGACACTTGGGGTGTCCTCCATTTTTCTCCTATTAACAAAACTTTTCTTCTTCCTATTATATATATTCTCACCCAAGTGCATCTAGGAGCCTGTACCCTTCCTGCTAACATGTAGTTTGATACCTGCTGAGCAGTTATCTGTGACCCATTTGGGGAACAAATAGGTAGAAAACTGTATGCGAGATTTTCTCTCCTTTGCTCTCAAATGGAATGAGGCCATGCCCATAGAGTGGGGTGTTTTTACTCATCCTCCTAGTAACTGAGAGGTTCAGACAAAGGCAGGCCTTGTAAAAGGTAAGTACCTGTTGTACCCAGGTTCTGACATCAAAGATGAGACTGTGCTTGTCTCATCTTACTTTTTGAGATAACCCCTCCCCAATATACACTCACTCACGGTTTTTTAAATTTGTTTCCTTGATGATTAGTAATTTGGAAAATTATATTTTCAACTCTTTCTTTTTGTGTTTTCCCACCTTTTCCTTGACCTTTGAAAACAAAATTATGATAATTTCAATTGTAGCAAATTTTGTTTTAAGTTTATTTGGCTGTTAAATGCTAAACTAAAACTACTAATGTCATTTTGACTTGGACTAATTTTTCATTTTTGCAGGAAAATAATCCAGTTCTAACACTGAAGTAGTTGATAAATTCACTGATAGTTGAGTCCTTAAACTGTTGTCCCTGTTCCCCCAACCACCACTTAAAAAAACAAAAGAAAATGGAAGAAACAGAAGTTAAAAGAGCTGGATTCTTCAATGTTAAGGCTTCTTTAACCTACACTGAGGATAGAAATGGGGTTTTAAAAGAAGAATTCATATTCACAGATGAAAGAGGTTAAGAAACTCAGATTCAGGGACAAGTTTACAAATTAATATCAATATGTGTAATTTATAATTCCCTTAATTCAAATCTTGACTGAGTGCCTACAATATTCAAGGTAATGCTAAGTGTGGGGAGAGATACAGAAATCCATAACACAATCTTTGCCTGGAAGAGACTTAAATTTCTAATTGGAGCTAAGTGATTTTAAAATGTTCTGTTAAAGGAAAAAACAGACAGTGAGCAAGTCCATTTTAAAATAAATAATTTTATCTCCACAGACAGTTGCTGTTTTTGCACCAAGACATTCTTGTAGCACCTGTGACTGGAATATTTAGCCAAATTTGGGTGGTGATGGCGGTTAGTATTTTAACATTTTATAAAGTATTCTTACTGATTATTTGGGACAATATTGATAAACAGTAATTCAGGTACTATGGTAATTATAGCTCAAGTTGAAGATGGTTTATGAAGACTAATTAGACTATTTTGAAGTTTGAACCATCATCAGACTTTAACATTGATATGTCTGACATTCAAAATCTATTTTTTGTGGTTCTAATTTCATATTTAGTTTTCTGTGTCATAAATGTTAAGGTGAAGACTATGAATAATGATTAATGTTACTGCAGAATTTTTAAAGATATAATCCTTTTCTCATATTTTATTCTTTAGAATTACACTTAATCTAAAGGAAAAAGTTTCTCATTCCATCAAATCTCCAATTGTTTTTAAAGAATTTAGATCATCATTTTTTTTTAATTTGGAAAATTACAAAAAATAATTACACTTAGTAAAATTAAAACGAGAAATATTCCCCTGTGTTGTATATAACTAGAAATTATAATGAAGATGCCAGAAATCTTCATAAAAATCATACCATCCTAAGATTTTTGTCAAATATCTTTCTGGAAATCCCCTTATTTTGATATTTTAGGTTCCCAGAATTTATTAAAATCTACATTTTTAAAAATATATTTTGATTTATTTTACAGAGAGAAAAGGAGAGAGATAGAAATATCAATGAGAAAGAATCATCAATCAGCTGCCTCTTGCACACCCCCTACTGGGGATATGCCCACAACCAAGGTACATGCCCTTGACCGGAATTGAACCCGGGACCCTTCAGTCCACATGCTGACGCTCTATCCACTGAGCCAAACCGGTTTTGGCAAAATCAACATTTTTTAACAGTGCTGATAAATCATACAAATTTTTCAGTTCTTTAATTTTCCTTCTAGGTTATATGTTCATTTCCCCCCCCCCCTCATCCTTAATATTGTTTTCAAGAAAGACAAGCTGTTGGTGAACAAGCAGACACTCATACCTCTTAATTGTGTGTGTTTTTCTACCTGAAAATTTTATGGAATAAGGAAGATATTGTTCTTTAGTATTCTAGTAAATTCAAATATCTAATCTTAGAATAGTCATCTAAAAATGTTTTGCTTTATTTCAAATATATTACATGCTATAAAAATTTACAGTATTATTTAAAAAGGAATTACTATGCATACAATTTTAAAGATTGCCTTTAACAGCCTCTCCTGGATACTGTTCTGTCAACACATGTATCTTTCTTGATTTTAAGGCTATAAAATATTTTATTTGTATGGCTATACAATAATTTATGCATATCTTAGTTTTTAGTTTTATGCTATTACAAACAGTGCTTCAGAAAGCATCACTGAAATTATATAATTTTTGTTTGATAGTTTCTATGGATTAAATTCTTAGAAGTGGGATTGCAGCTCATTTTAATTATAATCAAGATACTGCAAAATTGCTATCTGAAAAGTTCTTCTAGATTACATTTTTAACAGTTGAGGTATGAAAAAAACCTATAGTTCCCCATCCTCATGAATACTGGATATTGGCAACCTTTATACACCTGCTGATCTTTTAGCTTATAAATAATATCTTCTTTTTATCTATATTTCTTTCATTGGTGAGTTGAAGCATTTCGGCCTTTTGAACTTCCTCTGATCTTCCACTATGTCCATTTTCCTTCTTAATATAATAATAACTTACTATATATTATGGAAGATGTTAAATATTCATTGGCTTCTTTCTTCATATGGTTTCTGGGTTCATGTCACCCCCAGAAAGGCTTTCCTCATTTTGAGAATGTATCCACAGATTCTATTTCAGGGAGAGATTGGTCATCACTTGCTTCTCCAACACATAAAAGCTATCAGGATAATGGCCTGATTCTGTGCTCTCTGCTATGTAGCATTTAAAGTCTTTTATGCATTGCTTTATTTAATATATGCTAAGTCATCTTTATAAATGTGGATTTTTATTATAGATACCATTTTATAAAGCGGGAAAACTTAATATCGATATTGAAAAATATGGAGCTAAGGTACGTGTTTTTTTTAAAGATAATAATTTCAGATACTGTATATATTGATTTTGTATTCAACTTCTTTTATCAGGCAACAAAAATTGGAGTATCTTTCTCATAATTTGTTGCTATGCATGTGAAAGAGCTGAACAATTTTTTCTCAAGCAATTAATTTGTGCACATTTAGTAGAGCCAGAAGGGAAGAGGCTTTTTTGTTGAGTACTTTCTGGCAGGCATTTTACGTGGTATAATTTTATTTATTATATATAACTTCCAAGAACTGAATATACCCATTTTAAAGATGAAGAAAATGAAACCCAGAGAAACAAAAATATTATAAGCAGAGGCACAAAACAATTTAAGTTGTATTCTACCTGGTAATGAATTTCTGAATCTTAGCAAGGAAAATATAAATACCTGGGTTGAGCATAGAATATTTAAGTTGTCTGTTTCAAGGAATATGTCCATTTCCTCTAAGTTGTCACATTTATTGGCATAAACTTACATATATTTCCTTATTTTCCTTTGCTATAGAGTCTGTAGTGATGTCACCTCTCTCATTCTATATATAATAATGTGTGTTTTTTAAATTTTTTTCCCTGACCAGTCTTGCTAAAGGCTTAACAATTTTTTTGATCTCAAGAACATCTTTTGGTTATACTGATTTTCCTTTGTTGTTTTACTCATTTGCTTTTCATTGATTTTCATAATGGTCTTTGTTATTTTCTTATGCTTATTTTAGGTTTAGTTTGCTCTTTTTCTAGTTTCTTGTGGTGGAAGCTGACTTCACTGATTTGAGAACTTTTTCTTTTCCAATATAGATACATTTATTTGCTATAAATGTCCTTGTAAGCATGTTTTGTTTTTATTTTCCTCAGTTCAAAATACTTTCTAATTCCCCTTTGATTTCTTTTTTGATCTATGGATAGATTAGAAGTTTGTTATGTAGATTCCACATATTTGGGGATTTTCCATGGATCTTTCTGCTACTACTTTCTAATTTAGTTATGACTAGCAAACACATTTTGTATAATTTGAATTCTTTAGAATTTATTAAGACATAATAATTGGGTCATGTTAGTTGATAGTGTTAAGGTACTATATTCTCACTAATTTTCTGTCTACCTACTATATCAGTTACTGAGAAAATGTGGTACAGAACTTGCCTCCGACTATAGCTAAAGTGATCAATAATACCATCTGAGCCCTGGAAGGCATCCGGGTCTCCAGTCAAGATATTTATAAATGATAGAATTGGCCCAGACTTCCTCATTGCATACTGTGGCTGAATGTGAGCCATATATCCTGCTGTATCTGGGTTAATACCTCGGTCCAAGGGGAAGTCCACACAAAATCAAGGAGAAAGCCATTTGGTTTTCTAAGGTAGATCCTGATACTTAGGGGATTTGTTCAGCTGCTTGGGTCCTGGACCCTGGAGGTATGTGTGAAGTCAGCACTGCAGGTTGGAGTCCTGTTGATAATAGCCTTAATTAAATGATCTGTGAGACAATTGAACAGATTTGGTCATGTTCCTCACCAACAGATCAATTATTTATATCCTGAGAGAATTTACCCGAAGCCAAAATGGTATGAAAACGAGGGTGGATAATATTGGGAGACAGTTCTTGGCGCTAACACTTTTTTTGCATGTCTTGGTAGTAGAGGCAGTGGCAGCATTTTCTTCTGATCTGTATTTGCACAGATGTTTGTAGAGCAAACAGCCTTGATTCTGTCCCCAGCCCTGGTGTCAGAGTCTGTTCTCTGTATAGCTCTCTCATTGCCAATCTTTGCCCCCAAAGCTTGCCTTCCCTTTCACCCTGGACTCTCAACTCTTGCTCTGCAACCCAGAGAATCCTCTGGCTCCTCCTGGACTGCCCTCCATGCATAAAGCTTGGAAACCCTCTTCGGTCAATATGTTGGGATGATCATAGGTTCCTGTCTCGGAGAGATTGCTTTTGTTTGGTGCTTGATATCCAATGTTCTGAAAACCATTATTTCATAGAACTTGCCCCATTTTGCACTTTGTCTCAAATGGGAGGATAAATCTGCATCTTATTATTCCCCTTAGTTAGTTCTAATTTTTAAAAATTATCTACAAGGAAAGATTATTTGCTGGTACCCACATAAGTATTTCATTGTTTTCTGGTGTTGAACTAGAGTGAACAATTATGAAAAATGTTATAATATAGTTCTGGTTTCTTCCATGTATAGCAGAACACTAGGTAAAGTGTAAGATTGTAAAACAGAGGCCCTAAATGTTTAGGTTTCTTGAGCCAGAATAAGCAAGTGGAATTGGGCTCTTATTATAGCACTAGAAGCCTGAAGCCTGATGCACGAAGATTTGTTCAAGAATGGGCCTTCCTTTCTCTTGCTGCTGGCACCACCTTTCCACCCCTGCCCCATCTTCCCACCTGCCCAGAGGCCCTGAGCAGCTGGGGTGGTCAGCATCTGTGTATGCAAATTAACCCACCATCATTGTTGGGTTAGTTTTCATACTCCTGATTGGTTGGTGGGTGTCACGAAGGTACAGTCAATTTGCATATTTCTCTTTTGTTATTGTATATGGCAGTAATCATAGTTTCAGAATGGAAATGGTTTAACACTTCTTTAACTTTAGAACTAGATGGAATTATGGTGACTAGAACTATCACCCAGAATAGCCCAGTTTGTTAGGTGGTGATTTAAAGACAGACTCTTTCTGGTAGCTTATATGGACATATTAATTGGTATAATTTGCTTATATTTTATCCTTTGATCTTTTTTAGGTGGAGGCACCACGAAGAGTAATTCCTGTAATTCTTCAAAACTGCCTTTCATATTCACTCATGGCCAGACTTGCTCCAGCCTGGAATAAAACTGGCCATCTCTTGGTGCAAGGTAATGCTGTGTTTTTCAGCACTGTAGCTTTCTGACTTCATTACTTCTACTATATGCATATGTTTTTAATTTCAACATATATTTAGGGAATTCATTCAAGTCCAGAACAACATAAATGTCATTTCTTTATTTGGGGATTATATCCAAAGTCTGCTGATGTTTCTTTAAACAAAATATGTTTTTTTAACAAAGGAAAAGAAAATATGTTTGTTATATAACACTTGATGTTTAGAAATAAGTATTATAAAATGAACAGAATTTATCAATATTGCTGGCACCAAAGGGCTATTCTGAGTTTTGTGTTGAGGTCTGAACTTTTCTAAGCATTTTATATTATGAAATAAATATTTGAGGGTATAATTGGGTATTTCTGTCCTTTTAATTGAAGAGATGCTTTTTGAGTGGTTATATTTTTTTCTCTGAGCTGACATCAGATATTCTTTTGTATAAAACTGCATTTTAAAGCATTTTATGTAGCTTTGATAATATCATATGAAAAGGTTGTATTTATCAATCATAGTTTATACAATAGATTATAATAATATGGCATATTCTATCAATTTTTTAAGGAAGAGAATTTCTTTCTCAGATGGGAAAGCAAAATGCTGTTGGTAAGTAAAAATGCCTAAGTCAATAGATAAAAACATTAATCTAGTCAATAGTTAAGCTGTTGCAAATTATTGAGTTATATTCTTGGTGATTAGGTTATATTGGAGTTTAATCAGCTGTTATAATCACAATTTCACCTGGGAAAATAACTCTGGTTCAAAATATATAGCCTACCTTATTGAGAAAAATGCACTTATCTTTATTGGAATAAAATCTATGTTTTTTAATTCTCTACTTAAAGAAAATTATGACTATAAAGGAGTTTAATTCTTACAGTAATTTAAATATGAAGTTTCCAGAATTATATTATAAGAAATTCTTCAGTATTATTGCAAGTAAAAGCTTTATTTCTTATGAAAACATGATTCTTCCCCCCCCCCCCCCCCCCCGCTTAAAGTCTGAAAAGACACAGATGATCTTAAATAACAGTTTATGATATAGTTTAATTCTTTCAATGATATGTGTGGCTGTTTACAGTTAGACAAATTCCTAAGCAATAGTCCAGATATAGCAGATAGGTAGAAATCCTAAGCCCAGATAGGCATTAGTAATCAATCCACAGCTTTTTTATCTCATCTGCCCTCCTTGCAGTAGTTTCATGTTTAAGTTTTACAGTAGTAATCATTATACTCTTAATTATGGACAAATGGGTTCGTTCCTAAATTTAGTTTAATCACTAAACACTATCAGGAGACTATAGCTATTAGAGATTAAAGATAACAGTTTAGGAGAGCAAAATTCTTTACTTCTGTATTAGAATTTTTCTCTTAGTTTACTGAATGTAATATTCTACAGCAAAAGTGACAGATTGGAAGGGAATAGCTCATTGGATTTTCACAAACTAAACTTAGAACTATAACCAGTTATCAAATCAAGAAACAGAAGTTTTACCAATACCTCACAAGCTTCCTCCTGCTTTCTTCCAGGTATTACCCCTTCCCAATATAATTACTATCTAACTTGTTAAGTACTTTTAATTATGAAAAAGCAAGGTAGAAGCCTTGGGGCTCTATAAGATTCAGAGTATGTCTGCCAGAATATTTGAGGGCATTCGTTAATGAATGACTACTGAAGTCAGAATCATGGCATGGTACCACCTGATTTAAGAAGACAGTCTCCATTTTTACATATAATAGATGTCAGACTTGTAAAAGGTACTTGTTGAGTTTCCCTCTCAACTGTGAGATGCCTCATTTTTCTTATTGCAACCCTGCCTATGGCATCTCCCAACACATACACACCCACATATCCACATTGCTTCATTCAGCCTTTGTCTTCCTGTAGATGTCCCATCTGTGACGTCAGATATAGTATGTTGATTGATTTTTACCATGTACAAGAAAAAAAGCCATTTTGAGTTTCTAACTTTAATAAATTAATTTCTTTTGTTAATAAAATACTTACTTTGATAGGATGTAGTAATAATTCCAGAAATTTTATACTTAAATATTTTATTTTCAGCATTAGACATCAATGTAACAGAAACTCAAGTTTGTCTAAGTATAGAAGTTTATACAATCAGACTGCCACAACCTGAGGTACCACAAAATTTGATTTCCATAATTAACTTTATTTACTGTATACTTAATATGCTTATTACTAGCATGCCAGTAGGTTTCAGTTTTTCAGAAGAAGAGTGATAATTTTTATTTTAAAAATTCATATTAAATTCTTGGTATATTGATATTGTTCTAAATCTGGTTACCCAAAGAAAATATTGTCAGTTCAACACAGATCCAATTATATTATTCCCTTGATCAAAAATGTTTTTAATGGCATTCAAGACTACCCACAATCCTGTCCTGCCTCAATGCCCAGTTCTTGCCTCTTCTTACACCTTCAAATATTAAAAACACTGTTTCAGCCCAAGTAAATGTAATATTCCCCCATTGGCATTCTGGTAGCTTGTGTGTGTGTGTGTGCCTACTTTTTACACGTAATACTTTTTGCCTTCTTAGTTGAAGGATATGTCTTTTATTTTGCTTTTTTCATAGCACCCAGTATAGAACCTTAATAATTCGAACTCAATAATTGTGATTTGCCTTCTCCTGTGCCAGTGGTTCTCAACAGAGACTGGCTAAGGGGGAAATGAGTGCTTTTGTTCCTCATAAGACATTTTGTAATGTCTTGAGACAATTTTGGTTATCACAAAGGGGAAGGAGTGTGTTGCTACTGACATTTAGTGGATAGAAGCCAGAGATACTGCTAAATATCCTACAGTACACAGCACACAGGACACAACCCCACAGCTGCACAACAAAGAGTTATCCAGCCTAAAGTGTCAAGAGAAACCCCAGGCACGGGATATATGACTCTGCCTTTGCTTGGAGCACCCTAATTGGCTACACATGCTGCTAATCCTCTAAGAGCCAACTCAAATGCTTCTCTATTCACTTTTCTAACTTTTTTATTATGAAGAACAAATCAAAGAGGAATAGGATCTACTTTCTGATCCTCAAGAGTTATGTGAGCCGGTAGGGAAGCTGACCTGGAATGGGCTGCATGGTATTAATACAGTATTTTGTACTGATGAGGAATCTTCACAAGGCTCCAAACCCAGGGTGATCTCCAGCCTCTTTTAAACCTCCACACCATTCTACACCATGCTCACATACTTACTTGTATTTCTAGAGTTATACTCCTCATTTGTATATCCCCTTTAAACTTCTTGAGGACTAATTATTGTACCTTACCTGCCCTTTGATTTCTTACAGACGATACTTCTGTTTTAAATACCTGAGATTTGAACCAATTAGAGATTGACAAAGAAGAGTAAGACATAGAGATCAATATACCACCTTTATTAATAGGATGAGAATGTAACTATTCAAAATGGACACTGTTGAGAGTGAAAGGGACACTTGCCTTATCGGATACTAGTCCAACATGTATGAACTACAATACGTTAAAAATAAAATCAGAATAATTAAAAATGGGTGGTTAAAAGTTTATGGTACATAAAAGTCTTATGTACCAGGAGTCTGAACCAGGAGTATTAAAACCAACAGTGGAATGAAGTTCAGAGGTGTGTTGTTCCAGGACAGTTTATATAGAAAAATTTGTTACACCATTTTGGAAAACAGTTTAAATTTCACTTATGGATTCTTGAGGCATTTGCAAAAATAATCTAAGTTAAATTTGCTTGCATTGCAGAATAAACTAAATTAGGTTTTGCTAATGTGCCTTAATCGGTTTTGTCTGAGTAAAGAATTTTCAGGTTTGGTCTACATTTTATTTTAACAGACATATGATCACACTATTTAGTATTGGGAAAAGTGGCCTATCTGAACCTAGAATTAGGTAGATGGACACATCCATGAATGACAGTGATGGAAATCCACAGGCTGCCTTGGGAGATCAGCCACCAGTCCCAGAATGACAGAGAGAATACACAACACCACGTTTTGCCAGCAGGCCAGCTCCCAAGAGGAAGAGGAAGGAGTTGTCCTAATTTTAAGTCACCTTATCTGCTCTAGAGAGGAGTGAATGAGGGGCACAGTGACATCAGGGTAGCAGAGCTTTTTTCAACATGGGAGCAAACACAAGTCAGAAAATGCTCTTCTCTTTTCTACTCAACACTATACACTCAGTACATACTTGTTCAGTTCATTTAAATTAAGTTTCTAAATTATAATTTGTCATCAACTCCTCTAAATCTCACTTTTTTACATTTTGATAGGACATTTTCACAACCTGACTTCTATAGCAATTCATACATGCCTATAAATTGGTACAGAATAGGAGTTTTCATTTGGGAGTTAAGAAGGAAAGTAGTAAAACTCTTGCTATACTGTACAGAGAAGAGACAGGGTGAGCTAAAACATCACTTACATCATGGAACGTGGTTGGTCCAATCTAACAGGAGCCTTTAAAATTTATAACTGTGTGTGTATGTGTGAGTGTCTAACAAACAGTATGTGTCTTTTGTTTGTTAAATTCTTTTGAGGACTTACTGATTAAAATCTTATTTCTATTGAAAGCTACAAGAATTTGATATTTCTCAAAATATTATAAAGGACTTTGATTCTCATAAGAATGCTGTCATAGAGGGTCATTCAATTTTAAACAACTGGTGCTACGTTTTGCCAAGGTGAGATTTCAATTTCTAGTAACTAGGGGACGTTCAAATATACCATTTTTTTTTCTAATTTAAGTAAATTTCTAGGTCTCATGAGATTACAACTATTATAATCTTAAAACTTTATAAACTCATAATTAATGATTCATTATTTGATATGAGCTAAATTTTAAGTTTATATCTACTATATTCAGTAAAATATGGCTTGTTATAAATAGGACTCTTGAGATGAAATTTTAACTTGCTTTACAAAAAAAGAACTTTCGTAAGCATATGCATAATAATTTAACAATGCAGGAAAGGATACAGCTTAAATGGGAAACATAGATATGACTCAGATTCATTCAACTCTTAAACTTTTCCCTAAAGTATAACAGTTACCGGGATTATCTGTGTTTGGCAACAGTATTTTATCTTTATAATTGACACATTTTTTGCATCAATTCAATTTTTATTAACAATTCTAGTTGTTAAGATTTAATATAATGCTTGGAACTAGGAACAAATGATTATTACTTATGTGTAGATAGTTATTAAACCTTTTTTAATGCTTTCTAAATCCCATAATTAACATATCTAAGCACTAGTTCATGATACTTTACCAAATTCTTATTTTTCATAGTATGAAAATGGGGCAGATATTAAGTATTCTTCATACCATACCTCCTGGCTGTCCTTTTCAGTCATATAAAGATTTCCAGATGCAATGGGACGACATGGTAAGGAATAGAAGTATATATTATTTTATGTAGGAAGTTACTTGATTTTACGTCTTATAATTTAACCTAAGTTTAGCTATCTCTCAAGAGAATTTCAGCTTTGTTCTTAAATTTTAGTATGGCTACAAACTTCCAGAAGATGATGGAAATATTAAAACATACTGCAATATCTACTTCAAGATGATAGGAGAAAGGATATTTACATATCCTTTACACACCACCCTTAATGGATGCTCTCTGCCCACCTTATGACCCAGTCTCTCTCCTGCCTTGATGTCATCATCATTTTCAACCTTCTTTGTCTAAATATAACTACTTTCCTCTCTACGTTTTATCTGCATGAGTATTTTGTTTTCCTCCCATTTTTACTTGAATATTAATTTAATAATGATATTTCTCCCCTTAAACTCTTCTGCAACAATTAGACAGGAAAGAAACTTTACAGTAGATAGAAAAATATGTTTATATGATTTCTAGTACAAAGAAAAAGTCATGAGTTTCCTTAGTCAAGGGCTCCCTCCAGTGGCATTTTGGATATAACTGAAAGGGTGGAATTAGATTTAGTTTAACAAAGAATTTTATTTTTGGAAGATTGCTTTACAGGCAAAATTTAGAGGATTTGACTTGCACTTAATGCACCCCATTGATTTAAAAAATATCTTAACATTCTTTTTTAAAATCTACACACAAAAGAGTGGAAGCGCTGTGGTGAAACTTTTCAGTTTTAATATGGATCTCCTGGGCCTTTGTATTATGATGAGCTGGAGTTTCAAAATGAAGTGAGAAGAGCCATAATGTTCTTTCTGTATTTTGTTTCCTAACCAAAATCTTAATATAAAATTAAAGGTCATAGATATCCATTATTCCCTTTCATTAGATGCCAAGTCATTATTCTGAATTTTCAAATACCTTTTATCGAAAATTAACTGCTTTTTTCAAAGAACTGCTTTTGGAGCTTAAATGAAATCTGTTTTATTTCTTTGTACTGAGTCTTTACTGCTTTTTGAACTGCAACCTACTTATTATTTACTATAAATACTTACTTTAAATCCAAAAAGGTCATAGTGTCTTATGAATCATTTCTAGAATGTCTTAGTTTGCCAGCCTATAAGGAAAGACATGTTATAAGGATCCAATGAGCTGTTTTGATTGTGGATATTAAGATAGAAGCAATTACTATCCCTGTGAGAAAATATGCTTTTTAGCTTTGGATTATGCAGTTGGAATTATTTATCTTGAAATAAATAAGCACCATATAAAATAGCTAGGATTTGATTGTGTGTGTCTTTTTAACAGTAACTATTTAATTCTTTTTTTTTTATTCCATAAAACTATTCCATTGTTCTTTAACATTGTTCACATACCCTCTCAGTTGCATCAGAAGTCAACCCATACAGTACTTTCCAAGGGTAAATTTGGAAGATGTGTTAAAAAGTTTTCTTTCAGATTTAAAACCTAAACTGCCCCATATATGTGGGTTTCCCATAAAGATGACAACCAAACCGTGCTACTCCACACAAGAACTAACTAAACCAAGTATACAGGTAAGACATTCGTGTCCTCTGAAGTTCTCTGAGACATACTGTGCACCTGTCTTACTCGATCTCTTGCCTCCTCTGGTGAACCACCTAATCTGTTGTGATATAATTATTTTTCTCTCAGGCAGGTCACTGTTTCACTAATACTATTTATTATGATTATACTTAACCATTTCTCACTGCCATTTGCTATTATTGTATTTAATATGCTATTATTTTATACTAATGGCCCAGTACATGAAATTTGTGCATGGGGTGGGAGTGTTCCTCAGCCTGGCCTGTACTCTCTCCAATCTGGGACCCCATAAGGATGTCCTATTGCTGGTTTACAGGGATTGGGCCTAAACTGGCAGTCAGACATCCCTCTCACAATCCAGGACTGCTGGCTCCAACTGCTCACCTGCCTGCCTGCCTGCCTGATTGCCCCTTACCACTCTGCTTACCAACCTGCTTACCCCCAATTGTCCCCTCTGCTGGCCTGCTCGCCCTCACTTTCTCTCCCCACTGGCTTGTTCACTCCCAACTGCCCCCTGCTGGCGTGCTCACTCCAAACTGCACCCCCCACCCCCTAGCTATCCTGATCACTTCCAACTGACCCCCACTGACGACCTGCTCACCCCCAACTGGCCCTCCTGCTGGTCTGCTTACCCCCAATGGCCCCTGTCATCCCATCCTGGCCTGATAACTCTCTGGCAATCCAAGGTCACACCCCATCCTTTTTTTCTTTTCTTTTTTTTCTGCTCCTCCTTGAGTAGAGGCCAGGGCTGGCTCGAGGCAAGTATCTAGGATTTATTTATCTTCTATAATTGAAACTTTGTAGCTTTGAGCAGAGGACAGGGCCTGCAAGGGTGGGTAAGAAGCTTGGTTTCTTTCATTGCTGGGGAAACCCAAGCCTCCAGCTCTGGCCACCACCATTTTTTGTTGGGATTTATTTATCTTCTATAATTGAAACTTTGTAGCCTTGAGCGGAGGCCAGGGCTGGCCAGGGCAGGTGGAAAGCTTGGATTCCTTTCCAAGCCTCCTACTTGCTCCAGGTCCATGGCCCGCTGCCATCTTGGTTGGGTTAATTTGCATGCTCACTCCTGATTGGCTTGTGGGCATAGTGGAGTGATGGTTAATTTGCATGTTTCTCTTTTATTAGTGTAGATATTGTAGTGTTACTTTATGTCTTTATTTTGATGGTATTTCATATCATTTCTTTTTCATTAAAGACATTATTATATTTTTTAAAATTCTTAATCTGTATCCTTTCAGGAAAACAAAGTCAAGCCACCAAATTTGACCTCTAAACAAATGTTCAGGACCTCTCTGACTCAGGCCCCTTCCATAGGACCTTCTCTGGCTCACCATCCTTTATCACGATCAGTGGCCATAGACCACAAGGTGGAGCCTTGGGTCAGCCAGCAGAATACCTGCATGTTCTCAGCTCTGAATCTCCAGCCAGAATCTGCTCAGAGCAGAAAGAAATCCCTCTCTGACAAGGCACCACAAGTACCAAAGCCCACCAGAGGAAATACTCAAGTTCAAGATACTAATTTTAGCTCCCAAAGTAACATGGCCCCTAAATTCATACCAATTTTCAGAACTCGATCATTACAGATAAATAAAAATGTCTTAGAGCCTGGCAACCTGAAAAGAAAACCACTTGTTACAGAATCCAAGTTGTTTTCACTTAAAACCAATGTGATCCAGGATGACAAACTGAATTTAGATCCAGCTATAGAAAAAAGATCTAATTGTAACGCTCAGATGGAAGTTAGAAATTTAAACCAGAAGACTTCTAGACCTCTGCAAGTAAAAGAAAGTATGACAAAATATCTCCCTTCAAACAGAAAATCGTCAGCTTTGAGTATGAATGTAAATAAGCGATTACCTAACAGTTCAGGATTGCAGATGTCAAATAAGAGTTTAGGTGTGCTAAAAAGTGCCATTGACTGCCAAGTGAATGGAAAAGAAATTTTAACAAGCAAACATGTAGCACAAATTTCAGAAAAGGGACATGAGTCACTAAAAGTGAAAAGACCACATATTTTTGAATCAGACACAGAAATGGAAGGTTCCCACCTACTTCAACAATCAGTCAGTAAAACTAAAGAAGTTGATATCAGTGACCACAGACTGATATCAGGTAGGACAGCCCACAGGCCTAACAGAAAACTGTGTCAGGAATCTTCAAAACCTGCAAAGCAGCCTCATTCCAGTAATGTCCACTATGGACAATACAATTCTTCTATGAACCAGGTAAGAAAACATTTTAATCTGGGAATATTTATCATCTGATAGATCTTTAAAACTCCTAAATAAAGATTTAAGGGATTTTCCCAAGATCATCTAGAAACACATTGGGAAAATGTGCCCTAACATAACTACAAGTATATACATTGAGTCATTAAAAATGCATTTCCTTTATCTGATTACAGATACATGACTTGGACAAATCAAAACCTAAGAAATCTCTCTTCAGCCCTCAAGCTTACAACATGGATGTGAAAGCAGGAAATATCCATCCAGTAACTTCGGTGATAACCTTTTTGTTTATTTTCATTATGTTATCTGAATTGGAATTGCCAAACTTAGGAATCTCCAACCTCTTGATAAAGAGGAGTTACTTTTAAATCCATTGAAGCCTTAAAATCAGCCTTTGTATATAACAGCAACAGAAGAGAGCATGAAGAAGGAAGAGGACAGAGGTCCCACTATGGGCTCTTCCTACTTTTGTGTTGGGGTCTTTGCAGACTAAGAGCCTCCAGGGTATAGCTGCAGCAGGCTGCCCAAAGATAGGAGTCCAAAACCACCACAATGTGTATCTTTGGGGATGATTACTTAAGATGATTAAACTTAAGGGATGTTACAAAGGTTAATCATTAAATTAAAACTTAATCATTAAATTAAAAATGTTGCAGTGCTGGCTAAGGTAAACTTGAGATTTAGCTAAGAATGCTGAGTCCACGACACTGAATTCACAAAAGCCTATATCTGGAAATTACATTTTATTCCATCTTGCCATCTGTTCTATTCTAAGAACAAATATTACTAAAACATCTACAAACACTTTTTTTGCATAGAACTATTGGAATACTTTCAATTCAAATTCTTTATGAGCAAACTAGAAAATATTTACTTCTTTATTCTTCCAAATGCTGTTTATTTTTATAATTAATAGAAATTTCAGCCTGATTTGAGTTAACCAAAAGGTATTTAAGTCTGTTCCTATATATTTTATCATGTGCATTTCATGTAATTTTTGACATACTACATTTTAATGAACTCAGTAGATGGTTAAGAGGAAAATGTATGTGCTACAATGCCTTAAAAATTTTCATTTTTAAAATAAATGAAATCTATTCCAGATTTTATGGTTTTTAAAATATAATTTTCCCACTTTTGAATTACTTAAAATCTAAAACAATTTTTTTAAAATACAAATCATTCTCATCACCTAGACAGAATAACATGAGAAAAATTATAGGATATCATTATAGAAACTAATTTCCTTCTAATATAAAATTAACATATGCCCATGTAAGAAATTTGAGAAATATAAAATAGTTTTAAGAAAATTTTTTGAAAAACTGTTGTAATTTCTCTTTGCAGAGAAAACCACTCTGAACAGAAGGTGGACACGCAGGTGCTCCTATGCACGTGGAATTGGGCTCCATACACAGCTGTGGGGCCTCCTTTTTCACTCGCCAGTTTCACTTTTCATGGTTGCATACAAGATTCATTGTATATGGATTCATTTACCAGTCCCTGCTCATTGACACTTCATTTCTTCCAGACTTTTCACTATGATAACAGTGTCATGTGAATGAATAGTCTTATACAGATGTTTGCAAAATAACCATTTATATGATTAGTTTTGTTAGTTGAAAATATTTTTGTCCTTACTACTCTTATTATTGAAATTTTCAAATCACACAAATTATAGATAATAGTATAAAGAACCTCTAAGTACCCATCATCTAGCTTCAACCGTTATTAATATTTTGTCACTGTTTCTTCTGCTTCCCACATATACTTCTTTATTATTGTAAAGTACATTAAAGATAGCAAATAAGGGGTAGCATATTTTTTAAGAATGTATTTTTTTTTCCTTTGTAGTATCTGCCATATCTTTATTGACTCACTAAGTTTCACTTTAGTTTAACAAAACTAATAGGAAGCCTTCAATAAACATTTCAGAGAAGAACTAGAATCTCTGGCACATAGCAAACTATTGGAGTAGAGGTCTCTTTGTTCAGACATGTCTATTGCTTGTGCTCTGTGCTGGGCAGGAGGCGAAGTGGAGTTGCTGAAATGACAGCACTGCCATAGGCCACAGTCTGCTCTCAAGCAAACCCCTCTAGGTTCCAGGCAAAGACGTGAGAGCACCTGTGATTTAAAGCAAACATTAAGAATGAACTTTTGGTCCATATTACAAATAAATTTACATGTAAGATGAGAGAAGCAGAAATAGAGCTGCTCACTAGGGTTATTCTGGCTTTCAAATATCTTAGATATTTAATTTACAAAATGTGATATAATTGTTGTAAAATATTTCAAAAATATCTCAATATTCCACTGAAGTAATCTTTCATTAAATTTTGAAAAAATATAAAAGAGTCAGCATAAGTGGAATTTTTTATTTTTAAGTATGATTTACTATTTTTGCTATTTCACTAAGCCATTTCAATTAAATGCAAACATGAACATGAACTCTACTTCAAAGCTATAATATCATTTCTCTTGAAATTGTGCTTGGCTAATGCACTACATACCTTTACTGTAATAATTGCTGTTTTCCAGATTTATCTCTATTTTACAGTATTTTCCCATTTTCATAGAGAAACATATCTAGTATGAAACCCATTCCAAGTGTGCCTTTCTCATCCTGAAACTTGTATGATAGATCTTTAGTAGACTGCAGTCAAGATTAGGCTGCCATCTTGTTTCTGGGGCTGTGGTGAGAACATATTTTACAAAAGTGCAGTTGATAAGAACATATACCATTGTCCTCACATATACTCATTTTCAAAACTGGTCTTCCCCTGCTCTTTGTGTCTTGGGTGCCCTACTGGGACTGTCCAGCCATCATACTGTAGTAACGAACACTTATATCATTAGTGCACTAAATAGAATAATTAAAAGATAAACCCACTGTTGAACTAGTGTGTAGTATCTTTCAATTCAGAATTTATAATGTATTTAATTTAGACAAATGTTAACCTACGTGACAAAGCCTGTGTTAGTATCTGTCTATTTTCTGGTGTAGAATTAGGTTTCAGATTTTATATATATATATATTTCAGAGAGAGAAAAGAAAAAGGAAAAGAGAGAGAGAAACATCTATAAATGCCCACTACCAGGGATTGTGTTCTGACCAAGAATTGAATGGTGACCTCTTAGTGCCTGGGTCAACGTTCAACCACTGAGCCTGGCAAAATAGGTTTTACTTTTTTCTTATAGTATTTATGCTAATGAAAGTTTACTCCTCCCAAAAAATGTATACATACTTTACAGATAATAGTTCAATCGATGTTTCTATTCAGATTTAACCTATTGGAATTAATAATTATTCAAAGTTTGTATATATTTTTGGGGATACCCATTATATGTATGATTTACTGTAGAGATACATGGATAGATTAATTAATTGCTTATTTACTATCCATGTTCAGATTATTTACTCTCCATGTTCTAGACCAGTTTAATATGCTAGGATTCATTAGAGAAATCAAGGAAAATTTTGGTTCATTTTAAAGATTATAATTTTGAAAGCCAGAATAATTCCAAATCTAAGGAAAACTAATTTCACTTCTTCAAATTTTTGGTGATTCATATGCATGTGGACATCCTCCTAATCTGTTGCCAAGTCATTATTTACATCCAAATTGTATGTTAGTTTTATAAATATTATAATTTTAAAACCATAAATAAGTTATTTTTATCAAGAATCTTACATCAGCCATTGCATTTAAACTATGGCAGTCTGCCAAAATTAATACTGAGAATTCATCTTTATATAAATGTAAAAATACTGTATGTGTACTATTCATGTTTTAAATTTTATAGTATTTGTTGCTTACTATATTTGTATTTGTTTTTATTTAATATTATCTGTAATAATTATACATTATTGTATTTATTGCTTATTACAACATATTAGTAAAAAACTTGGTTTTGTCAATGATTAGCTTTTATTTGACTAACCAGTTCACTAACCAGGTCTTTTCAAATTGTTCATCGACTGGTGTTATGCTGGAACTGTATTGGCTATTTATTGATACTCAAAAATGGGCAGTATTTATAAATGTTTAATGATGTCATGGTCATTACATATTGATGCTTAAATTGTTTGTGTTGTGTCCTACATACTGTCTTATTTAAATATAAAATAAAGATATTTCAAGTAGACATATTTTTCATATGTCATAGTGTCTACATAGGCATGGAAAGGCTTGGGTAAATTACAGTTTTTACCTCTGTGGTTGCATTTCTTCATGTGCATTTGCTGCTGGAATCAGGTAAACTAGTTTAAATCTCTACCACTTCGCAGAACTTTTATTTTGAAATGCCTTTCATTTTTCCATTGGAAAGGTATTTATTTAAAGTCTGCTATGTGCCAAGCATGACTGTAGATGCTTGTGATGTATCACTGAACACTGACCTTATATTCTAATGGGAAGAGATAGACAATAAGCAAAATAAGTTTCATATATACATAGTGTGTGTGTGTGTGTGTGTGTGTGTGTGTGTGTGCGCGCGCGCATAAAATATATATATTTCAGAAGCCTGGTGCATAAATTCATGCACCAGTGGGGTCCCTTTGGCCTGTGGGATTGTGCCAAAACCTGCTCTCTGACATCCCTCGAGGGGTCCCGGATTGCAAGAGAGTGCAGGCCAGCCTGGGGGACCTCACTGGTGCACAGTTGGGGCCGAGGAGGGACGCAAGAGGTTGGTTACTGGGGAGGGACTGCAGAAGGGCTCCAGGGCATGACTGGCCCGTCTCATTCAGTCCTGATAGGCCAGACCCCAGCAGCAAGCTAATCTATTGGTCAGAGCGTCTGTCCTCTGGTGGTCAGTGCACATCATAATGAGCAGTTGAGTGACCTTAGCATATTATAGTAACATATTACACTTTGATTGGTTGAATGGATGACTGGACATTTAGCATAGTAGGTTTTTATATAGAATATATATAGTAGTATACTATATACATATATATGTACATATATAATGTATTAGCAACAAGTATGAGAAAAATAGAGCAACATGAGGGAGATGGTGATGGTAGGCTTCCTTGGGCAAAGATGTGAAGAAATGAGTGAGCCACAGGGCTATTTGAAGGATGAGCTGTCCAGGCATAAGGAACAGGCTCTGTGTTTAAGAGGCATCAGGGAGCCCAGAATGACAAGGAGAAATATCTGATCATATTGGGCGATGGCAAGAACATTTACTTTCATGCTGAGTAAAATGGGGTTGAGACGAGAAGGTGAAATAACCTAACTTAGGTGTCAAAAGGACCATTCTGACCACTTTATTGAGAATAGACCAGGGGTAGAGGACATGGGGACCAGCTGGAAGACATGGCAGTGCCCAAGCTGAGATGAAACTGGCTGGTATACTGGTGGCAGTGGGGATGAACAATGACTGATTCTGGCTGTGTTGTGGAAAATAGGGCCCCCTCAACTGGGAAACTGAGAGAAAGAGGTGTTTGAGTTGATCACATGGGAGATTGGCGGTATTAGCATGAAGAGGAGCAGGCTTTGAAATTAGAGGAGGACTGGGAGGTGATTTCACAATTGGGAGGTGATTGATGCCTGAGTAGCAGTTTCCTTGAAATGGTGAAGCAAGAGCCTGACTGAGTTTAAAGGAAAGGGGAAGCATAGTCTGGGGTTTGGAAATCACAACTGTAGACAGCTCTTTTGAGTAGGGTCACCAGTGGACTTTTCTAACTCCTTGCTTTCATTTACCCCTTCACAATATCATCCTTTGATTGCCCCTTTCTGTAAATGTATTCTCCTATGGCATCTATATTTCTTGTTTTCGGATGCAGTTTCTCTGTTTCCTTTGCTGGTTGAATACACCAAAGACCTTGAAGGCTGAACAGTAGTTATGCCAGACACACTGGGGCACAGGAAGACTGGAAGAAGGGCATTCCAAAGAGAAGGAACATGAGCAAAGGCTTGAGGAGGTACACACAGGACAAATACTTGTTAGTTAGCACAGCATCCTGTCTGCTAAAACACATTGCTCCATGCTGTTCATGGACTCTTTAATGCAAGCATGTCAAACTCTCAGCTGGTAGTCCACATGCCTCATTCATTTGGCCTGGAGTTTGACATGCTTGCTTTAATGTGTGACATAAAAGCAGGATTACAAGTCATGTTGACCTGATAATTTTCATGGCTATCAGTCATCTTCATATAGATAAAACTTCAAAAACCTTTCTTTAAATTAGTTCTCACATAAAGTCACTCCCTTAGGAACTCACTCAGGGAATCTCAACATGGAGATTAAGGGTTTAGGGTGGTGTGTGCAGCTCATATGTTTGAAGAAGCTTTTCAAGAACTGAGGTGTGTAGGTGGGGAGCTCCTTCCCACTTCTCTGAATATTTTAAAAGCATCACTTGATTGTCCGGGCTGATACCAGCCTGACTAGAAGGTGTTCCCAGTTTACCCAGAGAACGAATTGAGAAGTCAGTGTAAATTCTGTTATTACAAAGGCCTGTCCTCTCAGAGATCATGATCAACTACTTCCAGAGTCTATCTGGTGTCAATGTATGTCCCATGCTAACCATTCCCGGCTGTGCAATTGCTTTGTAGATAGTAAAGCCACAGGGCTGGTAGACTTTCCCTGCCCCCTCACAGCCCATGTGACGCCCCGTCTCAGGAGATCCCCGAGTTCAGCGAGCTTGCTGCAGCACGCAGTATAAATTGGCGTTAATGATTATGACCTAGACTTTTATGGCATATCTATAAAACAAAGAACTTTTATATGGTATAAAATTGAGTAAGCTCTGTGTTTCCCAGAGCAATAAATTCGGCCTGCTTTTTTCCTCCTAAAACTAGTTTTAATACTTTGTAAACTAACGTAAGCCACACTATATTTGTGGCTGCTGAGATGAAACAAAGGAAAGCATTTTTAGTCATATTTCTCTTTAACCAGATTTACTGCATTTCATTACTTTGCTGCCTACCATTGCTCTGTTGTCCCCAAGGAAATAACTAGATGAAACTGAGAATAAAAGCATCATAAAGTAGGATATTTAATACCCCAGGTTACGTATAGCCAGCTAATCAGGTCACACGATGATTAAATTTAGCTCAAGTTAACCTGATTTCAAGCACAGTTCAGTTCTGGAGGTTATGAGAGATAGAATGCTTATTTTACCTTATCAGAAAATATTTATATTGAGACATATGGTTTTGAGTTTCCCTGGCACTTAGGAACATTAGCACACAACACACATACCACTGAATATTGTGTGTGAACTACCAACTTGACAAAGACTTGATCTGGCCAGCAGGAGCATGAGCCCAGTGTGTCTTGCTGCTTCCTGTCCACACTCACATGCTATCTGTAGCTTCTCTGCCTGTTGTGCTCTCAGAAAGGGAACACAGTTTCATCTGGAGGTTGGGAACTATGACATTTCTAACAGGCAGCTCATTTAGATTTCATCTCCCCAAACTTCAACCTTGAAAGCATTGTCTCTCTAGAAAGAGGCCCCAAAGTGAAGAGCATCTGTGTAAATCAGAAGAAAGAATTTTCAGACGTTTAGAGTTGATTATGTAACAAGGCTGTGTAATTTCTTCCTGGGGAAAGGGAGAGTAGAATTTCCAAGTCGAATCAGTCTATTTTGTCTGGACTGGTTTTAATTAACCAGTCATTCTGCCGGAAAGTATAGAGATAGACCAGATGTCCTTTCAAGGTTCCTTCCAACCTGCCTACTTTTTGCTTGGCCCACAGTCCAGTTACCTCACTTAACAGGGAGAAGCTGAAGTACAAGGAGAAAATGCAGTTTACACCCATAATTATGAAGAAAAAATAACTATGTTGCTTTATGGTCCCATTTGTTCTTAAAAACCCTATTTTTGTGAAAAAATATTATGCATTCAAATTTTATCAAATATATATGTGCAACATAAAAAATAAAAATGAAACAAAGACTTTGTGCTTTTCTTTTTTTAAAAAAAATGATTTTTAATGATTGTTTTAATAAGTAAAATACACATCTGTGTTCTGTGTACAGAAACTTCAGGAAGGAGATGCATCAGAACATTACTGATGACTACTCTCTATATCATTTTAGGTGATTTTTTTTCGTTTACATACTCTTGTTAAATGTCCAAATTGCCCATATTAAACATGAATTATTTGTATTATCAGGAAAAAGACAATTGGTGTTATTTTTTTTAATAGATGAAGCAAGACACAACATTATCTCTTTCAACCAAACAGCCATTTCCTTTAGCTTCACATATGCAAAATTTCATAGGAGTAATATCATCGGAGTATTTAGAAAACCACTTTGGTTTTCCTTTTTTATTCTTATCTGTTTCATCTTGGACATGTGCCAAGTTATTGCTGACGCTTTCTAGGGCACGGGGCAATCACCCCGATGACACTGAATAGCCCTACCAGAAAAGCATGATGGAATGCTGCCAGGACCTTCACTCAATACCTTTCTAATAGGAAGATGACAGAATGTGAGGCCCTGGAGTCATATAGGGAATCCCAATAACTTATTTAATTGAGAAATTGCAGTTTCAAACAACTGAAGCCACAGAGAAGATCTGCTTTCTCAATGGTGAGTACTTATGTAACTACTGGAACCAGGGTAAGTATATGCTTTGAAGGAACCACACAGATCCTCATATAGAATGCAGGGCTGTTGTTAAGTTGGAAGAGCAAGTGAATGCCAGGAAATGACAAGTGTTGACAGTGAGCTATAACCCAAAAATCCTGACTTCATTGACCTGTAACCACAAAGACCACTAAGACCACTGCTTCCTCTCTACACTCACATGCTTTATAGTCTTATTTCCACTAAAATGCTATCATTCTGCCCATCATTGATGTTTCTATCTCTCCCACTTCCTTTCTCTTGGAAGTGGTTGAGCAGCAACCTATGAACTAGGTGATCACAGTTCAATTTCTGGTCAGGGCACATGCCTGGGTTTCTGCTTCCATCCCCATTGTGGGGCATGTAGGAGGCAGCTGATCAATTATTCTCATCATCAATGTTTCTGCTCTCCCTCTTCCTTCCTCTCTGAAATCAACAAAAATATATATTTTTAAAAAAGATAAAAAATGCTTTCATGCTGATATTGTATATTTATGACCTAACATCTATTACATGCCAGGAAATGTATTAGGGCACAGATATACAATTATCAGATACAGAAGACCCAATCACTGCTCCCCAACTCCATTGGAGAAGAGAGACTATGAAACAAGTTGAGACAAGATGTTAACTGCTAACACAAGGAAAGCACAGTGAGCTACTATAGAAGCTATAGCAGAAGCAGAGTTCCCAGAAAGAAGAGAAGTGTAAGCTGGGATATTACAGCTTGGGAACTAGCAGTGTAGTAGCTTGGAGGTAGAAGAGTGGGCGAGGCAGGAGAGGCTGTGTGAGAAGACCCAAAAGAAGGTATGATAGCTAAAGAACAAGAGGAGATCAGTAGGGTTAGAATGCAAGGAGAAGTGGTAGTGAGCCATGTGGCTAGACAGAAGGAACTAGAGATTTGAAATTGGTGGAAAGGAGATATGGATTGGTTAGGAGGCTGTGGTAGTATAATATGATGGAGAAAAGTAAACTGACTAAGAAATATATAGGGCCCAGCTGGTGTGGCATCAGCCTATAAACCAGGAGGTCATGGTTTGATTCCTGGTCAGGGCACATGCCCAGGTTGTGTGCTCAATCCCCAGTGGGGACCTGTGCAGGAGCAGCTGATCAATGATCCTCTTTCATCTTTGATGTTTCTATCTCTCCCACTTCCTTTCTCTTGGAAATCAATAAAAATATCTTTAAAAAATATTTAGGAAGGAGAACCAACAAGACTTAGTAATTAACTGATGTTAAATCTTTCTCTTTTCTATAAGCAAATGTCCCTCAAAGCACTTCTTTAGCTGTATCCTACAACTTTGATATGTATTTTCATCTTCATTCAGTTTAAAATACTTTCAGATTTCTATTTAAAAGCTTGTTTAATGACCAAATAGTTGTGATATTTCCAGATATCTTTCTGTTATCACTTTCCAGTTTCAGTTCATTTGGTCATTCATTTAAATTTACTAAGACTTCTATGGTTACCCAGTACACAATCTAGTGGTGGGCCATCCCTAGCCCTGGTGATTAGCTTCCCTTTTTTTTAATTTGTCCTTACTTTGCCAAACTGACTTTTCTTTCTTCTTTCTCTTTTTCTTTGACAGTGGTCTCTCTTCCAGTGCAGAGAAGTGAAGAAAAGGTCAGGTCTGCATGGATTTCCTGTAGTCTGGGGATCTTTTCTCAACACTGCCTGTGAGGAATTATGCACCCACTCACAAAATAAGCAATAAAGTATTGGCACATTGTAGTCTAAATCCATATTTGGGAAAGAAAATTACTCTAAAGAATCATGATCTGCAGAATGTGATTCCAACCACAATAATTACAACCTTTATATTATTATACAGAGGAGTTTAGCTCCTTGGAGCCAGAGCCACATGGTTTCAAATATCTTCTTCCCAGAAGAGGGCCTTTCCCATTAGGGTGGCTTCTCAGAGGAAACAGACATTTGGCCTTAAAGGCAAATTCAACCTCATCTCTTTAGATGCAGAAAATTGCAGGAACTTTAAAATTGTAACTTTTTCGATCCTACTCTTCATTAAGGGTATGGAATATATATATATATATATATATATATATATATATATATATATATATAGTTATAGTTATAGTTATAGTTATAGTTATAGTTATAGTTATAGTTATAGTTATAGTTATAGGTATAGTTAGTTTAGTTATATAGTTTAATTGTATAATATATACACTGAGTGACCAGATTATTATGATCTCTGGATGTATAATAATCTGGCCACGCAGTGTATTTGTATCTCAAATGGGTACCAAAAGTATTCTAGACTTTTGCTAAAGATCAACCACCTATTTGCCTCAAACTTTCTATCAGCCAGTGCAAAGAGGAAAACTGATCAGGTGCACAATTTATAGTATCTTTGATATATCAAATAAATGAGGGATTCAAGATAAGTATACTGAGTGGTCCGATTATTATGTGTTCAGAGATCATAATAATCTGGCCACTCAGTGTATATGTCCTAATAATTTATATGCAATTATATATATCCTTTTTATATGTAATTTTTAGGCATATATATATCAAATCTTGGTATGTGGTCTCCCACGGTCACTGTGTATTACTATTGCTCAGCAAGAAAGAGAAATTTGTATTAAACTGGGAATTGTGGATTCTGCTTTGCTTTCTGTAAGTAGTTAGAACATAAAAATAATCTCTGGATCCCCATGGGTACCTGTTGATATCTCATGCCAGCTGATAACCCCTCCACCTTCTGTCCCTTTTCTCATCACAGTGAGTCTAGACAGTGGTTGTTCCACTTAGTGCTTACAACACTGGGGCTCTAGTAAGTATTGAGGTCCTCGTCCTTTCTCCTTATGGAGCATTGGAATCCTCTGTAATTGGATCAGAGGTACCTTTGCAGGCACTGCACAGGTCCCTGCCTTGAGAACCAATCATCAAAGGAGCAGCTGAGACAAGCAAGTGAGCAAGTTCTGGGATTGGTATTCTGAATCCCCCATAAGTCGGCAGTCACAAATTCTGGGACACTTAGTAATGTTTTTGTCATTCTAATTCTGTACTTTGAGAAAGGAAGTGGGATAGAGAAAGGATGTAAAATGGGATGAGAAGTCATGTGGTAGCCAGCAACTTTAATATAAAACAGTTTGAGGGGACTTTTTGTTCTTTTTTTAAGGTTATTTTCTCTTTGGGGTACTTACCATGATGTCTACCCATACTCCTACACTGGACGTCTCAGCCACATCTGCCCCACATCTGAGAAAGTCAACATCTTGAGACGTTCTGGCCAGCTCCCTCACAATTTGTTCTGTTGCTCCATCAGGCTCCACAGTCCTGATTTAACCACAGCCTAATGAGGGAAGCTGTCCCACATTTCTCTGGTCTCTCTAATGAGTGCTGGAAACCTGTGCATTTTCTGTGGCTGCCAAGGCAGGGCCATAGCTCAGCTTCTCTCCAAATAGCTATCCATAGGTCTCCTCGGACATCAGGTTCAATTCTGTAATGTCACCCAGTGCCATAGTTACAGAGGACTTCTACTCACGTTTTCTAACAAGGTTGTTATTTCACGGTCACTGTCAGCCGGCCCCACAGTTCAGAGCTCTTGGTTTTAGTCTGCATTTGTACCTTAAGGTGTCCTACTGCCTTTCTGCCAAACCCTCGTGTGCTCTCTAGGTGGGTTTGGGAGTTTCTGTCAGCACAGGGTGAGATGCTGTGGGATCTGACAGTTTGTTCAAGATGATTATGCAGCAGAAATTCAGAGGAGAGCATGTTTTAAAGAAAGCAAATGTGGAAATTACTGGCTAGGGATGGGTTTCCAGCAAGGCAGGCCATTGAGTCTGTTGTATCAGTGCCTGACAAGTAAGGGTCATCCTTCCCAGACACCAAGAGTGCAGAGGTCGGGGGCCCTGAGATAGGGAATTAGGTGTTCTTTCTGACCTTCATTTCCAGGGGTTACACCATTATGAGTGTTACATTTCCTCTAACCCAGAGTTACAGAGAAGTGGGGCCTATTCCACACATATATTTGCCTGAGGAAAGTAACCATGACACACAACAGACCTAACAAAGGCTGATGAGTGCTCCAGGTGGTTGGGGGGCAGAGTTCCTCCTGGGGTCTGCGTCGTGCCTCGGGTAGTTGGGGAATGCTACTCTGTGAACTCCAGACGAGCCTTGGGAAACGGACCAGAAAAGTAAAAGAAGGACACTTTTCCAAGTGCTGCTGTAGAGTGGCAGATGCATTTGTGAGCAGAGGGTGGACCAGGTGAACAAGAGTCAAGACTGGTGAGAAACTGGGTTAAGGTTGCAGTGGTTGGGGTCCAATTTGGACTTAATTTGTCACGAGTATATGATGATTAGTGAGCACTTGCTCAGTTTTGAAAATAAGTGACTTTATTTTAAAACAGTTCACTGCGGACTGAAAGGTCCCAGGTTCAATTCTGGTCAAGGGCATGTACCTTGGTTGCGGGCACATCCCCAGTGGGGTGTGTGCAAGAGGCAGCTGATCGATGATTCTCTCTCATCAATGCTTCTAACTCTCAATACCTCTCTCTTATTTTCTATTTAAAAATAAATAAAATATATTTAAAAAACAAACAAACAAACAAACAAACAAACAAAAAATATTTAAAGCCCAGGAGCTCTGTGTACTTCCTCTAGACCAGCGGGGCTCCAGATGCCCCGGGTGTGAGCCATGCTGTGTGATGCAGTTCCCACCCCACCTCCATATTTTCTGTTTGCTGGATTTAAACTGATTAAATGAAATTATTTAGGGAGAAAGTTTATGGTAAAAAGAGACTCTGAATGGCTTTGTGTTTTGTTTTCAAAGAAAATTCCTAGGCTGTGAAACCTCCACCTTTAAGACGGAACGGCATCCACACATCCCTGGTGAGTGTCTCCAGCTCCCCAAGCCACATGCTCTTTTTCTGCCTCCCAGTCTTAAAATTCACATTTCCTAAGCAACCACGGAGCTTATCTTGTCTTCCCAGCCACAGAATTACATTATATAAGGGCTGTTATTCTTTAAGGGAAGAGCAAAGGACTATTAAAGAGCCCAGTCTAAAAAGGAAAACTGTAGGCACGGAAATATGACCTCCAACCACATTCCTGCGCTTCCCAGAAGCCTTTCCCAAAGCTCCACCTGCCACAACACCGCCTCCTGACTCTTTACCCACAGCTGCATTTGGGGAATCGGCCAGAAGAAACATCGGCCTCTCCCCTCCCCTCCAGGTCCTTCCTTTCCCTTCCTCTGGAAAGTTCTGGGAAGTTTCTCCTACAATCAAAGAAAAGGTGAACATGAGTTGGGAGGTGGAAGTTGATGATAGAGAAATGAGGTAAAAACCAATAAAGGTGAAGGGGCACGTGGCCTTTCTGTGGGCAGACATATCTCTCTGTTAGGTAGGTTAATCACCTGAGGACATTTTCCCATTTATTTTTAGAGAAAGGGGAAGGGAGGGGAAGAGACAGAGAGATAAACATCAATGTGAGAGAGACAAATTGATTGATTGCCTCCCACACTAGCCCAGACCAGGGCCTGGGATCAAGCCGGCAACCAAGGTATGTACCATTGACTGGAATTGAAACCAGGATCCCTCAGACCGAGGGCCAACTCTATTCACTGAGCCAAACCAACTAAGGTGAGAAACTTTTTATGAGATTTAGTGAATTCCCACTTGACTCACCATCTGGTCATTGGGTTCAGTGCCTGTGCTGGATTTGGGGGGGGGAGGGGCAGAAACTAAAAGGGTCAATCAGGCCTTGCTATCAGGATCTCAGGATGCTCAGGGAGGGTGATAGACAGGACAATGGCCCCACAAAGATGCCACTCTCCTCATTCCCAGAAACTGTGAATGTGTTACCTCATCATTATATATATATAAAAGACTAATATGCTAAGTGTCCCTCCACTTGTCTGACTGGTCGCTATGATGTGCACTGACCACCAGGGGGGAGATGCTAATGCAAGAGTTGCTGAGCTTAACAGCAGTGGTTCTCCAATGACATATCCTGAAACCAGAGAGGAGGGAGCCTGATTCCTTGAGGGGCTGTGTGATTCCACCTTTGGCCATGGGTTATGTTGTTGCTGGGACATTGTTGGCCCTGAATCTGATTAACTGCATACATGCATTTGCATTCCACACCCTGTACAACAGCAACTTTGCAGAGTGCCCTCTTGCACTCTGGGACCCCTCAGGAGATGTTGGAGAGCCAGTTTTGGCCCAATCCCTGCAGGCCAGGCCAAGGGACCCCACCTGCTGGAGGGACCCCACTCACTCTGCAGATGCCTTTTGAGCCATGGTGCCACCCCAGGTGTAGCAGGCCAGGAGGGATTGCGGGAGATTGGCTCCAGGTTGTGTCTGGCCCGTCTCACCCTGTCCCACCCCATCAGCCACCTTCTAATTAATTTTCTTTCAATGTGCACAAATCTGTGCACTGGGTCACTAGTATGGCATAAGGTACTTTGTGGGTGTGATTGAGTTAAGGACCTCAAAATGGGGACATTACCTTGGGCTATTTGGGTAAATCTAATGCAGTCACAAGGAGACTTTTTAAGTCTAAGGGAAAGAGAGAGGGGCAGAAGAGTCAGAGAAGGAGATGGGAGGACAAAGCTGAGGTGAGAGTGGAATTTGAGATTCTGTGCTTCTGGCTGTGAAGGAGGAGAGAGCCATGAACCAAGAGACATGGGCAGCCCCTAGATGCTATGAAAAGCTGGGGAACAGATTCTCCCCAAGAGCCTCCAGAAGGGGCCCCATCCCCCAACACCTTGACTTTAGCAGCTAAAGTTTAGCTCTCGTACCCTTTGAGACTTTCCCAGGCCTGAAAAACAATTATCTGTTCTTTCAAGCCATTCAGTTTGTGGTAATTTGCTACTGCAGCAGTGGAAAACTCAAACAGAGGAAGAGGGAGTTAGAAAACGTGGGACAGTCTGGGCCCGCCACACCCAACCCCAGAGCAGGGCCTGGGCACAAGCACCCACCCTTGCCTGCAGCAGGGGACGTTGACCTGGATGTTCATCTGCAGTGTGGGTAGCTCTGCCCAAGGGTTTTCTACAAAACATGGAGTTGATTCCTTCACCCCCATCATTGACCAAAATCTTTAGGGACTCGAGGGCCTCATGCTAATCTGGCCCTGAGATTTTAAAGACTGTGAAAATTCCAGTACAGTGTTTTTTAGAGCCTGCCCTTACTGTGAAAATGGGGTCTGAGAAAAGGCCCCTGCATTAGATAAGCACCTGAAATTCTCTGTAGAACTTGACATAGACCATGCCCAGCACCCATGAGTGGGTAACTGGGTTAGGGACCAAGATTTATGAACCAGAGACACTTTCCAATAATACTGTGAGTACAACATGCAGACAAGCCCTATATTAAGCATTCAGAACAGAAGAAAATGATTTAAAGCCATGCACTGAATAAGCCAAAAATAATTGCCCCAGAGGCTTGGGATAAAGCCAAGAAAAGCACAGGGCAAAGCCCACAAGAAGTGCATGCACTTGCGCCAAGATTAGTAGCTCACAGACCCACTGAAGTTGGTCCTTCTTGTCCTGCACCCTTTTTTGAAGGAAAGCAAAGAGGAGGTGATAAACAGACCCCAAGTGCAAGTCAAGAGGAATGAAGAACTCTCAGCAGCTCAAATGGGACCTTAGTTCAGCCAGATGCCTTATGTGACAAAGAGATACCACACATCATAGACTTCGGAAGCTGCAGTGCAGGGTGTGGCAACCAAAAAGAGGACCAGGTATTTTAGAATTGAACTCTACTCATCACCCATTCTACACATGTGCCAGATGCTATGCTGGGCATGAGGATGCACTTCAGAACCCCACTATATGAGGGGGGTAGGATGTGGAGGGACTGGAATGATGTAAATAATTAATTACAACCTAAGACTCAAGGCCCCAGGAGCACATATGTGGTGAGCAGTTGGTGGTTTTGTCTGCTTGGCAGACGGCTGGGCTACAGGCCAACAGAACCCTGAGGGTGGTTGGGGAAGAGAGTAGTTGGTTGAACTCAAGAGGAAATTTGGAGGGTCTGGGAGAGAAGGACTGGGGACAAAATAGCTGCTAGAGGGAAAGGAATCTTGGAGAGACAACAGAACTGCTTTTAAGGGGATTTTAGAAATTCGTGTGCTTTGTGCTATGACATCCTTCCCCACAATTCAATAAAATCAGCATTACCCCAGCTTTTGAAACTTGTAGGGGAATTTTGAGGTGCAAGTATATGCAAGGGTTCCAATCTCTTCCCATTAGATACACCCTTTAGTAATTCTTCCAAAGAGGGCCTGACCTCGCAAATGTTATCATAATGAAACAGTGAGTTTTTTATTTTTCTTATTCAGGACATTGTGTGCTTCTTCCACTTAAAGATTGTCTTTCTTAAATTCTAAAGTCTCTCAGCCTTTATTTTTTTCAAATAGTTCGCCCTATGCTCTGCTCTGCTTCCTTCTGGAGGAACCTGGTGAGTTCAATCATTTCTGAGCCAGTTCATGCATCCTGTAGGCCTCTCCTGAAGGTTTTCATTCTCTCTTCCATGTTACTTAGGATCTTTTGCATTTTCTTTCTGTTTTACTCTCTATTCTATAGGTGACTTCTTCAGACCTATATCCCCATTCATTGGTGATCTCTTCAGTGGTGACTGTCTTATTGTGCTGCCCATCCACTCAGTTTTCGTTGTAATAACCATACTTCCTGTTCTTAGAATTTCTGCTCATTTTTTTTCCCCCTAAATCTTCCTGTACTTGTCTCAGTGCCTCTCCTCTCTTTTAAGACTATGAGCATGTTGGTGTTGATGTCCCTTCCAGATGGCTTCATCACTGGTGCTTCCTGGGAGGTTTCCTATTGTAGTTGCTGAACCTGCTCATGCTCATGTGGCAGTTTGTTCCTTCGAAAGGTGCATATCATTGGGCCGTGAGATCAGCTCCAGGATCAGCTGTTTCCACAGGTGGTCCTGCACCTGTCCTGGGATGTGGCCTTCCCTCAGCGCTCTCTGCTGGTTGAGTGTTGCCATTTCTGGACAAAGTTGACATGTTAACTTTCCAGCTCAGGGTTTCTGTACCTCATAGGTAATGGGATTTAGGCCCTATCCCGGCAAGTGGCCCAGAACTTTGCTGACTCTTTTCCACCCATGACCTAGAGTGAGGAGCATGCTTCTGAGCCATGCCCCTAAGTCAGATGGGCAGAATTTTCTTACCCCTGCTCACAGATGAGTCAGCTCTGCCTGGCTCCTTGGAAAATGTCAAAGCACAGCTCTGAGCTGAGTATAGGGCTATGGTCTCAATGCCTTCCTTCTTTCAGGTGGAGGTGGCATTCTGAGAGCCTCGGAGTTTCTATCCTGGTTCTCAGCTATGGCTTTGAGTGCCCTTCATTCTGACACTGAGGAATTTTCAGCCTGAACCTGAATGTCCAAGGTATTGTCATTTTATTGATTTTTTTTAAAATGTATTTGGAGCAGGGCAGCTATGTTAAGGAAAGGGCTCTCATATCAGCTCCATCCACCACGTCCTATTGACCAGAAGTCTGAGGTCATGGGGCAGAAGAGGAATTTTCAATTAATAAAACAACTAAGCAGCTTACAGAAACCCAAGGATGCTGTCAAGGTCCCAGCAGTTCACTCTCCCACCTGGAAACTGCTCTGCTCCCCTGGACCACAAGGATCCAGCACCTGTAGGCCCAGCCGAAGCACCCAAACAGCCAGCAACTGCTCCTCACTTATGCCTCACAGACATCTTCAGGGCTCAGAACTTCCCAAAGCAGATATGTTTTTAGCCCCCCCTTTAAGAATACAGTGAGAAGCCCAACCTATGAACCAAAAGGTCACGGTTTGATTCCTTGCCGGGGCACATGCCTGGGTTGCAGGCTCGATCTCCAGTGTGGGGCCTGCAGGAGGCAGCCAATCAATGATTCTCTCTCGTCATTGGCTCTCCCTCTCTGAAATCAATAAAAACATATATTTAAAAAAATAAAATCAGAGGAAGTCACTTGGCCAGGGTCACTCAGCCAGAAAGCAGCAAAGTTGGGAATTCTATCTGAGGTCTGTCCTAGTCCAGAGCCCATGTTTATTTTTTAATCCTTTGTTTGTTGAACAAAGGAGTGTGGAAGAAGGAAGACTTGCTCTACTCGGCCTCAGTAATAAAATAGATAAATGGGTAGAAGCTAAATGGAAACTGATTTTGACTCCAATGAGGACTTTTTATAGGAATTACAGCATCCATCTGGGCCTCCTGGTTGGTCTAGTCCCTCGGGGGAATTCAGATACTGACTGGAGAACCCGCAGGGGTGATGCCAGAGGGAAGGAATTCCACCCATTAGCTGAGCTGAGCCGCTTTCTGCCCTGGACTCTGGGACTCTGGCGAAAGCTGTTTTCACATCTATTCAGAGCCTGCCAGTCAATGGACTATAATGCCTCCTTTGATCTAATTGATGACCCAAATAGCTTTAAGTGGCTCTCAGCGGGTGGCCCCAGCATTGTGCAGGGAATCCGGATCTGAGCTGCATGATCTGAGTGGGTTTTCTGTCCGTGGTGGCCCCAAAGGGTCAGGACAAAGGAGGTCTTTGGCTGGCAGAGCCCCAGCCTGTCCCCAAGTGACATCCCTCAATTATCTGTGTTGTTTCAAGCCATTGGACCTGGCCAGGGAGCCAAGGGCAGCAGGAATGAGAAGGAGAGGAAGAAAGAGAAGAAATGAGAGAAGGGATTGGGGGAGGGCAGGAAGGAGAGAAAGCTTTAGGGAAGTGTTGCCTTCCACCTGCGCCTCTGCAGAGGGCTCATGATGCATGTGCTGACTCAGGCTCAGCCATAGTATCCATGCCCTTATCCCCCAGCCAAGGAGGGCGATTTGCTTCCTGCTTCTGGGCCATGGGCCCTGGGCAGGACGTGCCAGTCACCCAGGATGAGTGCGAGTGCCCACCCCGCCTCACTAAGGAGCGGGGCTGCTAGGTACACTTGCTCAGCCACTCACACAGCTCAGTTCCCTGACTCAGCCCATGAGGCAGGGCCTAGTGGGAACAGCTTACAGGACCTCCACCTCACTTGTCCTGTCCTGGCTCAGTCTCTACAGGTGCCTTCACCTGACAGCCCTGCCTCACCTGGGGGCCCTGGTCTCAGTCCCTCCCCTACCTACCAGCCAGGGCCTCGCCACTGGGAATACTCTCTTCCTGCCTCTCAGGAACCTCATCTCCGTCCCTGTCATATGGGCGCCTCAACCCCACAAGAGGCAGCGGGTGGAGCACAAGCAAAAAGCAAAACAGGTAACTGCACAAAAAGGCTGCTTTTGCTGATTATCTATAAAGAACTAGAATTATTACAAAATAGCTGTTGCTGCTGCAGTTTTTGCCATAACTCTTACTCCCTATCCCCTTCCCCCCCTCCCTCTGCCCTCCCTAATCCCTGCATTTCCCCTGAGTCCAGGATGGCCTGGCTCCATGTCCGTCCTCCCAGCTCAGACATGTTCCAGACAGGGAGGCACACCTGTGGTGGGAGGAAGGCCAGAGATGATGCTGTGGTTCTGGCTCAGGACGCTCTCTTTCCTGAATCAGCTCAAGGATGGAAGTATCAAGGATTAGCATTCTAAAGAGGGGGATCTGAATGTTTGTGCCCATGCGCTAAACCTAACCTCCAAGGTGATGGTTTTAAGAGGAGATGAGTTCAGGAGGGTGGTGCCTTCATAAAAGGACCCCAGAGAATTCCCTTGTCCCTTACCATGTGGGGTCCCAGTGAGAAGACAACATTATGAACCAGGAGGTGGGCTTTCACCAGATACGGTATCTGCCTGGATCTCGGCCACCAGCCCCCAGCACTGGGAGAAGTCAGTGCCTGTTGTTACAGGGCCCCAGCAACAGGGGGGCCCTGGATTTCTTTAGGGTGACAGGATTTCTTTATTCCGATACCACTCAACCTCAGGCGTGGGGGGCGCTCCGGAGGCCCTTATACAGCAGGTCCCTCTGCTCATGGAGTCAGCTGGTCCGAGACTCCTGACCCCAGCACCAGCACAGCCAGCAGAAGGACAAAGACACTTCCCAAGATGGGGCAGCAGGCAGGAGACGGGCACCCTCTCCTGCTGGCCCTGGGAAGAGAGAGAAACAACGCTCCCTCATATCCTTTCATCTATGGCCGAAGGGGTACACCTGACCTGGGGGGGTCGTAATCTTGACAGAAGTCACTCCTTGCCACAGGTTTTCCTAAAGAAAAAGACACAGGTGGCTGGAGGTGCACTAAGCAGCCTCTGGGGTTGAGGTTGGGGTTGGGGTCAGGGTCTCCTTGGCCTCTCCTACCCCAGGGCTGGCAGCTCTGGAAGGAAGGGTGCCCATAGAGCCTTGGCCTCTTGGTCAGCGGAGCAGACAGCTGTGAGGCTGTGATGGGCAGCCAGCTCCCCGTGTGGCCCATGGCCATCTCTACGACAGGAGAGCTGGGTTAATGTGGGCATGAACGGAAGTTAGACCTGCAGTGGTGCTGGTTTTCCATGTGGCATTATGGACATTTCAGATGGCACAAGGTCATTATTCTGGGGCTCTTGTTGGTGGAACACTACAGGTTCCCCCAAATACATGTTCTTAGGGAGACACAGTATTGTGACGGACTCACAGAGCGTGAGGGGCGCAGCCTTGCGTTTCTCAGGTGGCCCCTGCTCTCTTAGGAGGGCCAAGTGGATGGGAAGCCCTTGCTGATGCTGCAAACACCATCACCGGAGTCCTGCAAGCCTCTCCGTGAGCTCCTCATGACTCCGCAGCGATGCCCCCACCTCCCCGGCCTCTGCTTTCCTCTGACTCCTGCTTGAACTGGCCGAGGTCCGACCCAGAGCCTCCCCCATGTTGTTCTTGGTGTCGGGCCACGGACCCGCTCTCCAGATAAAACCTCAGAGCTCAGAGCCAGGATATGGGGGCAAGATTCCCCGGCTCCTCCATCTGATCCTTGGCAGGGCCCCAACCAAAGCAGGGATGTGGGGCAGCCAGAGTGAAGGCCAGCGCCCAGCTCCCATCTTAGAGCCTGCGGGGTGTGTGTGTGTGTGTGTGTGCGCGCGCACGCAACGTCTGAGTTGCTTAGTTTAGGGTGAAACAACGGTCCTCACGTTTCTGTGTGGTGTAGAGATGATAACCACCCATTAGCCATGAAACTTGTTAGTGGCCATTCCTCAGGGGGAGAGCCACGTCCTGAGGTTCACAGCACTCCTGCCAACACTTCCCTGCTTCCCAATCTCACCAGGCCGCAGGGCCCCGGCTTTGTGACAGGCTCTGATCCCAGACGGGGAAACTGAGGCCCACCTGCACGAGTGGTGACGAGATTTGAATCCACCTCCACACATCAGCACTCTGCTTGATTGCCCTCAGGTTCCATAAAGTGTGTGTGTGTGTGTGTGTGTGTGTGTGTGTGTGTGTGGAGGGGGCGGGGGTGTTCGATACAACAAACCAACAAACAGAAACAGGGCTCAGTGGGTGCTTTCATCAAGGTCAGCTCGCAGCCAGCTGCAGCCTGGTGAGGGTCTGCTCCTCTCAGCGCGGGGCGACCCCAAGCCCGCAGGTCGGTGAGGGACCTCTGTTCTATGGGAGGGACCAGGGTTGTGAGGGACAAGGGCGGAGGCTGCCTTCCAGGCCCGTCCACATGTCATCATTCTGCCACGTTCCTTCCCCACGCTCACACAGAGCGTTTCTCGGGATTGTGCCGCTCTCCAGAGGCCCCGATGCGATAACCTCCCTGGGATCTTTCTGGACATCTTGCTGGTCCCACAGGAGAGAGAACACATTCCCACACCCTCGGCAGGGCTCCGACGCTCATTTTTCAGTCCGTTCCAGGCATTAGCAGCTCAAAGCAGTTTTTCATCTTAAGGGACTTTATTTGGTGTCAGAGACAAAAACATGATTCATTTATTGCTTTAAGGAAAAGGATGTCTCTTACAAATCAATTATTTAAGCTCAGTGACTTTCTATTCATCATCTTGAGGTGCTGTTTAAAAAGACTGCCTTCCTGCAGCCTGACCAGCGAGGCCTCCCGAGGCTCTGGGCGATCTGTAAGCTGCTGCCTCCTCCTTCACATCTGCAGCTCCCCGCTCAGGAGCCTCAGGAAAGTTCCCAGAAACACTCTGAGAAACACTCTCCGCCGGCTCACGTTGGTGAAGTCGCTTCGCAGGAGAAAAATGTTTCTCGGAGCAGAGCGGCTTCAGGTGAAAAGGACAGAATAGACAGTATGAAAACAGAGCCCTTCCACTGGGGACCCTGATAGCGCGTTGTAGGAATGAATGGTCCTTGTGTGCAGGTTGAAGCAATGATGATAATAACTAACACGTGGCTAAAGGTCTCTGTGCCCCAAAACGCTCATGACCCGTCCTGTGACCTCAGAGAGGCCGATCTGGAAGGCTGGGACGGAGCCTGAGCATTTCTCCGTTGGAAAGTCTCACAATCAATCCGGGCCCTGCACCCTCCAGCACTTCTTCACGTCTGAGCAGTGCCTCCCTCTGTTCCCTCAACCGCTGGACCTCTGCCGCTCTGCTCTCCTTGGTCAGATAATGCGAAGAAACCGTCACTCACTCTGAACACCACCACATTTCTCAGGAAATGTGTTGACATGGACCCGCCTTCCCAGAAGTGATTTCCTCCAGACGTAGGATTTCGTGGTCAGTTCCTGAGGCCAAAGGCAGCCTTGGTAGGAAAAAAATCCTCCATCACACTCAACTGAAATTCCTTACTCTGTAGATCACTTCTGGCTCATTCATTCAACTTATATTTGCTGAGCACCTAGTATGTGCCAGGCACGGGGAATTTAAACGTGAACTAAACGGACAAACATCCCTACCCTTCAAATCTAAATTTGATCGCTCATCCCATCCACCACCAGTCTGAAAGGCTCCCAGGAGGTGTTGGCCCTTGTCTCTCAGATTTCCATTCTCTGGATGAGGAACTCTAACTCACCCCTTTCTTCCCTGGCCTCTTCCAGGCCTTCCCTTCCCCCAGCCCACTTATCAGCCGATGGCTCTTTTCTGCGTCCCTCCGAGTTGCCCTTCTTCCTTCACAAAAGGACGCGGGAGGATTTCAGGGCAGTGAACCGAGTCTGGGTGATGCTGCAATAGTGGATGCATGCCATACATTTGTCCAAACCCACAGAGTAAGCATTCATGGAAACTCTGGACTTCGATGATAACAAGGTGGCAGTGTTGGTTCATCCGTTCTAACAAACGCACCATTCTGGTGGGGATGTTGATAATAGGGAAGACTGTGCATTGGTGGGTGGGCAGAGAGTAATTTCTGCTCGGTTTTGCTGTGGACCTAAAACTGCTCTAAAAAACAAAGTCTGTAGATTTTTTTTTTAATGGCATTACTTGGTGCAGACCTAGAATAATTCAATAATTCAGAGTGTGAGCTTTCAGGGGAATCAGGAGACCCAGCAGGACTGTGTGAAGATAGCACTCCCCCCACACACTCACACCTAACTGTTCCCAAATCATCTAACTTAGCAACATGTGGGACCTGCAGAAGAAGTCCTTCACAGGCCCAAGGAGAGCCACCGTCCTTTTCCGTGAGCACTGAATTTTGTCACAGGCTCCAGGCACCTTCCTTTGAGAGGGGCTTGTTCACATAGGTGAGCCCCACCCATGCATTAGGGAAATCCACTGAGACGTCTTCAGGTGTGTGTGACAGCTGTACCCACTTACACCCACTTATGACGGGTACTTTGCCATCTCCTTACGAGTGAGGGTTACAGTGGCTCCCAAAAGGGTCTCACACCACCCTCACTGTCCTGCTTAAGTGTCTGCTCCACCATTTTTCACTGACTTTTTAAGTCTTTCTTTCCCAACCAGTTTCTTGTTTTGGCCCCAATGAGTCTTCTTTTATCGATTCCCATTTATTTCTTGCAAGGAATCGTGAGGCTTCCTGTCAATTTTCACTTCCAAAGCTAGTTGAAATGGATTAAAGTGCTTTCTTCAGATCAATACTCCTTCCCAACTTGACACTGAATTATCAGTAATTACGTGGTCTGAGCACTAGGAAAAATAGGGGCCAATAGGATGGCAGTGCATGGATATAAAACCAGCTGGTCTTCTCCAAGAAAGGTTTTACTGAGAAGCCCCAAAATGCTCCAAAGAAGCAGATAGATGCTCTTAGTCACCGCATCCCCATTATCACTAAACATGTGATCACATCGCCGGGAATTCAGTCCATTTGGCAAGAATCCCTTCAGTGACTTGTTCTGTTCAGTGTATATGAACTCCTCATTTTCCTCTCTGTGATTTCAAATGGATGACTTTGCTGGCCAATTCAGCAATTGACTCAACATTCTAAGTTATTTATAACCAATAAACAGGTTTTTGGTGATTCTACTCAAAATGTAAAATCCCATCATTCTTCTAGGCTGGCCCTCCCCCCTCAGGTTTTCTCTCCAGAGCTCCAATCCCAGCCTTGGAGACACATCAGCCTCCTCTCCAGGATCCCCCTGCCTTCCCACCTCCCCCCTCCATGCTCCACATCTCCACCACAGGAAGTTGAAATTCTCCCTAAGGGTTAGAACAACAGCTAAGGGGAACTAGCCCATCCCCCAGTGGTCCAAGAGGAAGAGCACCAAGAAAAGTCTTCACTCTTCTCTGGCCCACAAAGCTGCCGAATCCAGGTGTTACCCCAGTGGTTCCCATCCCTCTGCTGGAGTCCGCCTTCAGAACACACCCTGAGAGTGTTAGAGGACCAGTCCAGGCTGGTGTGGTTCCCTCATTGGCCCCTCAAGGTCTTCTCATCTTTTGCTTCCAAACATGGAACTGGTACCAACTGGTAGAGCACACACACATGAAAACATATGCACACAAATGCATGCACATGTGCGCACATGCTTGCTCACACACACACACACACACACACACACACAATTTCAGCCTCAGTGAGGAGCCAGAGTCCGAATCATATAGAGGAATCCACATACTTTCCTGAGTCCCACAGCTCCCAAGGTCACAGTGCCTGGAAGATACCGAGTGCATTGCTGATCTTTGGCTCATCGTATTGGCTCCTCCCCACCCCCACCAACCTTTTTCAGATTATGCTTCCCTGGGCCCAAGAAATGGGCCTATTTCTAAGAGGTCCCTCTCTTGTGGACTGCTGCCTTGACCTCAGGAAGACCTGGGTAGAGCTCTAAAACACCTACGTATGCAGGTCTAGGAGGCTTGGCCATCTTCCTCAGGTGAAGGTGAGAAAGGAAAATTCTCATCTAAATCATCCTACCCTGACCACATAACTGATTCCTGCAATCTCACCTGACCCCTTCTTGGTTACTGTAATCTTGCCTTCATCCGTCAAACTTGCCCAAACTGGAAGGCTCCCTAAATGACTGGAAGCTTAGTCTACATGTGAGACACAGGAACTAGGGACATGTCCAGAAGCCTAGTCCATATTTGGGAGACAAAGAAGCTAGGGGGGATAAAAGGCCAGGCCCTACTGCATTCCAGCTCAGCCTCTGGAGAAGACTCCAATAAGCCAAGGGTTGTTGCAAATAAAACAGTCTTTTTCTGAACCGCCTCTGGTTTGTTGCTTCCCACCAGCCCGACTTCTGCCATAACAGAGGGAAGTGGGAAATTGGGGGCATGTGACTTGTTCTTACACTTGTACATGGGAGGTTTGCATTTTAAAGGAGACCCTCCTGTGCTGGGAAAAGGACTCAGGGAAAACTTCACTCCTGCCTCACAACTCTGCTGTCTCATTTCCCAAAACAAGCTTTGAGGTTGCTCAACTCCAATTCATTTAATAAGACTTGGCATCACCACTGCGAACAGTGTCCAGTTCCGGTGCTGATCTATATAATCTATACAGTGAGAATCTCTGTGGATGCTATTTCCCCCAACTAGTACCATCTCACTTCAGATTTTATTTTTAACTTCTGTGCAAGCTATTTCTTTTTTAAGGAACTACAATCATTCATAGATAGATGTGCATAGGTGGACCTATGGATTAGCAGGGTGATGATTAGCTAAGAGAACAGTTTTTCTATCCAAAGCTAGCACATTCCAGCTATTTCCTTAGAGCAAGCACCTAAACCTTCTGGCTTCTTATTGGTTGAAAATGGGCCTCTTGTTTTAATCTTCAGACTCGAGCTGGAAAGGAGATGGCCGCATAGACTATTTCACTAGGGATCTCAGGCCTGCACGTTCCAAGGACAACCCACATTAGAGTTAGTTATGACCCACATGGACCCAGGGAAGCAGCAGGAACAGCTGTCTTCTGAGCCCCTGGCAATGGACCTGAAAATTAGTTGCACCATTGACCTCAAGTAGAAAGGTCTTCCCCCACCCTGCCAGGAACTTTCTAAGTCACCATATGTCACTTCCTGTCCTCCTGTGAGCTCCTCCCATTCTGGCCTCCCTCTGAGTTATTATAGTCCCAGGAAGCTTGAGAGAACAAAAAATGGATGCAAGAACAGAGGTATGGCCAAGAGCAGATGTGTTCACACACATTTCCAGCAGACTCCAGCATATACGCTAATGCTGGAGCCCAGCACACGTGCTTAGTCAGAACTCTCCTCAGCCAAAAGGCTTCAGATGGATCACTGCAGTACACACAGCTTTGCACAGATTTGGAAGTAAATATATTTTCTCAAGGAAACTTCAGTAGGAAAATCAAAAGCCAAACCAAAGCAAAACAAAGTTGATACCCAAAGATTCACTTTGGGTGAATTAATGTCCCAAGTTTTACAAACCTACTTTCTTTAGCCACCATGTCTGTCTTTTCAACCTGTATCTTTAAGTCTGAAGAAAACACTTCAAGATTCCAGTGTCCTTATTGGTAGTTCATCTCATGGTAAAATTGCATAACATGTAATGAACCTAAAGTAGTCATATTTAGTGTAAAAAATTAAAATATAAAAGCTATCAAGACTACATTATATAATTTCCAAAAGCCTCCTAATATTTAAATCAAAAAGGGGGGGATAGTAGAAGAATATTATGTAAAGAAAAATATCCTGTAAGTAAATTACATCTAGAAAATTTTTACTTTAGAAAATTAACTTTTATTTGTAATGCTAACAGTAAGACACCCATGTAAAACGTATGTGGTGTCAAAACAAGCCAAAAGAAAATCATTTGGGCAAAAAATAAAAAAGGATCGCAAGTCAAATTTATAGAAAATATTCCTTTATTAACTTTTGGTCGAGAATATGTTTGTATATTTTCAGAAAACAACTCTGAGACCATGTGGATTCCTGCAACAGAGAGGAATTGACAGGACTATTCCAGCCATGAAGACAGAAGAGAAACAGTCCAGAGCTGGAAGGTGCTGACGACGCCTTGACATAATAGCAGTCAGCAGCTGTGCATCACTGCAGGTTGCCTAAGACCAAATTAGAGAGGGTAGGACCTGCATTACCACCATTTGTCTACCATCCAGAATGGATATCATTGCTGACATGTACACATAAGGAACTGTTTGGCATTGAAATTGGGACTCAGAAGAACTGTTGGCCCAGAAAGAAACTCACTACAGACTGATTGATTCATTTGCCTCTCCATATAACCATTATCGCTTGTCTCATTTTTGGTTCTTATAAGTTTATTTCTAGTAGCACATGATCTCACTCATCTAGGGGAAATGATGAACAACATAGACTGATGAACAAGAACAGACCCAGAGACAAGGAAGCATAGATCAGACTGTCTGACCTCAGAGAGAAGGTAGGGGAGGGTGGGGATAAGGGGGAGAGATCAACTAAAGGACTTGTGTGTATGCATATGAGCCTAACCAGTGGTCACGAACAACAGGGGAAAAGGGGTATATGTGGGGAAGGGTTTGGGATGGGAATGGGGGAATGGGGGAATTCCTTAAACAATAAAGAAATTAAAGAAAAAAGGACTCCAGTGTCCTTGATCCATCAAGGACATGTCACTTGTCTCTATTTATATTTAGGTGTATGGGCTACTGGTCATTAAAAAATAAAATAGATTTCTTCAGGAAGCTGGAAAAATTTTAAAAGCTGGAAGAAGTAAAGTCAAATTTCACCCAGTCAACATACAAGAATGAGCACAAGTAGGTTAATAATAATAATAAATAAAGCAATAATAAATAAATAATACAAGACTACTTTTCTGTACTCACAACTGTAAATCTACATTTGCCCACCCTTGTACTTGAGTAAATAGTACCTTGAATTGCAAAGAATTTCAGGAATGAACAGTGGATTCAAATAATGCAGTTTTCTCTCAAAATGAGCATTGCCTATTTTAGACACTGTTTATGTAGGGTCATGTTCACAATATAAAAATCCAAGTTTCAGAAATCCAGCCCCTTCCATGAAAAGTATGAGAGCACCTCCAACAATACTCACAGACAGGCAGCACATATTTTGAGTGTGAGAGTAAAGTTGTTTTGCTTCCCAACTCACAGAGGAGTTTCGTACGGAGGATCTGAACAAAAATAACCTTGATTTTTATAGACTTGTACTTTTTTTCCAAGTCCTTGGCCCATAATCTTATTAAATTTAACAGTTCCAACTAAGTTTCCCTGGGAAACTTTGAAAACCGACTCTTAAAAAACTTTGGAACCATCAACTTATAAAATATATATTGCTTTTAATGTTCAATGACCAAAATGATTATTACCAAAAAAATTAGAAATACATGATGCAGAAGGATATAATAGATGAAGTAAATATTCACCTCCCCAAGAGGGTCACAGTCAGCTTCTTGTGCAGAATTTTAGACTTTTATATGTATGGTTTTATATGTGTGTGTACACACCCACAAACAGATGTGGTTCTTTTCTTAAACAAAAAGTGAATTATATGCTAAGAGACAAAGTCTTTATTGTTCCTGCCACAGAAAATAAATGCATAATGTGATAGAGATGTAACTAATGCTATAGTGCTAATCATATCACAATATGTAAATGTAGTACATAACGTGTTGTATATCTTAAACTTACACAATGTTGTACACCAGTGGTCACCAACCTTTTGAACCTCATGGACCACCAGTTGGTGACTGCTGTTGTACACCAATTATATTGCAATGTTTTTAATGTGAAAATAATTGAATTGTAAAATACCAACTGTTCTGCAGCCTTTTGTTTTCATTTAACAATTTATTGAGGATGTCTTTCCTGGGTGGTGCAATAGGGGATGGTGATGTTGTGCAGGTGGGTGATGACCTGGGGCTCTGAACCCAGAGGGAACAGAGCAGGTGAGGAGACGGGGCATTTGCTGCCCACACTGGCCAGAGGATGCTCTTAACTGAGATGTTTCTAGAAGTGATTATGCCCTGATCCAGGGACTTGCCCAGTTTACAAGGCAAATGGCCCTCAGGTGGAATGGGACTCCAACATGGGTCTTTGATCCCAAACCTGCCAAAGTGAGCTATGATCCCATTGGAACCGATACTCCATAGGGTAGTGGTGTGTCCACACAATCCAAATCTATTCTGTCATAAAAAGGAATGGCTTTCTGGTCCATACTACACCATGGGTGAACCTCACGGACATTATGCTCAGCGAAATAAGCTGGACACAGAAGGACGGATACTGTAAGATTCCACTTATGTGAGGACCTCCAAGAGTCAAATTCACAGAAACAAAGCAGGAGGTGGGTGCCAGGGGCTGGGGAGGAGGGAGTTCAAGTTTAACAGGGACAGAACTTCAGTCTGGGAAGATGAAAAGCTCTGGAGATGGACGGTGGTGATGGTTGCACATTTGTGAATGTATTTAATGCCACTGAACTGTTGTTCACTTCAAAATGGTCAATTTTATGTTGTCTGTATTTTACCTCAAGAACAAAAATGGAGTGCATTTGCTTTTCAAGGACACATATGTAATACCTTAATCAATAAAGAAACAGAAAAAGAAAACAAGAACAAGCTACATTTCTTCCTGTTCTTGGTCTCTTTCCTCTCATTTGACTGTAGAAATTGGCCCTTAGTAGAGAACCGTGTGGGTGTGAGGCCTGGCCCCAAGGGCACAGAGCTCCACAAAACTGTTTAAGAAACACAATAAATCTGAATTCTCTTGAAAGCTTCACAGTTTGTTTTCTCAGAACTGAGAGCCTAGGATGTTAGCACACTCAGAACAAGATGCTCCAAGACAGGGGAGGCTCTGGAGGCCCATCAATCCCCAGCTGTTGCTGGCAGTGCGACTCCAGCAGTGACTGTGAGAAACACTACACACTAGGGTGTCACTCCCTAGCAGGGGACACACTCGGCCACCGCCCACCACACAGAGGAGGTCACTTGTAGTGGTCCCTCCACAGTTCCTCCCCACAAACCCCACGGGACCCTTCCGTCTCAGTTGGAATCACTATGGGATTTGGAGAAGGCTCACCTTGCACATGACTCCACCAAATGTTTTCAGAGAAAGCAGCAGAATAAGGCACGCAGCAAGAGAAGTTAAGCAGGAGTGTTCAGTGGGGAGAGGCATCAAAAGCACAAATTTGGAGAATTTTGTGGCTCTCTCAAAATTACACAGCTTCTTAGACTGCACCCTCCAGTTGCATCGCCAGCCTTCAAAGGGGGTTTGTGAGGATAAAAGGAAAAGGGGCTACAAAGTTGGAAAGTTTTAGCAAAGAAAAGCTGAGGGTCTGAGAGAGGAGGCTGGGGACTCACATGGTGCCTCCAGGAGGCTGGCCGGCTCTCTGTGCCCAGGAGCCCTTTCAAACGCCTCAAAATGGGTGAGGTGCCTGGAAGGCCTGGCCCTCAGATCCCAGCCAAGGGCCAGCCAGGTCCTCTCCAGGTACACAATCATTTCCTCAACACCCGCAGCTGTGCCCGGCTCCAAAGGGCAGGAGGGGCTCTGAGTTTCGGGACCTCATCACGGGAAGACCTGTCCCCAGGGTGGAAAGGAGGGCACACCAATGGAAAGTGGAGCGGAAACGTCCACCGGAAAACACCATTCTAGCGATTGAAACGTCATGCTGTCTTGTTGGCTGTGTTTTTAATGTGACAGCTGGTAAATGTGCTCGCACTCTGAGGCCCCACAGCAGGGGCTCGCCAGGTGCCCAGAGGCTGGTGGTGCAGTGAGAAGAGAGCAGGAGAGTTGGAATGATCTCAATGGAGTTGCCCAGTGACCTTCCCGATTAAAATTTACACACTTTCGTGAGACAGATTTTCTGTCCCTGCCGTGAGCTACGGGTGTTCTCTAAAGACTGGGAGGAGCAGGGAGCAAGGAGCTGTGAGAGGGGAGTGCTTCCCAACTAGATGGGGACAAAATGGCACTTGCTCTGCAGAGACAGGCAGCTAGACTCAGGGCAGAGAAATGCTCCAGGACCGCCGGCGGGTTCCCAGGCCCCTGGCCCAAGGAGGGGGTCAGAGTCAAGTAGTTTGGTGAACAAGGACTGCTGACAAGTAAGTGATGGAATAGAAGTAACAGAAATAAGAAGGAGGAATGAAAGTTGTAAGAATGGAATTCATGGCCCTAACCGGTTTGGCTCAGTGAATAGAGCATCAGCATGTGGACTGAAGGGTTCCAGGTTTGTTTCTGGTCAAGGGCATGTACCTTGGTTGTGGGCACATCCCTAGTAGGGGGTGTGCAGAAGGCAGCTGATCGATGTTTCTCTCTCATTGATGTTTCTAACTCTCTATCCCTCTCCCTTCCTCTCTGAAAAAATCAGATCCCAGCCGAGGGCCAGCGATATATATATATAATGGAATTCATGCCTCCAGGTCTGTTTCCCAAAAGTGATTGGTTAGAAAGTTATTGCTCTATTTAAAGATGATCTTTTCTTAAGAAGAAGAAGAAAAAAAACCTGACTAAATCCCCTAATCTGGGGGAGCATGCTTGAGGAAAGACTAGCTGGGGATGTCACCCCCGCCAGCCCAAGGCCAGCCTGGGTCACCCAGGGATGGTCTCCAGAATGAAGAAGGACTGGGCCAGGCCTAGGGAGCAGCGTTCTCAAATGTTGGGGTGCACCAAAAATCTCAGAGTGGGGGCCGCCTCAGCCCCAAAGACCCTGCTTCTAATCTGCATTTAGAAGAAGATCCCAGGTGATTCTGAAGCAGCGGTCTGGGACCACTAATGGAGAGAGAAACTCTGCCCATGGTTCTCTGTACCGACCAGTCTTGTTCAGATGCAGTGGCTTGCTGCTCCAGCCCCGTGAGGAGGTGAGAATGGAGAGGAGGGTTAGATGCAGCCACGTGGCACTGCCAGAGCAGCCACCCCTCCAGGGTACCAGGCCGTTCAGGAAGCATGAGGTCAGAAACATGTGGCCCGAGCTGCCCACAGTTTCTGTCTGTCATCTGTAACCCAGTGGGGCATGTGGTCTGAATAGTTTCATCACCAGGTAATGTTAACTACACCTTATTAAGACACTTTGTGAAAAAGTATCATCTCCGGGGAGTGGAGATGAAGTAAGCACAGCTGACTGTAACTTGGATGAACTGGAAAAGGCATAGCCTGTGCTTGCTGCACCCACTTTATAAGCCCCTGATTCCCATGCACATTTCTCTGAGAGTGTTCTGTCTACTGTGCGTGTTTTTATAACAAAATATAGAGATCACTTAGGCTGATCCTTGCCCCAACCAGGAGGGTGGCTGCTCATCAGATAAGCAAGAAAGACTCTCACTTGTCACATTAACAATATTAAATATTGACACAACCGTGTGTGTTTATTGTATTATATAAAAGTTTTATTTTGCAAGGGACTGAAAACTAAAAACAAAAAAATAAAAAAATAAAAGTGAAACTTTACCACGGATAGTTCAAGGAACACTGCTGCAAATGCAGTTCCGCAGGCGGGATGGGAAAAGGATGTGAGTGTGTGTGGGTGTGTGTGAGACAGAGAGAGGTGGGGGGCGTGGCGAGAAGTCAAACGCAAGGGGAAGGGGATAAAACTGTTCCTTTTTCAACAATAAAAACACTATTGTGTTGGGTGAGTACATATTGCATAGTTTCCATGATAAACAAAAACATGTTTCCATTCGGGTCAAAATGAGAGCAAACCTCTTCCCTTTCCGGAGCCAGACCTCCTGCCTGGCCAGGGAACTCCGGGCCAGCACTCAGGGCGGCTCTCAACCCCGTCAACCCACCTGAGACCCTCCGCCCTCACAGTGCCAAAGCCAACAGACCCCGAAGCCCGCTGCCCTCCCTCCTCACCCTCTGCTGCACACCATGTGCATGGAAACCTCTGACTCACAGAGACCCCAACCAGAGGGCTGGTTCCCTGAGACCCCAGCACCAAAGAGCCTCGCTTCCCCTCTGAGGCAAAGGCCATTCTCTTCTCTCTGGAATCAAACGTTGGTGTTCATTTTCTTCTGCCACAAAGTGACGGCCAGGAGTCCCGCTTCCAGCAGGGAGCGCCGATGCAGAGGGAGGCGTTCATGTTTATGAAGAGAGGGGTCCTTCACGAACTTCATTCATGTGAGACAGTGCAAGGGAGTGATGAGCGGCCTAGCAGGTGACCGCGGGCCTTCAGACGCTGCTCAGGAGCCATGGAACTTAGAGCTGCCCGGCCTTAGCTTGTTCTTCGCCTCACATGTCACCGCACAGAGCCGGCCGAGGTACCGACCTAGGAAAATGTGTGCAAACAACACAAGCAGGCTGTTCCCCTTGGCCTGGATCCGAAAGGGTGGGCAAGGCACAGACAAATAGTGTGGGGTTTGTCACTGCGAAAGCGGCTCCCCGGGAGGATGGACTGCACCGGGAGGACAGACGGAGGGGCAATGAGCTCCCTAAAACACAGCCCACAGCGTCCCCGGGGCCCTCACAACTAATACGAGGTCTCTCTCACACACTCCAACACAAACCGCACTGCCTAACAAAACAACTGCTGATTTTATTGTTTCATTCCAAAGGAAAGGAGACTTCCTTGGCTAGCTAGGCCAGTGGTCCCACAGGACACACTGGAGAGACCACCTTCCCCCGTCCCACAGCACACACACCTCACACACTCGCCTGTTTACTCTCACCTGTCCACACTCACCTGCTCACTTAGGCATGTGTGCTCACATGTGTGTACACACACGTACACACAACTATGTACACATGTGCACGTCTTTACCCGACAACCATTTGCAGCGAGAACAGCTGGAAACATCTGTTCTGACGATGAGCACTTTCTCGAGAGCAATTGCACGTCGGCATTTGTGCTGTTTCAGAGGGAGGGCCCTCCAACAGCAAAAAGCTCTGTGTCCACCTCCCTATATCGCCTTCCAAGGAGTGACTGTCAGAGGCCAGGATTGTCTCTCCAAACAAGGAATTGAGCCAGGACAGGTCAGAAGGACACGCACACCACAACAGTGGAAGCATGGTGGAGAAGGCGTTCATTGACCTCACTCTTTGGGAGCCACAGTGTCTCAGAGACCATCATTTGCATAGTGACTATGTCTCCTCTTTAAAACCACGCAGAGGTCGGTCACCTCTCCTGAGCGAGCATTTGAAAGGCCGTCGTGGCTACTTCTCCGCCTCCCGCAGTTCCCTCAGCGCAGCTCGGAGGAGGCGCTGAAGCCTCCAGAACATGGTAGAGGCAGCTCTCTGGGGGCCACCTGGGTCTGCACACTCCTGCACGGCCTCCCGCAGCTGCCGCTGGAGCTGGAAGGAAATGGCAGGGCTCTGGAGAGTCGAGGAGAACCAGTGTCGGAATATTTTGTCACAGACCACCTGAGGGGAAGGACAGGGAGATATTAACTCGGGGATTGCATCCCCTCGAGAGCCCAGAGCCCACAAGTGGTCCTTCCATACACCTCAGCTCTGCTCCCACTTCCCCAGAGGCCTTCGGGGAGGGTCCTGCAGACCCCAGTAGGTACCTTCCCTTCTGGAAACTAAGCACTCAGCTCCATGAATAAACTTTGCATCAGGGAGAATGCTACCTCATATTAGGTAGAAATTCCCACTTCTGGCCTCACAGCAGATGAGGAAGTTCTGGGTGACACTTCACAAAGGACTGAGTACATTTCCAAAGATGAAGGGAGCAGGAAGTCACAGGCAGTAACTGCTGGGTAAGGAGCAGCCCCACGGAGGCCCTGAGAATAATGGCCTTCCCCCCATCACCACATTGCTGAGGTTGGGCATTCTTAGCCACACATTGGTCACAGTAACAGCGATAAATAGGACAGGGCATCCTGAGAGTCCAATGACATGTTGGTGAGAGTAGTATGTGCATGTTATAGCACCTTGAGGCTCAGGGGGAAAAGGTGGTAAGACTCTTTTTAGGAGCCTTCGAGATGGTTTAGTTTAAGCCATTATCTTGCGGCCATTCATTCTAAGCAGGTATGGAATTCACTCATGCTGGTGCTCTCTTTACATTCTTAGTTTACACCTTCTGTGTGTAGCAGAACTATCTGTTTCCTCTCTATTGTGAGAACTGGACTAGATGCGGCATAATTAACACGTCTTCCTTTTTCTATACCGGCTTTATATTCGCCTCATTTAACAAATGCCTGCATTTTATGGAGCTGCTGTCTCACAGAAACAAATAACTTTAATTTCTGTCCCCCAGTGCCTACAAGGGTAGGGATTCTTTTTAAAAAAAACATTCTCTTGTTTCCTTTTTTGAGTTGACAATACATTTTCATGTGCAAAAATGTACACTGTCCCAAAAGGCAGTGCACTCTTAGTCTTCATCTTGTCCCGACAGCCAGACACTGAGCTCCGGCTCTGAGAGACCACCCCCTCCTTGACTCTCCTTCTCGAGAGCGTCTGTGCGCATACACACACACACACACACACACACACACACGCGCGCGCGCGCGCGCACGCGCGTGCAAGTCTTTCTCCTTTACTTTCTATAAGTGGTGGTATATAATGCCCACTGTCTTACAGCTTCCATTCCTGCTTAACCAAATATCAGGGAGAGCCTTACAAATCAGTTCTCATAAGGACATCCCATTAGTTTCAATGGCTAGCCCTCAAACATGTGGATGTATCATGAATTACTTAAATAGTTCCCCATGGTGGAAATGTAGGTTGTTTACTAACTTTTGCTATTATGAACAATACTGAAATAAATACCTTGCATATATGTCACTTTTGTGAGTGACTAAATTTCTAGAAATGAAATTTCTGGGCCAAGGTGTATGCACATTTTTTTCTTTTGATACGTCTTGCCAAACTGATCTCCATAAAAGTTGTACTAAGTTACACACTCACAGCACTGTACAAAAAGAATGCTCCTGTGCCCCAGACCCTCGCCAGCATGTGCGTTATCTTTCATTTTTGCCAGCTCATGGGTGAAAAGGTTTAATTTGCATTTCCTATCAGTCAGGTTGAAAGTTAGTTCCAATGAATGATCAAGTTAATATTCTTTGACCACATTTCCACAAGGTATTGAAGTTTTTTATATTAATTTGTAGATGTTCTTTATATCACAAGGACCATTGTCCCTTGCTTAGGTTGGTTTCTTGGGGAGCAGACTCTAAGAGGGAGGTTTGCACCTGGAGATTTATTGAGGGCCATCCTTGGAGACCACACTTCCACACTGTGCTTTGCAAATGCCCCACCCCCAATCACAGGACTCTGCCCCAGGGATGTGGCCAAGAAGCTCTGCTGGGCAGGGCAACCCTGGGGATACTCTCGGAGCTTCAGAGGCTAAGGGATAAGGGTCACCACTTGCCTCAATAGATCTATAAGAGCCCTTTATATATGAGGTGGGACAAAAGTAGGTTTACAGTTGTGAGTACACAACACATAGAATTTATTCTTGCATTATTATTTATTAGTAATTATATATTTTCAATAGGTACAACTATAAACCTGCTTTTGCCCACCCTGTGTTAGGGATGGGAACCTTAGTCTCTCATTATGGGCAAAGGGCAGGTGGTTGTTGTTGTAGTGTCAATCATCTTATTCCCGCCACTCAGTGGTCAGCAAACTGTGGCTCGAGAGCCACATGTGGCTCTTTGTCCCCTTGAGTGTGGCTCTCCCACAAAATACCATGGCCTGGGCGAGTCTATGTTGAAGAAGTGGCGTTAGAAGAAATTTAAGTTTAAAAAATTTGGCTCTCAAAAGAAATTTCAATGGTTGTACTGCTGATATTTGGCTCTGTTGACTAATGAGTTTGCTGACCACTGCCATCACTGAAGCAGAGGCTTTCCCTGCAGACCCGCCTAGGGGGTGCGTGCACAGAAAGCTAGAGGCTGGGACGGAGAAGAGGCCTCTGAAGGCCCCATCACTGCTGCATGCTTCCCACCCAGAGCTTTTGTCCGGCCTGGTCCAGGAATTCCGGATTCACACCACTGCCAGGTCTCCCGGGAACAGTCCTCCTTTGTTGCATGACGCAGCAGCAAGCTCTGGCCTGCTCTGGCCCAAGCCCACATGGCCAGGTCTGCATACTGCATACAGGCACACTGGCCTTTGGGTTGGAGGAGGGTAGGAAAGAACAGCTACAGAAAAGTGAGTGGGGTAGTGGGTTGGATAAGTGAATAAGAAAGCAGGAAAGAGGAGGTGAGGCAAGGGCAAAATCATGACTGACCACAGGCAGCCAGGTGGTGGGCCCAGCTTCTCAGCCATGGGCTCTTCTGGTTGCAGCCAACACCTATGAACTCAGGCTCATCCACGCCCACCTGAGAGCCTCAGGGGAGGGGTGAGGGCAGATAAACTTCTGCCCAAAGAAGAGAGAGTAGTGGGGTCTGGAGCCCCACTCTTGGGGCCTCCCTAGACCCTATCTGAGAGTCTGGACCCAGCATCCTTCTTACATATCGCTGATTCCTGAACTTGAGACACATTCTCTCTTCTTCTATTGCCCACCTGCTGGCCCTAACCCATGCCTGTTGGGATTGGGTCATCTGTCCAACCTCTCTAATTTGGCCAGTTTTTCAGAATGACTTTGCATTCTTTGTCTTCTTAGTACTCATTCTGAGTGTGTGTGTGTGTGTGTGTGTGTGTGTGTGTGTGTGTATGTGTGTGTGGCAGTCTGGGGGTGTGAGGTGGGGGGAGAGGGGCGGGGAACCAGGCTGACTTTGCTGGGAGCTGTATTCGTTGTACCTTATGGCCAACAACTTCATGGGGCAGACCACAAAGAATGAATGACCACCACCTCGCACAATCCCCACCCTCACAGCTCACATCAGGCCCAGGTGGCACAGGGTAGGGTGCTCCAGAGCGCAGTCTCGCAGCTGCTTACCTGCAGGTTGTTGTTGACTCTCTGCGCACCACACTTGTGGACTCTGAGATCGCACTTTGAGAAACAGTCAAAGAAATTGCAGTCTTCATCTCCCGTGCAATTCTGCTCGAGAATTTCCCTCATTTTAGGTTCAAAAAAAGCCATGTCCACATCGATAGCCACGACCTGTAACCAAACAGCACAGGGTAACTAAGGGGGCACTGGGCTCAGCACAGAGGGAGCCTGGGCAGCAACTCCATCTCGGTCTTCCCAAGCCAGGGTCTCAGGGGGCGGGTCACAGAGCTCTGCAGCCAGCGGAGCCCAGGCCATGTAATTGGAATAGGTCCTATGGCAAGGCTTTCCCTTTGAGAAGGACCTTTGCTGTCCCTAGAGAAAGCCTAGGATTTGGGACTGTACAGAGAAATATCCCTTTCTATCCTTAAACTTTCTCAGCTTTAAAAGTAACATCTCTGAAACGTCTTAAAAATAAATTGACGCCCCCTCCTTACTTTACTACTTTGGTCTCTGGCCTTCAAGGGTCAAGATTACAAAGCAGTGAGAGACAGGCCATCCACCCCCTTGAATATAAGCAATAAAAGGAAACTAAGTTCAAGAGGCAGGTCTCTGGGTGTGAAGGTGAAAACGAGGCCAGCTGTATCTAGGTTGTCTACCTACAGCATCGCTGTTACCTGAGTCAACTGGTTTGCAATTGACTATTTGGATAGGCATGTGGGGGGAAATGACAGCGTCAAAGTTCTCAGATTAGGGTTGATATGTGTGGAGTTCGATCCAATATCATCAGACGCTACATCCCACTGTCAGCATAAGAACTGTGACCCCTGGAATCTCAGATTTATCTTCTTGGCTTCAACCCAAAGAGGCTTCAAAACAAGAATAATATCTAAATTATGCAGATTTCCTCCACCACCTGAATAAAAAAAAAAAATGAGCTCAAACCTGTGAAAACCTGGAGTTGGCCCAAATCAAGCAGTTTATAGCTTTAAGGTATTAAACAGCTTATAAGACTTGATGAATTTGAGGGAGTCTGTGGCATTTCACAAGCCTTCACAGGTCAACGTCAAAACATCACCCCTTCCTTTTGTTCATTTGCTTTTGTTTCTCATTCAGGGTTGATGCCGATGGCAATAAAGCTTCTTGGAGAGTATTTCTTGAGGAGGGAAAATAATTTATTGCAAAATATGAGGAGAATAATAATAAAAATAAAAAAAGAACAGGGAACTTTTTCCTTGTTAAGAGCTTTGCCTAATTACTAATTCAGGCTCAGCAAACAGAAATTATCATTTTAATCAGTTTTTCCTGTCTCATTATTTAGCCAAAAGAAATAGCTCACTTCATTATTTGCACTGGTTAATAGACTGAAAAAGTATTAGGCTATGCTAATGATCTACAGCCTTTCTGGTGTATTATTAGGGCTATAAGACCCTTCTCTTTCTTCTATAGCTTCTAGCAATCCCCCCAGCTTCTTCTGGGGCCCCAGATGGAATTTCAGCTCCTTGCAATTTCTCTCTTTACCATTACTGATGGTTCCCTTCTCAACTCCTAGGAGAACCAGATTTATCTTTTAATTTTTGTGCATGGCATAGGATGGATTACAGCCATTGTGAGCATAACTATAAATACCAAAAATAGGAACAGTGACCAAACAAATCAGAAGACCTGCAGGAGGTTTCTCAAATTGTATCAGGAGAATCTTAAAAATTTTCCTGTGTGGAGTGACCTAACTCATGCCCCCTTCAAACTTCATCCTGCGCCAGCCCAGAAAGGCCGGAGGAGAAGCATTTTATTCTCCACTGGGAAGCGTGGCTCTGGAGGAGGAAACATATCACCTGCTTGAAAGGAGCCCTTGCTGGCAGCAGTCCGGGAGCAGGACGCAATGCTGTGCCCTACTTGTTGTTGGGCAACCCTGGGACAAATCAGTCAGGACCTGTAAGTGAGGACCTGGAGGGAGTGAATGACTTTGAGTCGTCAATTCTTCCCACCATCTGAGCAACTGCAACATGGCCTGAAGGGAGGACCTGCCTGCTGGTCCCCTAGCTTGTTTCTCAAACTCAGACAGCTGCATCCATCCTAGGAGATCTTGGGTTAAGGCAGAGAACTTGCATTTCTAACCTGTTCTCTGGTGACGTGGACACGGCTGGTTTTTACTTAAAATCATAGGTAAATTGAACTTCTTGAACTTCAGTCTCGTGAGGAAGGTCAGTAATACCAGGGTCAGCACAGTGGAATCAGGTCCTTCCCTCTCCATCCTCACCCTCACTCTGGCAGCAGCCAAGGCTGCATGCTTCAGGGCCGAGTGCTTCAAGCACAGCAAGTCCAGCCTGGTCAGGTGAGCAGCCAGGACTTCATTGAACAACTCTCTTAGGCCTATGATGCAGAAGACACTGGAAGGCACAATGGAAGTGGACCTTGCAAGCCAGTAATGCCCCATGTTGCTCACTCCTTGGGGAGGACCCATCAGCGCCACCTCCTTCTGAAGCCTTTCCTGGGAACCCAGACCAGACAGCCACTGGGTTCCCTTGACTGCCACCACTCACTGACACGCTCTCATACTTGGGGGATGAATAAACAAATCATCTCGTAACAGGAAGGACGGACCCCTAACTGCCCAAAGCTGGTGGTTGTATGTGAACGCTCCATGCCTCCTTGCCCAAGGCCTCAGGGTGGCTGGGTCCCCAGAACGGCTCTGGGGAGAGCCACCGCCCTCTGTTTTTGTTTTTGTTTTTTATAACTTTCCTGCTCACAAAGTAAGGAAGCCTCGGCCAGGACCTCAGCTCTGAGAAATAAGCCGGTGATTCAGGGGCATCCTGACTTTCACAGCTCGTCTGGTGGGTCTCCTCCTGGAACTTCTCAGAACTTCTCAGAACTCTCTGGAACCTCAAGGAACCCTTCGACCCAGCTCTTTCCCTCCCACACTTGGAACCACCGGCTTATCAGCCCCTCTGGGACAGCCAGGGACAGAGCATTAGGACAAAGAAGTGGGGGCAAAATGTTATGATGCCCTTCACAGTAACAAAGACTTGGCAGGAGAAAGGCTCTATATCGATTTCAGGCTGTTATACTGAGGCATTCCTGTGGCTGGAATAGTACCTTCTATTTTTGTCCCTTATGTTTTGACTGGGGTGGATAAGAAGAACCATATACTAAACTGACAAGCTCAGGAGAGGCCTATGTAGTGGCCTTACAAACTCAGACACCTAAAGTAACCACATAGGGTGCTCTGAAATGAAAAAATTTAAACTAAAAGCAGTTCATGGCAGGTAGTCATGTCCAAAGGCAGTATTTTTCCCTAACAAAATTCAATCTTTACTCAATTGAGCCCATTATCTTTTTGCATCTCAGATAACATATCTTTGGAATGTCAAAGTAATTTTCCTTTAAAAAAAAATGTATCTTTACTGTTGAAAGTATTACAGATGTTCCTCTTCTCTTCCCCCACCCCCCATCCCCCATCTGTCCCTTCTTCCCTACTCCTTCCCCAGGCCTTCACCACACTATTGTCTGTGTCCATGGTTATGTGCATATGCATATAATTTCCTTTTTCTGGACTCCTTAAAGCACAGGCACTGCTCTGCCGAGACCACACATCCCCTCATTGTCATTGAGTTAATTATTGTCTGTTAACTATCCTGCACCCGCCTAAGTGACAGAAGTGTCTATCATTTCACTTTTTACCCAATCCCAGAGGTTTCTCCACTTGGCCTTCTCCCACCTCCCTGATCTATCACCAATGGATTTCATGTAACCCACATACATCTTCTTTTTTTCTTGTAATGTGTTTTAAAAGATGCAAAACTGTCATTCTCTGGAATATAATCTCTAACTACTGAGGTTTTGTCATCAGTTTGGCCCAATAAACTGAAAAAAATTCTCTATAGGTTTGAACATTTCTTATGTTGACAAGAGCATAGACTATCATGAGCCAGCCTCCACCATGCCCAGCCCACTGAGGTGGCCAGAGTGAGGCTGGCCTGGCCCTTCACCTGCTGGCTCTTGCAGTGTAAGAGATGACTCATTGCAACAGGCAATGGCCCCCGGGATAGAGCATCCAGATCAGATAGCACTATTGTGACACCTGGGTTTACCTAGGGAACAGGAGAAGGTGAGGAGGATTATCTTCCAATGACACTGCAGTCTCTCCTGCCACTGCAGCTCCTCCTCATTCAATTCCCCGGAGAGGGAGCAAAATGAACCTGCCCTGCAGAGCAGTGCGGAGGCCACCATGTCCATCTGGGCAGGGTTGTCCCTGCAGGAGGCGCCCCACTCGAGTCTCTCTAGAAATCTTACCCATGGAAGGGAAGCGAGCTAGAACCTCTAGGGAGAAAGTGCTAGAAAAATGTTGCACACTGTCATGGAACCTGGACAGTTTGAATACAGCATCATTGTCCAAAACCCCAAAGGCCATCCTCCTCATCATCTGGTGAGGCCCCTCATCCCTGAAGACTGCTTTCTGCCCTCAGCAAGAGATTACTTTCCAGAATAGCCCCAGGGAGGACACGCCTTGCCCCTGGGGCCTGGGCTCCTGCTGTCCAGCCTTTTACTCCACCCACCCCCTGGAGTGGGGCGAGGTGTATGTGTCCTTTCAATTCTCATGAACTCAGCTTGGGCTGGGTGGGCTGTCCAGGCTACAAGGCAGCATGATGCTACTGTGTGCCTCAGGATTTCAGATACGCTCTCATTTAAAACCATCCATTCCCCAAGTGAGGTGTCCACTCCCCAAGGAGCACTCACCGTGAAGTCCCTCCTGATGGCAAAGTTCTCAGGCTTGACATCGCAGAGGTGGAGGCGGTGGGAGAAGTCGTTGTCGAAATGTCTCACCAGGTCCAGGAAGCTGAGGGCCATGTCGCCAATGGCCTGGGCCTGGCTCCGCGAGGCCCCGTCCAGGGGGAAGAGAGCCCTGTGGTGGGGGCTGCCTGCTGCCAGGTACTCCACAGCGTAGAAGTGGCCGCAGGACCCTAGCAGCGGCGGGGCATGCGGGCTGAGGCCGTGCAGCATGCTGAGCAGCACAAACTCCTCCTGTTGTGCCAGTGACCAGAGGCTGGCCAGCTGGCCCCGCCAGCTCGCGCCCCGGTGCCCAGGCCACAGCGGCCCCAGGCTGCCCGCCGCCAGCTCCACGCCCAGGGCGCTCTTGACCTCCCCTGCCACCAGCAGGAGCAGCTCTGCCTCCGGGAAGCCCTGGCCCCCGTCCTCAGCCTGGTCCTCCATCAGGCCGGGCGGCCGTAAGCTGGAGAAGGCCTCCTCCTTGGACTTGAGGATGATGGGGCGGCCGTGCCAGTCCGCCTGCAGCACCTTCTTGCCCCTCTCGTAGTACAGGCAGCGCCGGTACCGCAGCCTCCCCGCGACGCACAGGTCCTCGCAGAGGTCGCCTGCCAGCGCCCCGCCCTGGTAATCCTGGCACTGGAGAGAGGGGACAGCAGGTCACAAGGTGGTGATGGTGGGAGGAGGCAGGAAAAGGACCCAAGTTGGTCCCTGTGCTTGGAGTGTTTAGAGGGGAACCTCATGAGCCCTGTAGGGTCTCTGGGAAGTCAGTGCATCCTATCTAATAAAAGAGTAATATGCAAATTGACCATCACTCCAACACAGAAGATGGCTCCCCCCATGTGGACACAAGATGGCCACCACAAGATGGCCAGCAGGGGAGGGCAGTTAGGAGGGATCAGGCCTGCAAGGGAGGGCAGTTGTGGGCGATCAGGCCAGGAGGGGAGAGCAGTTGGGGGGGACCAGACCTGCAAGGGAGGGCAGTTGGGGGTGATCAAGCCTGCAGGGAAGAGCAGTTAGGGGTGACCAGGCTAAAAGAGGAGGGAAGTTAGGGGTGCCCAGACCTACAGGGAAGGGCAGTTGGGGGGGACCAGGCCTGCAGGGGAGGACAGTTAGAAGTGAACACACTTGCAAGGGGGGAGTGTGGACAATCAGGCTGGCAGGGGAGCAGTTAGGAATCAATCAGGCTGGAAGGGGAGTGATTAGGGGGTGATTAGGCTGGCAGACAGAAGCGGTTAGGGGTAATCAGGAAGGCAGGCAGGCGAGCAGTTGGAAGCCAGCAGTCCTGGATTGTGAGAGGTATGTCTGAGATTGGAGAGGGTGCAGGCTGGGTTGAGGGACACCCCCCTGCATGAATTTCATGCACCGAGCCTCTAGTAATAAAATAAAAGACTTCCAAGTGCCTCATATTTATGTTAATCAATCAAGCCCAGGGCTAGGTTCTCAAAATCAAAACACCCAGAGCCCAGAAGTTGGTCTCCCATCGTCCAGCTGTGGTGACCCCACCACTACCACACTGCAGTCATCTCTAAGAAGACAGTCCAGCCAGGACTTGCTAGAGCAATCGCCACAGACAAGGCCCACCTGCCTCAGGCACACCTGGCCAGCTTCCAGTTAGCCAATGCCACTTTCCGACCTCAGTCCAACTGTACGAGAGCTGAGCCTCCATTCAACTACAGTACCAGGCTCCAGAGTTCACAGAACAGTGGTGGCTGCCTTTGAAACTCACCAACAGTATGACATAGGCAGGGTAAGTTTGAGACATGTGGAGTATGACATAGGCAGGGTAAGTTTGAGACATGTGGTTTGGGAAAACTGGGTTTGTCCCTGGGCTCTGCCCCTCATAAGGTGTGGCATGTTTTCAAATCTGTAATAGAGGATGATAATACTGTGTTACAGGAGGCCTGTGGAGGTCAACCAAGGTCATGAGCTTGGACGAGGTTATCTCAGGGAATGCTAGTTTTATCCTTCCCTGGTCATTAGAAGTCGGGAGCCAAGGAGGCTTCTTCCTGGAGACATGCATCTGAGTTCACTTTTGAAAGACAAATTGCAGGTCTGCTTAGCAGACAAGGAGTGGGAGGGCAGTTTCACGGCAGGACATAGCCTGTGCAAAGACCTGGAGTTGCAAAGTAGCATGGGATGTTCAGAGAACGAGACCAGTTCAGAATGTGGAGAGCAGGTCAGAGCGTGGGCCACTGTGTGACAGACTGGGGTGTCCTATCAAAAGTGCCATTCCTGCCCTGGCCGGTGTGGCTGTGTTGGTTGGGCATCATCCTGTGCACTGAGGGGCTGCCGTTCCATTCCCAGTTGGAACGTATGCTCGGGTTGCAGCTTGATCCCTGCTGGGTGCCGTGCAGGATGCAGCCAATAGATGTTTTGCTCTCCCATAAATGTTTCTCTCTCTCTTTCCCCCCTTCCTCTCTCTCTAAAAAAATCAATTTCAAAACTGTAAAAAAAAAAATAAAAATAAAAAAAGTCATTCCTGCATCTCCACCTGGCATAAATGCTTCCTACCCTGCAAGGGTCAGATCAACCTTCCCCTCAGGCAGCCCTGCCTGCTGGTGGGGATGCTCTCTGCCCAGGGCTCTCTCTAAAGGACCCACCCTTGCGCCATGCCCCTCCTGCAGGCTCTGCACAGCTCAGCCTTCCCTGCAAAACTACTGTGCTGATGAAATCAAATTCAAATTGAATTGAAACCTATCCAAGATTTGCCCCTGCAAATTTGGAAAGCAATTCCAAACAGGAGTCGCAAGATATTTGGAACAACAGTCTAATCATTGAATTTGGCATGCAGCCTATCGATTTTGGAGGGGAACATTAATGTCGGCCGTTTTCTGCAGATCAGCACATTGAGGCATCAGGGATGTGGTGGTAGGCATCGGCAAGGAAGTGGAGTAAGATGCCCAGGTGAGGTCTTAGGTCTGTGACCTCATTTATCCTAGGAGACCATTTACATTAGAGCAAGGCACACACAATGCAATTATCGCCCAACTGTTCTTTGCTATCATCCTTTAGAATAGGGGATTTTGGGCATTTCGGTTCCCACGCCTCTTATGTAGAATGTAAACTTTGGCCACAGCAGCTATTCTGGTCACAGTGCCAGAGTGCATCTGCAGAGTCTTTGCATATCTATGCATACTAAACTCAGAGAAGAGCTTAATCTAGCATTTAAAAAACAACAAACTCAAAGTATAAATTATGAGGTTACAAACTAATGAATAATTGTCATTGTGTTAGAGACAATCATTAAAATTATTTTATTTAGCAGCAGGTCCTATTGAAGTTGCTCAATAGGAGCAACTTTCTTTTTTTTTTCTTTCTTTCTTCAAAAAAGGATGTGTTTTTTTCTATTTTGAGATAAAGAGGAAGGGAGAGGTTGAGAAAGAAACATTGATGAACAAGAATCATCAACCAGGTCACCTCCTGCATGCCCCTCTCCTCCCTCTAGGGATAAAGCCTGCAACCTGGGCATGTGCCCTAACCAGGAATTGGCCCCTCAAATTTTCAGTGCAAGGTATGACACTCAACCACTGAGCAACACTGGCCAGGGTGAAGAAGCTCTTTTTAACTAAAAAAAAAAAAAAAAAAAAAAAAGTGCTTTTATTTCTTTTAACTCCATTTTAAAAATCAGTTTTCTTTTACTATGAACAGATCCAAACTGCCAGTTTGAAGACAGGTACGTTCCTGGACCCAAATGTGTGTGCACCCAAAACCCACAGAAAAAAGTCTCATTGTAGTTAAGTGGCATTATCTAATTAGTTGGACTCACCGTGTGTTTGCATTTCCTGTAGGTTGTGTGGGAATATGCAAACACACATTTTCAGCATGCCCAGCTCTGCAGGAAGAGTTCTCAGCGGTTGTGGCTTAGGCCAAAGCAACGCCTGTCCGTTCCAGTTTGGGAAATGGTTGTCAGGTCTTGGGGGTCATGCCTAAGATCTGGGTTTTCTGTGTGTTTGGTTTTGTTTTTAGGGAGTGTTGGGTTCCTATGTGGTTAGCAATCGTCACACAACTAGCAATCTTCCCCGGCAGTGACGCTGTGCACTGCAGACTCTCAGAGCAACTGACCAGTCCGCTGGGCAGCCTTCCTGGCCCTGGATGAGCACTCAGGAGAATAGAGCTATTCTCTGCTATAAAGTCTTTCTGGGCATGCTCCTGGGTGTGCACTAGGGGCCTCGGTTTCCATCACAGCAAAAAAGACAAGCCTGTCCTATTAAACAGGAACCCCGAAGGTAGGCAACTAAGTTAAATCACATCAAGCCTAACTAGCCAAAAAGGAACGGAGCCTCTGAAGAACAGCGGTGGGAATAGTTGTGAGATGCTTTGAAAGCGATATGCTGTGGCGGGTTAAGTATCCCCAGTTGTTACTGATGGTTCTTGTTACTGAAGAAGCCACTCGCCGTCACAGGGTCTCTCTTATCAGACTGCACACGGTTCACCCTGGCTCCACACACACTCGCTGCACAAATCAGGACAGGCTGACCTCTCTGGGGCTCAATTCCACCATCTGCCACCATCTCCCGGAGGTTGTGGAGGGGAGTAAGTGAAAGGATACAGGTAAAACTACTCATCACAGTGCCTACCCTGAGAAGCAGACAGGCTCCCGCAGCCCAGCCCTCTCTGCCGCTGCACGAAGAGCTCCGCTTGCAGAATAGGAGCCGGGCGCAAGAACTACCAAGCATGGCCTGAGGCTCATCAGCCTGCAACGCCTCCTGGCACCGTTCTCTGCAACAGTAGGGCTGTAGCAACCTCCCAGGGCAGTCTAAGAGGGCATGCGGATGTCTTGATTATGGGATGAGCTGAAAAGCCGCAGTACAGAGGAGCACCGCAGTCTGACTAGGGAAATCCAAAGCTCTCAGACCCAGTGCTCGACTCTTTGGAACAAGGCCAGATGGCTCTTCCAGGGCTGAGGAGTTCGGTGGGCTCCCTCAGGAGGTGAGCGGCTTGGGGCTAGTAGCAGACCTGGCACCTGGCTCCTGGCTCCTCAGCTTCAGCTAGACTCCCCCGCAGGCCACAATGCCCCTGTGCATGGGGGCCTGGGAATGCCCTAGGCCTTGCCCACAACTCTGCTGCCCCTGCCAGAGAGGGGGGGGGGGGGGGCTCTCTTTGGCTCAGTTCAGATACTCCTTCTATGCGCTGGTATTCAGAGGGAAAGCTAATGAGAGTCTGGAGGCCAGTCAGAAAACTAACAGCCTATTTCATTACTAAGGATAAAAGCCAGGCAGAATGAATTGAAAGTGCTTGGGGAGCCCAGAGACAGACACTCGATTCAGCTCCAGTCCTGGGAGGCCACAGTGCCAGCTTCTGCAGGGCAGTGAGGGCCCAGCAAGCGATGTTTGCAGACTGGGTCTTATTCAAAGCTTGTGCTAGGGTAGTGTCCTGGATAAAAGGGAGCTAGCGTGCTGCGCGGGGTTCACATCAACAAGTCAGAATGGAGAAGGTAGGAAGAGAGGGAGAGAAAGCCGAGTCCTGCTCACGTGGGAGAAACCATGGCCTCAAACGAGGCGTGCAAATGATGCTCCCTGAAAAGTCAGTTCAGGGAGACAACGGCAGGTGAACTTTAGCAAGAGGGGCCTGGTATTTCAAATCATTCTTTTAGTAACAAGAAAGGAGAGAGCCACCAGAAGCAGGACGGACCTCTCGGGCTTTAGGTCAGACTAAAAATGACCCCATAGGGCTGCCATTGGAGATATAGTAGTAGAAACACTCATCAGAATTGGCTTTAATTTATGGGCTGAAACACTTGGAAAGTTATGATTAGCAATTACTTAATTTATATTAGGCTATTCATTTCCACTTGGCCTTTCCCGCTTAGTCAAAGGTAGATAAATGGAAAGTGGAATCCATCTTTTACTTTAATCTAAAAGATTAGTTTCTATTGTTTTTGTAAACAGAAGTGTTCCATCTTGGTCAAACTATTAATCTTCGTTCACTATAAACTGTCAATCAGGCTCCCCTCCCCCTCCCCCCCCAAAAAAGAGAGAGAAAGGAGTTTTTATACGGATTTCTGAGAAAATCAATGAGCTCATGTAACTTAAAGAAAACTTGATGGAACTTCAGTGTAACTGTCAGTGGGTGGATGGTAGATGCATGGATGTCTGGATGCATGGATAGGTGATAGATAGGATGGAGGGAGTCAATGATGAGTGTCTCATTTGCATTATGGTCCATTCATGATGACACATGTCAGACTCAGGGAATATGATTTGTTTTAGCTTGTACCTTTCACTCATTATTCCTTAAAATTTTCCAATCTCACTTTTTATATTTAAAAAAAATAATTTACTTGGAAACCTTTATGCTACCCCGTTTTGAAAACCTACAGTCTCAGCCCTAGCCTGTTTGGCTCAGTGTTGGCCTGGGGACTGAAGGGTTCCAGGTTTGATTCTGATCAAGGGCACATGCCTGGGTTGCAGACTTAATCCCCAGTAGGGGTCCTGCTCAAGGCAGCAGATCAATGATTCTCTTGATTCTCTCTCATCATTGATGTTTCTCTCTCCTTCTCCCTTCCTCTCTGAAATCAATAAAAAATATAAAATAAAAACCACCTACAATCGCAAATGGCCCACCCATATGTAAGCAATTGAACTAAAAACTTCCCATGTGTTTCATTAACATTTCTTAGAAAACATCATTTTTCACACCAAATGCTTAGATGCTCACTGTTTGGAGAAGTGAATAAACACTTCAAAAATCAGTGTAACAAGAGTAGCTGCTATCTTCATCTTTCTTGGCTTTCCTTTGGAGGTATTTCTACCTTTGTTCAAATCTCCTAAAGCACGTCATCTTGTGAACCAAACTGAGACTAAGGAGCAGCCAGCCTCTGGGAAGCAACTGACGAGCATCTGGGACCAAGTGCCCGAAGACAGAACCCTGCGGTTCGGTCTCCGCTTCCCGCCCCGCCCAGCTGAGGAACAATCCGGCCCTCCCGTGGAGGGACGGAGACTGCAGCCACCACCCCAGGACTAGGGTCCCCGGGGGTCGCACAGCCTCCCGGAAGCTCGCTGTGCCTGGGGTCCCACGGATGCATGAGGCTTGGGGCGCAGGAGGCAGGGCCCCGTTAGCGCACCGGGCTCGGCGTGGAGAAGCCCAGGTTGGAATCACAGAACGGAGTCTGGGCCAGAGAACAGGGACCCAGGGACCCGAGAGGCATCTTGGTCCGCATCCTGGCCCCTAACCCTGCGGCCCCACACGGGATGGGCCACCAAGGGGTTGCGGGGAGACTCAGAGCCCATCGCAAACAAACTTTCTTTAGGAGCGCGGGCTCGGGGGACGGCGTGAGAGCCGTCCAGCAGGAAGACTCTTGGGACAAAGGACCAATTTGGGCGATGTGGGGAGAAGCACCCCTGCGCGCCCGGAGGGCTCGGGGGCACAGTGCCCATCCCATGGAGACCGGGACCTGCACATCCTGCATCCCACGGCCCGGGTCCCACCCCTTCACCCTGGCGCACCTCGCGGGACTGTGCGGCGGCGGGACCTACCAGCGCGGCCAGGATGCGCCGGCTCTTCTCGTCCGTGCAGCGCTCCGAGAGGACCCCGGGGTGCGCGCGGAGCAGCAGCGCGGCCGCCAGCACCCAGACCGCGGTCCAGGCCACGCAGGCAGCCAGCGCGCGCCGCCCGCACCTCCAGCGCCGCCCGCACCGCCCGCACCGCCCCGCCCGGCCCCGCGCGCCCGCAGCCCGCGCCATGGCCAGCGCGCCACAGCCTGTGCCCTGCCCTCCTGTCGCGGCTCCACTGCCGCCGGCTCAGCGGGGGAGGGGACGCGGGGGAGAGGCCAAACTCAGGGAGGGGAGGCCCCGCGGCTGGATCCCCTGCCCAGCAAGTCCTGGGGCGGATGAGGGTGTCCGCTGGAGCACTGGGGAAGGGGGCGTGCGCTGGCCGTTCCCTGGTCAGTGCATGCTCCACCGCAGCACCCAGACACCCTTTCCGCTTTTTTTTTTTTTTTTTTTCACTTTCCCCCCCAGATCAGCTCTCCTCTTAAACAGAATCCGCGCAGATTCAAACACCTGGGTCTAGACTCCTGGCTCCTCGGCCAACCCATCTTCAATCCAAATAAAACCCTCCCCCGCTTCTCTGGGCGGCAGCTCAGAGTCCCAAATCTAGACCCCCAGTTGCTCTCTGTCCCCTCCCCCATTTGCCTGTTAGATTCTCCCTCCCCTACATCACCCCGACTTGAGAGGCTCTCCACAGGTGAGACCCTGAGCCTGCGTAGAGTCCTGGGCCTCGGACAGTTTGTCATGCTGCGGCCACTGTCTGTCGCAGACTTTTCCCAGGCAGCATCCTGAATCCTGGGTCCCCCACCCCACTGCCCAGGCTGCCAAAAACTCCAGGGTGTTCTTTCCAGGAGAAAAAGTGCAGCACTAAACATTTCTGCTTCCCCTTGGCAAGGAGAAAGCACTCAATAAACGTGTCTAAATCTGCATTTAGGTCTTTTGTAAGAAGGTCTCTGGGAATGGGCTTCAATGCTCCACCCCAGCCATTACATAAAATAGGCGGGCACCTCCGCTGGCAGACCTGTCTCTGGTTCTTGTCTCCTCCCCAGGCCACCAACTTGCTGCTCCCACACCACCCCCATCCCAGCTCTGATGGGTGGTGCACCCGGAGCTGTCCCAGCTGAGGGCTTCTGCAAGCTCAGGCCCAGGGCTCCTGCCATTCACTCGGCGGGAGCTTATTCTGGCCTGTTAGGTGCCAGCTCATGGGGTCACACTCCCACCTGCACTGTGCCTGGATTTCACATATCCATTTCTGAATGTGGGGACAGCAGAATTACTCTGGCCGAGATGAAGCATTCTGTCAATCTCCTTCTTAATCTTTTCTGTTCTGCAATCACCAGTTTAACTTCAAGTTTCTTGACTCAATGGTAGAGGTCTCCAGAAATTGTGAAACACCGCAGTAACAAGGAACACTCTGGGTACACCTTGAATATTCCCTTTGACCAGCCCTCCCACTCCCAGGGCACACCCAACCCCAACCCCAAGCATCCCACGGGAATATTGTTCTAGGTGCTGTACAAACTTGGTCATCTCGCTTCAAAATGGTTGTGAGCACAGAGGGCAATCTTAGGACAGACACTGCTTTCAAAGCCTGACTCGATGGTGTAAAGGTGATTGATTCCCTTTCTCCAAAATGTTATGGGCGGAGGGGCACAAATAGGAAGGAGGATGAGATAAGGGAGTGTAAAAACATTTATGGTTTCAAACCTAAGAATAAAAACGGGGAAAGCAGAACTTGAAATCAAAGTCAGGATTTGCAAAGTGAGCGTTACTCATGTAAGTTTTAAAAATACGTTAATAATCACACTTCTTTCGGCATTTAAAAAAATAATTTTATTGATTTCAGAGAGGAAGGGAGAGGTATAAAGAGAGATAGAAACATCATTGATAAGAGAGAATCATTGATCAGCTGCCTCCTGCTCACCCCACCCTGAGGACCAAGCCTCCAACACTGGCACATGCCCTTGACTGGAATTAAAACCAGGACCCTTTGGTCTGAAGGCTGATGCTCTATCCACTGAGCCAAACCAGATAGGGCTCTTTTGGCATTTAAAAAAAAAAAAAAAAAAAGTGTACAGAAGAAAATGATAAGCCCACATTGAAGAGAGCTTTAGAGCATTCAGCATTGTTTTTGTACAGAAATCACGGTCCTCTCTGGAGCTGAAAGCAACCCCCTGGGAGGCAGGACCTGTGCATGACCTCCTGCTATGCAGGTTGCACAGTACAGGAAGCCACAAGAAGCGGTGGGGCTGCAGTCCACAAAGAGCCCAGCTCACCAAGCCTTTTTTCTGGGGGAGGAGCCACAGGGGTGAGTGAGGGGGGTGAGTCTTTTAAAATTACCTGTCCAAAGAGGGATTTTTGGGGAATTTATAGGATGGTGACTGATAGGCCAGCTGGTACAAACCATCTTTCCCTAGAGCAGCAAAAAGATAAACAAAAACATCATTACATTAGCAACACAATGTGAATCTTTGGCTTAACAAACAAAGAAACAGGAGTTTGGTCTCATCTTCCTGGAACCCTAGTTGCTGTGTGTTGGTGCCTGAGCCTTGTGGGGCCCGGCCAGGATAAGAGCATGGATGGAGCTGGGAGAGTAGCCTGGCCAGGTGCTGGCTTCACAAGTTGATTTGAATAGGCTTTGACTCCTTAAAACAAACAAACAAAAACAAACAAAAACCAACTATGAAATTCAGGAACTATGTTCCCCTACTCCCTAACCCAAACTATGAAAAGTGAAGTCCTGTTACTAGAAATGGCTGAGTGTGGTGATGCCTCCAATCATACCTAATTCACACAAAACCTCTAAGGCAGGTTTCCCTGGCTCTGAGGGCGATGGAGATTTGGGTCTGTAGACCCGACAGGGAACACCCTGTGAGCAGATGAAAGGTACCGTGTGCTCCAGTCCGGAACTTGTGCCCCACGCCCAGCTTTCTGGCACCCACCACAACAGAGCAGAGCAAACATTTCACGTGATCAGGGTTATCTGTTTTAATTAAGCATGTAGACTAGACTGTTTATTCATTGATTTCTTCCATTCTTGTTTCATGTTGTAATCCCAGCACCTAATCCGAAGAAATGAGAGGAAGATGCAGTTTATCCTTTTCTCTGAAAGATCAGAAAACTCTGAACACCCTGTGGAATTTTTCTTGACAATTTTTCTTTTAACACATAAATATTTCTTTCTGATTTCCTGAGGCTACATCGAACGACGCAGACACATCACTGGGTTACGAATATGTTTGAACATATCCTTTGGATTCTGAACTAATAGACTGACAGTTGAACTTGTTGCTGAGAACAGAATATGAATATTTTGCTTTGTAGGCCATTCCTGGAAGAAAGAGTACAATTCTATAGTTTTCTGGCTCTGATTATACCAAATCACTTTGATAATGCTTGATTCTGCTACATTTCTATATACGTCGAGCTCATAAAAATATTTTTCTTTCTACAAAGGCTGACAACAACAAACACACCTATGCTTGTATGTACTTAATATGTTTGCATACATTAGCTCACATCATTCTCCCAGTGCCCCACCAAGATGACAGGGTGAATGTTATTACCTAAAACCTCACAGAAAAGGGCATGGCCTTTTGGATCTGATCTGTTAGTAGGAGGGGCAGGCTAGAGGCCCACCCACTGCTTCTAGGTTGATGCTCTGCATCCTCTAAGCTGGGATTTCCCGCTCTAGACGTGAGAGCATGAAATGTACGCAAGTCACAATCAATGATTGAAACAATCTGCCACAAGCCAAGAACGTTCCAAACATTTGTCAGCGTTACCAGTCGTTTGTCATCCAAGAACAAGATTTTAACTCAGGCTTAGCTTTCCTACGAGGGTCTTTGTTGCCCTGCCCAGCAGTGACTACCACATCCGCAGGGTGGTGACAGCTCAGGAAAGAGGCACTGCCTTTCAGAAGGAGGCTTGTTCCTGATCCCCTGTCATGGGGCGAGGGAGAGTAAGCCTGAAGAAAATGAGCCCCCTCCCCACTGAAAAAATATCTCTGCTCACATTCCACAGAGAAAGCTTAATGAGACCATCATGGGCTTTTACTTGATCATTTGTCTTAAGTGAGATCAGTCGTATTTATAAATGAGAGTTTTGTTTGGAGGGGAAGGAGAAGTTATTTCCTAGTCTGGGTGGGGGTCCAAGTGTCGTTCCCTCTGGGATCCTTCACAACCAGAGGCCAGGGTGCCAAGAGGGCAGGAGGCAGGAGCTTAGAACAGTAAAAACAAAACAGGCAACAACAGGACAATGACTGGCTTCTTTTGCAATCTTGCGTAGAGTGCCCAAATCATCCAATTGGTAATGCTCAATGCATGTATACCTTGATTTAGGAGAATTAGCATTTTTTAAGAACATGAGCCAAGTTGTCCAACAGTGTGTCTTTACAACACCATTTATGACAGCAAGGAGTTGAAAGTAACCTACACGTGTATGGTGGGGATGGTTCAGTAAACCATGCGTGGAAAGAAGTATACTGCCCTCAAAAGCTGTGACGTGAAGTGGGTGTTGATGGGACACGTGCTATAGGGGGGTTCACTAAAGTCTTTGCTGTTCCTCTAACGCCTCCGCTGTGTGTTGAGGTTGGCCAGAAATCTTCGCACAAAATGAATTACTGTGTTCCTTACGGGACTGGCCTCCGTTTATAAGCCCCAGGAGTTTTTAACACCTCACCCCCTTGCACTGCATTGTTTGGGAGTAAACTTTAGTAAAGTTCTAACCTTTTTTGGCCTCCTTGCTTGTATTTCAGCTCCAGACACAACTGCCTGTTGGGCAGTCCCCCAGCCTGTGGAGAGGTGGGAGTAGCCACCCTCATGCCCACCTTTGTCCCTCTGCCCTGCGCCCTCTGCCGGGGGCACACATCTCACACAGAGCTGGGTTCGTGCGCATGTGCGCACAGACAGGGCTGCTTCTCCAGCCAGTCAGTCCTATTCCGTGGAAGCACCACGTGGGGAGAAAAAAATGTATCATGCTATTTGGCCTTGAAACACAGAGGCCCTTAGGAAAGGTTGACATTCCATAATTTGTTATTTCCCTTTTGGTAAACGACATGCAACTGTTTGCAGAGAGGAGCTTGCCTGAAATCGTCCGCAGCCCCAACTGCTCCCCTAACATGGCGCTGGGTCCAACTAGGAAAGGAGAAGGCCCCCAACTCTCTCCTGGGTTTAGGTGCTTAAAGTCCGGAAAGCCTCAATGCTGTGGATGCAGCTGCTTTGTCGAATAAACATTCTAAAAATACTGATAGCTCTGGAATTAGATTCTCCTTACCAAGGTTTATTAAATGTCAGCACATGAGAAGCCAGAGTGTCAAAACACCCCCACTTTCTCTCACCGCCATGCTGAAAGTACTGGTGCTGGTTAATTTGTGCATCACCAACCGAGGGACCCTTTGGTTGCTTCTAAGTGTTGGCAATCATGAATAAAGCTTATGTAAATATCCACTTGCAGATTTTTGTGTGGACATAACTCCTTTGGTTAAATACCAAGGAATGCAATTTTTAGATCATATGGTCAGAGTATGCTTAGTTTTGTAAGAAACTGCCAAAATGTTTTCCAAAGTGGCTGCACCATTTTGCATTCCCACTAGCAATGAAGGAGAGTTCTTATTGCTCCACATCCTGGCCAGCATTTGATGTCAATGTTTTGGGCTTTGGCCATTTTAATAGGTGAGTGGTTATATCTCATTCTTGTTTTAATTTGCAGCACCCTGATGACATATGATATTGAGTGGATTTCTCAATGGGCATTGTCAAGGCTTATGATAGCACAAAAACTCAAACTATTTGTTCAAAAGTACTTAAAATCATGTTATCTTCGATATTTCATGAAGAGCATTTAAATAATCATCATGGTGAAAACTAAACCTGTGGGTCTTACATGCAATTAATTTTTGGTCAGGGGTTGCTTTTATGCTGACTTAGTTTTAGGAGAGTGCCACCAGCCTGTCTGTGCTTTAGACATTAACGGTGCTTACTGGCCCTCTCAGGCCTCATATGCTGTTAGCAAGTTCTATGTGTGGACACCTGGGTTGACCCACCTTTTGGCTATTGTGACTAATGCTGCCATGAAATAGGTGTATAAATATGACTCCCTGCTAGAACACCTTGGGAGCTAAAAGAAAATATCAGGTGCTTGTGAAAGAGAGCCTTCTGATGAAGCACGGCAGCTTCTGTGACATCACAAAATGGATTCTCTATAAAGCTCAATGATGGCGGTTCTGATCACAACTAACATATCTTGGGCCAACAATGTCTTCTTAAAGGTATAACAACTGTATTATGCATGCTTGCCAAGGCACAGGATCACTCAGGAAGAAAACCTCACACACAAAAATGCCAGTCAGCACAAGGAATCGAGTAACTCTAACAGCAACAAAACCAACTTGCCCTTCATCGCACAGACCAAAGAACTCAGCATCCTCTTCACCTAATTCCCTCATGCTGCCTTCCTCCAACACCGTCTCCCTTTCCAGCCAAGTTCTTTCATTCAATCATGCCACTTTTTCCCTTACTCACTCACCCCTTCTGCCAAATGCACTTGCCTGCTTTCTTTTACATATTGCACTTTTAACGGGAAAGAAGTGCTTAATTGTCCAAAAGTCTAGGCATCGTCGCTGTCTTAAGCTGCAAATCCCAAGAGGGTGGGGAAGGTCCTGGCTTCATTGACTTTGAGCTGGGAGCTTGCCCGCATTTCCTGCTCCTCTGACAGAAGTGGACGTGTGAATGCGACTGTGGGAATCAGGGTGAATGTCTGGCAGCAGGTCCCCTTACTCCACCCTTTCCTTCCCCCCCCCAAGCCGCTCTGTGGCCTCTGTCCCATCAGGGGGTGAGCATCTCATCAGCATAACCAGCTAGCTTGTGTTGTTACCTGCAACCAGGAGGCAGATTTCTGGGGGTTCTTTTTCCCCCACAACATGCAGTAGGGGGAAAAGTCCTCCTGGCTGCTGACATTTCTGGCTGCTCTCAGAGCTTAATCACTTTCAGTGCTAAACAATAGCTTCTTTCTGGGCAGAAGAGAGTCCAGTCCTGTTTAACATTAGCACTCCAGAGTTCATTTACAAATTCTCTCTTTCTTGGCTCAGGTCAGCCTCCGAACAGAACATCTGCACTTGGGAGGGCGTGTGATCTCTTTTCTCTGTATTTCTTAGTCTCCCTGCTTCCCTAGGTACAAATAATGATGGTTTTATTGTCATCCTTCCAATCCTCGTGTGCTTAATATTTTTAATCTCCAGTCAATATTTCTTAGAAGTTGAATAGTAAACATCCGTGTCTTGTCCCTGCATTATTTGTTTTCCCATGACTAAAACAAATATCTTACTTGTATAACTGAACAAAATGTACACCTGGCATTGGGAGCTTTGAGGAATTCTGCTGTAATGGGGACCTTGCTGATGCCAATCATTTAAAGTTTATGATAATCATCTATAAAGTTCTACCTGCTATTAGTTTATACAATTTTATTTTATTTGTTTATTTTTTGTTAATCCTCACCAGAGGATATTTTCCCCTATGACTTTTTAGAGAGACTGAAAGGGAGGGAGGGACATATAGAGAGAAACATTGATGTGAGAGAGACATATCCATTGGTTGTCTCATACATGCTTCTGGACCAAGGCTGGGGATTGAACCTGCAACCTAGGTGCATGCCTTTGACCAGGAATCAAACCCATGATCCTTTGGTGCATGGGCTGATGCTCTAACCATTGAGCCAAGGCTTCGATTTTATTTTTTAATTAGCATACAGTAGAATTGACTTCTGAATGAGCCAGTGTACCAGTTTATGAACTTCAGCACATGTATAGATCCATGTGACCATATATACAGAAGGGTTCCATCACCCCAAAAATGCCCTCATGCTGCCCCTTGACAGCCACCCTTCCTTCACCCCTACCCTGGTAATCACTGGTCATGTCATAAACAATGGGATGCCAGGCCTACTGACCATGATGTCCTGCAGGTCAGAGGAATACATGTTTTGGGGCTTGGACAAGTGGAGTGGCTGATGCCGTAGGAATGGAAGCAGGGCAAGAGAGGCTGGAACCAAGGAAACAAGGAGGCCACCTGCCTTCGTTCCGCCTAACCCGATCTCCCTTTTCTTCCTAACACTGTTCTGCTTGGTGTTCTCTGATTGGTTAGCTGCCATTTCTCTGCACCTGGGTTTCTGGAGAATCGGCATCCTGTTCACAGTGGCCACTTAGCCCAGGAAAATTCTTAGTTTTCCAGGGTAAAGGGTGGGCCTGTGGTCTGGGTGTTGAGTTAAGCTTGGTTAAGCAGAGCTGCCTCAGATTCTGGAGACCAAGCTCTGGAACTGGTGATGGGGACTGAACACCATGGTAATTGGAAGCATGATCTAGTGTTTTATAAGTGGATCTGTAAACAATAGTAACTTAGATAATGCTTATGGTATACTCCTTAAATTCTCAGAATATGTCATATCACTTCTCCCTCTAAAAAGCAACCAGCCTCTGGTCATTCTGCTTTCTTTGTTTTCGCTCATAGTGACCCTGTTCCCCAAAAATCCTGCAGAGAAGAGAAACCTAGCTCCTTAAGCCAAAATCAGATTTCTCCCTACTGAGTTGGCTGAAAAGCATTTTTTGCCCAAGAAGAAACGGATTGCAGCGCCACTTGCTGGACATACTGAACTGTGCACACATGTGTTTAAACAACTCATTTACTCAACTCATTTCTCCTGTCCCCAGTACTCAGTCAACTGAGATACTGGGGACAGGAGAAAAATTTTAGAGGGCTCAGAGGATACCAATTTCCAGTTGCTCAGAGTCTCTGTGTACTCTCTCCAGAGCATATAGGCCTGGGAACATGTGGGCAGTGGAGCTACTTGCTATCTTCCTTCTTGCCTTCCTGAAGGTTTATTTCCCCCAAATTCATGCATTGAAGCCTGATTCCCATGGTATTTGGAGGTGGAGTCTTTGGAAGGTGATTAGGTACTGAGGGTAGAGCCCTCACAAATGGGATCAGGGCCCTTATAAAAGAGACCTCAGAGAGCTCCCACTGGCTGCCTGTGAACCAAACAGTAGGCTCTCACCAGATGTGAGATCTCAGACTTCCAGCCTCCAGAACTGTGAGAAATAGATTTAGTTGTTTGTTATAGCAGCTCGAGCAGACCAAGACACTCAGTGCCAGGCATCATTCTAAGTGCCGCATGTTTATGAACTTTTTACAAGCCTCAAACAGAGGGACAGTATGAAATACCATAGTATATTATTGGAGACCAAGGGCACCCCTCCTTAATCAAGGGCACCCCTCAGTTACATATTTTGTACTATTTCAAGGGGCAAGAGGTAGAAAGTGATGATTAACATTATATTTCCAAGCAAAAGAATTCTGTATCAAGAATAAATTGTGTAGTTTCTTACATTTTTTAAAACATGACCATCCTTTATTTATTTACTTTTGCTGTTTTCAGAGAGAGAAAGGTAGAGAAAGAGAGAGATAGAAACATTAATGATGAGAGAGAATTATTGATCGGCTGCCTCATGCAGGTCCCCTACTAGGGATCTAGCTGTGAACCCAGGCATTTGTCCTGACCAGAACTCAAATGGTTCATGAGCCGATGCTCAACCACTAAGCTACACTGGCCAGACATGTTGTTTCTTACATTTTATTCAGATTTGTAGGAGGAACATCATCATTACTTGTTGTCAAAAGATTATCGGTGCTATAAGTGCATATTCACTTTTTACTTGAACCCAAGCCTCTTTGCTCTTGTTTATCAACAGCTTCTTTGCTAACTTAGTTATAACCACCACATAAATATAAGACGTCTATAAACTTAACAGGTAATGTGTTATAGATCCTCTAAATCCTTTTTGTTGTTGTTGTATTATTCCCTGAGCCATGTCTCATCCCAGCAATAATCTCATTTATAGAACCTGTGGACAAAAAGGGGCCAGAAACTAAACATGATAAGCTTGGGGGAAGCCTTTGTGGCAACCTTGCAAACTCAGAGACCTCAAGTAACCACGTAGGAGGATCTGTGGTCATCAGGGGAACTAAAAATATTTATAGGATGTGGGAAATTATTAGTATATCCTTTGCAAATGTTAAACTTGTTTAAAGAAAACACTTAAAGAATGTGGGAGGTGTATAAGTTTTGCCAAATTCTTTTGGAATTAATCAAATGGAGATAGTCATTATGCCCAAGAATTGTAAAATATGAGTAGTAGATGTTTGATAAATAAATGGTGTGTCTTGTGGAGTTGGAGCCTGAGAAAGAAGACACCTACCAAGAAGGGTTCTTGGTGGGTAACTGGGCTCAAAATTTTAAAAAATAGAGCATAGCAACCATTTTTAAACAGGGGTCTGTCACCCTAGCCTGTATTGCATTCCTGCTATCTTGAGCCAGAGGAGTTCCTGGAAGCCTATTTCAACCAATAGGACTAAGACTTTCCCTGACCAATTGGAGCTTCACATGTATAGTCTAGTTAGTAGCATCAATCTGACCAATCAGACTGCAAGGATTTGGAGCCCTCATTTACATGAGATCAAACGAATCAAGGACCAGGGAATGGACTTCTTTCTGTAAGTCAGCATCCCGTGGCTAGACTGAAGATTGTGTTTCCCTGCTGGAGCTGAAAAGCTGAAACACCAACCAGATGGGCAGAGTGGAATTGAGTTGAACCCCCACCCCACTCATTTCACAGCGTGCTGATGCTGCTCTTGCCGAATTTCAATCGAGCTCTTTGCACTGAATAAAATTTCCTTATCCACTACACTCCAAATTGGCATTAAATTGGCCACAATGACCATTGGTTGGCAGTCTGCCTTCCTTGATTTCTGGGATTACTGAATTTATATACTAAAATATCGGTAATGGTGCTGATGGTTTTGCAAAGGAAATGCCAAAGCTACGTGGAAAGAAAATGTGTGTGACCAGCAAAATGTGCACTGCTCAGGAGCCCACTGGGATGGGACACCCCACAAAGTCAGAGAGTTCAGGGGGTGAGGTGTGGGCTACCCGACTTGAGATCTCAGAACCTCATTATAAGTCACCGGGTCAGATTCGTCCAAGGGGCCAAGTCAGAGGCAGCCAAAGACACAGCGGGAGGTCACGCCACGGGCGGGCGCTAAACCCGGGATCGTGCCCTGAGAGGGCGGGGCGAAGGCGGGGAGGGGCGGGGCTATGCCTGTCCCCGGAAGAGTCCGGGGATTGGTGGGCGGGTCGCGCCGGAGGCGGGGTGACGCTAGTCCTATAGAAGCGGGGATTGGTGGGCGGGGATTGGTGGGTGGGGATTGGTGGGTGGGGCTAGCCCCGCCGGGGGCGTTACTGGGGCACGTGAAGCGGCCTAGGCGCGGCGGCTGCGGGCGGGTGAGGGACCTTTCCTGGCCGGGCGGGCGGGTTGCCCCCGGGAGTCGCGCCTCGCTAGGCTTTCAGAATAGATGCCGAGGCCGGAACGGAGGGCTCCGGCCGCAGAGGGTCGGGTTGGGGGCTTAAAGGGGCGGCGCCCACCGCCTGGTCTGTGCAGCCGGCGGTGACTGAAAACCGGGATGTCTTGTTCAAACAGGGCCGGCGCCGAAGCCTGGCTCCGCGGGCGGGGCAGGGCGCACCCTCCGTCCCTAGGCCCGGGGCGAACGGAAGTCTTTCCCTCGCCCGCAGAGCTCTGGGCGGAGGCTCTGGATGGTGCTGCACGGCCCAGCCCGGGTCAGGGGTCTCTAGCTGTCGCCGGCATTGAAGGCGGGGGTGGCAGCTTGCGGGTCTGAGCAGGTCGGGCTCAGTTTCCTTAACATGGAGGTGATCCCTGGTCCCGGGACGCTGGCACCACGTCCCTGAGGCCTGCGTCTCAAAGTCAGGGCCACCAACCTCCCCCCCCCCCCCCCCCCCCCCCGCTGCCCAGATGGGGTCCGTGAAATCCCTCTGCGGCATTCATGGACTGTCTTACTGGGCTCTTTCAGATGAGAGCCTCAGCTGAAGCCATCCGAGTTGGCTGGGAGGTTTGTAATAATTTGTGGGTGGTATTTGAGGAGGAGAAAGGAGGCACTGAAAATAAGCACTTTGAACTCTTCTCACTGAACTCACCCTGCACAGCTCTGGCAACTTCCTCAGTTGCTGAGCAGCTTCCCGCTTCATGTCACAGCAGATACAGTCACTCCCCTGTCCAGAAATCACTTGGGAATCTGATATCAAACAAAACATGGTCTTTAACCAGTGTGTCGGTGCCCAGGCATCAGCACTCCTGGATGTGGTGGGATCTTGTGAGTTTGCAGCTCTGGGTCTGAAATACTGCCTATCTCTGCGGTATAACTGAGCCCTTTCCAACCACTGGATGGGATGCAAATGGTCAATTGAAGGAGGGGACAAGCAATTTTGAAAGTCCCAATATATAGCAGAATCATTTTTGTTTCATATGCATTTCAGATTTTAAAGGTGAGGCGTCAGGATCTCCCTCCCCCACCCCCCTCCCCGCCTACCCCTTATTTGTGGGGTAGAATGTGGTAGGTCTCACACATGGGAAACTGGGTGTTGGAAATGCACAGGGGATCGGGTGCAGGTAGTTGGAGCTGCTTATTCTAATCAGGCCTTCTTTCCCATGTTGCCTTTAGCAGTTTCTGGACTCAGATTGTTAACTTTCTTAAACAGGGTTTATCAGCCTGGCCTGGGGCTTTTTTGCTATTTTGTGCCCTTGTGACTGTAAGAGGTAGGCTGTGACATGTTTGCTGGGATCCTTGGAGTGATGTTGCCTCTGTGGTCATAGTAAAGTTCTCTATGTGCTTCAGGAGAGTAAAATTAAATTAAATTTTTAAGTGCTGATAAGTCAGCATTACTGAAAAGTACCTACTTTTAGTTTTCATCAGATTGTCTTCAACTCGCCTTTGCTTCTTTATCTGCCATTGTGACACAATCTTGGGTACATTTTCCTTCTGAAAAAGATGGGAGATCCACCCGAGCCTCTCACTGCATCGCAAAGCTTTCATTTCTGCCTCTTCGGGCACTTCCTGGAGTCCTCGTGATCACTGCTGGCCAGGAAGGTGGGGTAGGAGTTCATGACCCTGAGCAGCCGAGTGACTTTTCCTCATTCCAGCCTGTGTAGAAGCAGGATTGACAGGTTTCTCTTCCCTCCAAGAATCTCCAAGGCCTGCCCTTTGGTTGGAAGATGTCGGCCCTCGCTACCCTGTTTAAGTATGTGGATGAAAATCAGGATCGCTACATCAAGGTAAGGGAATATTTATTTATTCTAATGAACTTAAAATCCAGTTTAGTCCTTTGGAACTCAGGGGAACTGATGTGGAACTGATGTGAGTTATGCTGTTTAAATCAAGTATTAAAGACAGACAAACACTGCATGATCTCATTTCTTTGTACAATCTGAACAAGAAACTCAGAGAAGCAGAGAGTAGAATGGTGTTTGCCAGGGGCTATGGGAATGGTGAGATCCTGATCCTAGGCAAAGGGCACACGCTTTCAGTTTTAAGAAAAGTTCTGGAAGCTTACTGTTCAGCATGGTTACTATAGTTAACAATACTGTGTTGTAAACTTGAATCTGCTAAGAGAGTAGTTCTTAAGTGTTTGCACAGGGGAAAAAAAAAAGTGTGTGTGTGTGTGTATACAGGGTGGGGCAAAATAGGTTTATATATTGTTTGTATGAAAAATAATAAAATAATATGAGAATAAACTTTTCCTTACAACGGTAAACCTACTTTTGCCCCACCCTGTATATATAAATCTAGAGATCTTTTCCTTTACCTCCTCATTACAGTATAGAAGATACAATTTTGGCTTTTGACAGAAAGTCTTAATATATGTTTCTAGAAATGGCAGAGCTAATTGAAATTTTTGTTTAATCTTCATCTATAACTTCTTGTAGAAGATTAAAGACCTCTTTTGCATTTAGGATGTTTTTAATGATTCAGCAGCATTATAGATTAATTTGTTACTTGATTTTAATTTAAAGAATCATGCTTTAAAGCTATTCTTGGTAGCCACATTTCAGATGAAATCTTTAGAGTTCTCATTCTAAAACTTATACTTTAGAGAACCTGCCGTTATAAGGATGATAACTAAGCTAACCTGAACTGAAAATCTTGGGTAGTTTCTGTACCCCTCATTTGTAATTTTGTTAGGTTCAGATAAAAAAGGTATTTATGGACTCTATACATTTTATATTCACCTCATGCTTAATGGTAAAAAATACGCATCCTGACATGTTTCTGTTATGCTATATAGTTCTTGCTACAGGGTCAGTAAAAGTAGGTTTTGATTGATCTGTTCTTCCATGTGTGGTCAACACGTTCAACATGAAGTGGCCACAGGTAGCAGGTCAACGTTGGGTGCCTGAAACATGGCAAAAGTATGGATGCCTTTCTTCCTTTAGGAGTATCATTTGAGAATCCCTTTTTGCTTATTGTCCACAAACAGAAGCTTGCGGAATGGGTGGCCATCCAGAGCGTATCTGCGTGGCCCGAGAAGAGAGGGGAAATCAAAAAGATGATGGAAGTGGCTGCTGCGGATATCAAGCAGTTGGGCGGCTCCATGGAACTGGTGGATATTGGAAAACAGAAGGTATGAGTGTACACTCAGATACCCTGCTTGTCTTTTACCAGAAAGGCCTTATTTGGATATAAATCTGTGTGGTTTCTTCAGTTGGACTGGGGCACAGGTTTTTGTCATTCTCGGCATTTATCTCCAGGAAGAACTGCAGAGGGTTACCCAACCAGTTAGCGTAGAAGCTGTTCTTAGAAAATAACATTCACCAGAAATCAGTCTCCTTTTAAACTAGGCAGCTACACTCTATCCACGTAAGTGTAAAAACACGAAGACTCCCACAGTCCCCACACTCTGTCTTCAGCATCCCTACTGCGAGGAATAGCACTTTTTCTTGAAAAAGAGGAACTTTGTGTGTGAGCTGGATTCTGACAGGAAATTGCTTTCTAACTGAAGTGAACAGTCCACTCATGCAGTCATTCCAATGATTTCAGTCCCATGTGAATTACATGTTTCATGCCATGTATTTTCGAAGATGCAGTATCACTTTCTACTGCATAGTGTGGCGAATTTTGCTTTATCTCACTTTTCTTGTCTGCTGGTGTGTCAGTTGAGGTCATTGTCCCTGGATTGTACTGTGGACATTCAGCTCAGTCTGCTCTTTTCATGAGTGGAAGCACCCGAGGCCCAGGTGGGCTTTGCCTCCACTGGGAACCACACCAGTTCCCAGTGGCGATAAAACCTGGGCCTCCTGATTCCAGTCCAGCAGTGATTGTGAGGGCTGCACAGGGGTGTCTGTGGGCTTACTGAGAGTTACTTATGCTGAGTATTTATGAGTGGAGTTTACTGGAAAGACAAATCTGAGGACCTGCAAAAATCTCGGCAGCCTGGTGCGTTCCTGAATGTATGGTATGCCCTGGGGTGCTCAGAGCCCCTGGGCTTGGGGCGGACACTTTCATCAGCCCATCACTCACCCCGATAGGCTTGTCAGTTTTACTAGTTGCTCATTTACCTTTTGATTGTAAATTGTTTAGTTTCATTTCCAATTTAGTCTGGGAGTTTATTAATGTTTATTTCACAAGACTATGTTCTAGTAACTAGATGGTTCTAGCATGAGTAATCATTACCCAGCAGCGACATAAATTTATGTGTACCTTTCATCCTTCTGTAACCACCCCCTCCCCCGCCGCCCCCCAATTTGGCTGGTAGTACTTTGTAATGGTGACAGTAGTTTTCCCTGCTGGGATAGAGGAGCTGGGAGAGCTGTTACAGGGTGCAGGGCCGGATTTTAAAGTGTCGGCTGGAGAGTTGAGCTGTTGTAGGCATAGGAGAAGCACTGAGCCTGCCTTCGCTTCCTGCATTGCTATTCTAGAGAGAATACCGTGGCTAATGCATTGGCCCCGTTCTTACGGGATCATTGGAGACCAGAAAGCCTTCTGGAGGACCTGCTCCAGTGCCTGCTCGTGCACTTTCCTGTGACAGTCACTCATCCTGGTCTACGGCCCTTTCTGTGCAGAACTAATGTGATTTGCAAACACCCATCTTCTGCTTTAAGATTGTAGTAGTTTTTATTCATTATTTAGAAAATACTGAACTAAGTTGCATCCCAAACTCACCTCTAAAAACATGTTTTGTTGTATTAGAGTTAAAAACAAAAACAAAAAAACAAACAAAAAAAAACCCTGCCTTTAAAAATCTGCCAAATTGCCTGCAATTGGTGAACATAATTCAGTCTTTGTACTCTGGGTTATAGCAAAATAATTTCTTGTTAATTAAATGACTCAGTTGAGCAATATGATCTTAAACCCTACAATAGAGGGAGGTTAATGAGAAGGGATAAGAACACTTAGGTATTTTAATAATATCTGCCCTGAACATTAGGTTTTTAAACAAAGGCTGTCTTCATATGCTTCCCTTTCCTCTTGCAGCTCCCTGATGGCTCAGAGATACCACTTCCTCCCATTTTACTTGGCAAGCTGGGCTCCGACCCCAAGAAGAAGACAGTGTGCATCTACGGCCATCTGGACGTGCAGCCGGCAGCCCTGGAGGATGGCTGGGACAGTGAGCCCTTCACCCTGGTGGAGCGAGACGGTAAGGACGCTCTCCTGGCAGAGCAGCGCTTCAAATCCTGCTGCTTCTTCACCAGCAGAATCGCCAGTACTCCCTTGGCCATCCTCCCAGAACAGGCTGTGTGAGCTAATATAGAAATGGGCTTCCAGAAGTTTACACGTGTGCACCAGACAGGAACACGAGAAAGCCTTCCCGTCCTGTGGAAACGGGGGTTTGTGGCCTTGAGTCAGTGAGGCTTCCCCAGTTCTGAACTGAGGCAGTGCAGCCCTCACATGCTGAGTCTCCACTTGACAACTCTCTGGAGACTTGGTGCCACTGGGACCCCTTCCTCCTTGAGTTGTCTTCCTCATCACTCCTCCCCCACCTGCACCGCCAGCTTAGAACACAGCCCCTCCTGATTGCTCGGAAGGGAGGGGGCTCCCTCAGCAGACTCAGCATTGAGGACGCTGGAAGAAGCTGGGAGTGCATGCCTCTTTGTCTTGTACACCTCTGTGCAGTGTGGTCTGCACCGTCCCCCAACCCCTGTCACCTTGTCAGCATTCCTCCCAGAACAGTGATGCTTTTAGGAGAGATCTTTAGCTTTTGTGAAAAGTTGGGCTCAATTTAAAAGTAAATTTCCAGGGTAGTGATGGCTTTAAGCCTTGTACTACTTTTGGGTGGGTCATGTTAAAACTGCCAAACATTTGAAAACAGTCTTAGGAATGAGGAAGTCATAGAGCTGACCCAGACAGAGGGAAGATCTGTGCTCTTCCCTGGTGCCCTCAGGGCTCTTGTCACGTGATAGCAGGCCCTGGGGAGTATTGTTTCCCCTGGAGGGGCCCCTGGAGCAGGGGTGCAGAGGGAAGGGACTGACTCCTTACCCGGAGGGAACAGTATTGTGCTAAGTCCCATTCTTTATCAGATTAGATGTGAAATTGGGGTGGGGTCAGATTTGTCGTTCTCTTGATAAGGGTGTATGGTGCTTTCCCCGCCCTGCCCAGGTTTTCTACCCTTATTCATACCAGCTGGTTATGGAAGTCGATTTTAATCACTGGCCCACTGATAGTAAGCTCCTGGACCTGGGTCTGAAGTTTGTGCCCTGAGTCAGCAGGACCGTGAGCACTGGCTAACTGCCACATCTGCGGGGACGGGAGAGGGACTTGGAGGCATTCACGTGAAGGCAAATTCTCCCATCATTTTAGCAGTAGTGCCGGCTAGAGACTTGGGGCTCCTGATAACAGGAAAATGGGCTTCCAGTGTCAAGAGACGTTCTCAGGGCAGATGCATGTGGTTTTGCAAAGATGTTACCAGATGTTCACCTGGTAACGATGTTACAAGGGTTCACTCTCCATCTGTCTCCTTGTCATTGTAATGCTGTGAATTTGCTGATTGCTGTTTCAGGCAAGCTGTACGGGAGAGGTTCGACTGATGACAAGGGGCCAGTGGCCGGCTGGATGAATGCCCTGGAAGCCTTTCAGAAAACAAATCAAGTATGTCACCCTCCTTGAGCCTGGTTCACCCCGTTCCATCTGAGTGTAACAAGGCCGGGCTTCTCAAGATCAAAGATCACTAGGATGTGAGACAGCAGGCTCCCCCCAAAGTGTCAGTCCAATGACTCAGGCTTTAGATGAGAGGTTTGTTCCAGCTTCAGGAAACACTGCAGGTGTAATTGTTTTACAGTGTTCAAGGGTCGCACTATTGATAACTAGGCAGGAATCCAGGCCACACACAAATGACCCTCCCACCTGAGCTGTGATAAGCGGACAAACCCCTTACTTTCTCTGCATGGTTACAGGCTCCTGAAAATACATTTTATTTTTAGAAATATATTTCCTTAACTAGGAACTCTCCACTCCTTGTTGAAAATTTGTAAACTTTAGAGAAGCAGAGAGAAAAAGTTGCCTAGAATCTCAAACCTAGGAGACTTAATGTTTTGGTACTTACCAATCTTTTCACCTGTTTTTAACCTAATTGCGATCAAGTGTACAGATGGCTTTTGCATTTTGCCTTTCTCTTGTATCATGATAAAATTAGAATTGTAAGACAAGCATGTTTGTTAGAGCATGAGAAGGTAGATCTGAATAGAGCCCAGAGGTCCATTTTGCACAGGAGAAAACCGCGGCCCAGAACCACTGGATGGCAGTGCTCCCATGGCCGCCACATGCTGGGCGCAGGGACTGAGGGCAACTGAGAGAAGGGGTGGATGTTCAAGGCAGAGCTGCCCAGAGCAGCTCCATCTACCTGATCCATATATCCAGGTCCTCAGAAGGAATCCATCTGAGGGGCAGGAGAAGGGAGGTGTGCCTGAGCAGTGCCATCCAGGGACAGTTCTGAAACGGACTCTGTAAACCTCAGTCCCAGTGAGGCCCTGCCGTGCCACAAGCCTCATTTTCTCATGTGTGGAAGGCCACCTGCCTCACTACACAGTGCTGGGGAGATCTGGTAAACTGCAGGGAGGAGCCAGATGGACAGATGGCAGCACCCACTCTTTAAGAAAAGGTACTTTAGTGCGAGCAGGAGGTCATCGTGCAGGAGTACCTTCTAAATTAAGAAGAGACTTTCCCTCCCTTGAGGGCACTGGTGGTGGCCACAAGGGTGCAAATGAAGACTCCTGTGATTTCTTTGTGTACAGCCTTCAGAGAACAGCTCAGGCCTTAATGCAGACTCCTGACCTGCGCTGGGTGAGCACATAGATCCCTGTGACTCAGAAGTGTGCCTGAGGACTTGCTGGCAAGGAGCTCTCAGTGAGGATGTAGCTGTGGCTGGAGCCAGGCTTGTCCCCTGACACAGCCCAGCACATGGGGACTGAGGGTCACTGGGAACTGCACACCTCCTGTCAGAATGCTTGGTCTGGAGGAAGTTGGGTATTTGAAATTAGTGATTTCACATTTGGTGACTTTCTGTCTATTGTCTCTAAGCACTAAACATATGTGAAAGCTGAATGCCTGTGACACTCTTTTCCTATCACAGGAAATCCCTGTTAACATCCGATTCTGTCTGGAGGGTATGGAGGAGTCGGGCTCCGAGGGCCTGGATGAGCTGATTTTTGCCCAAAAGGACACCTTCTTTAAAGACGTGGACTACGTCTGCATTTCTGACAACTACTGGCTGGGGAAGAAAAAGCCCTGCATCACCTATGGCCTCAGGGGCATCTGCTACTTTTTCATCGAGGTATCAGCCCATTCCCCATGTCCCATGGTGATTCCCCTGTGGTGCTCCCTGCCCAATGCCATCAGAATCAGCGGCATCCACCTTCACGCTAGGGTGTATTCTTTGCAGGATTGTCTTGGGCAGTTGAGAAAAGATGAAGTGCTAGTCCATGTAGGAAGACTGAGACTTATGTGGAGCATTTTAGGAAGACTTCCTTTCAAAAGTGACAGTGTTCATATTTTAGCTCTTATCTCTTGACTGAGTGATCTTAAGGGAACTGGGATATTTACCCTCAACACAGAAGCCCAAGAGGATGGACCTACCACTCACTGGTGGGCTGAGTCTCGATCTTCCCCTCTACACAGAAAGGTGGGGGTTCCTACCTCACGGGTGACTGATGATTAGTTCCTGCATGTGAGGGTGGTGTATAGACTCAAAAGTTCTGGGAATGATCATAGAGCACTCACCCTGTGCAAGGCACCTTCTACCTGCTGTATGAATAACCAACGGGGACACAGTAGCTTGGAGGTGAGCAGTCTTACTCTGCTACAGGTGAGGAGGCAGAGGCCCAGGGCTGTTACTGCTTTATCCTGGTTACATAGCGTGGCAGCGGTGGGGCAGACACTGACCCCAGGTCCTTAGGCTTCAGGTCCCTGCTGGCTCTTTTTTTCTGGTTGTTGTTACCCTTTCATAGCTCTTGCAGGGTATCCCTGAAACCACTGCAAAATGCTCTCAGAGCTTGGGGAGTTGCCCTGCTCAGTATTCCTAGCTTACCTGCACTTAGTACAGGTTCACCTATGCTCAGTACTCTTAGCTCACCTATGTTCGTACTCCTAGTACACCTGTGCTCAGTATTCCTAGTTCACCTGTGCTCAGTACTCCTAACTCACCTGTCCTCAACACTCCTTGCTCACCTGTGCTCAGCACTCCTAGCTCACCTATGTTCAATACTCCTAGCTCACCTGTGCTCAGTACTGCTAGCTCACCTGTGCTCACTACTCCTAGTTCCTCTTAGCTCACTACTCCTAGTTCATCTGAGCTCAGTATTCCTAGTTCACCTGCGCTCAGTACTCCTAGTTCACTTGGGATCAGTATTCCTAATTCACCTATGGTTATATTCCTGGTTTACCTATGGCTGGCATTTCCAAGGGTATTTTCTGTTGTTTCAAGTTTTATAATTTAGGAAATGCCTTGCTTTGCTCATTAACGGAGCAAATTTTGATTTTAAAAATTGCCTGTCAGGTCTTATGAATGTTCTTAGTTCAATTTACTGTCACATGATAGAAATAAGCTCTGCTAAGCAGCCCAATAGAGTGTCTTTGTTCCTCCCAGGTGGAATGCAGTGACAAAGACCTGCACTCTGGGGTGTACGGGGGCTCAGTGCACGAGGCCATGACGGATCTCATTACTCTGATGGGTAAGCCGGGTTTCAGTCACGACTTGGTGATTTGGGAGACCAGCTGGTGGGCTATTTCCAGGCTGTCATCAGCATTTGGTGCATTCCAGTGTTCTTCATGAACCAATTCCCTGTTACTCTGCAGCTCCCTTGCTCTGCTCACTGTTCCCTTTAAAAGATTGATCTGGATGCCTGGTTTCTGCCTTCTTCTTCCTCACACCCTTACCTCCCTGTGTAACTAAACTCTCTCTTGCCTCCAGGACCCAGCTGGTCACCCCTGGCTCCTTCAGCTCTGTCTGGCCTTGTCCAGCCTGTCCCCTAGATTCCCACAACTGTCTTTCCTCTGGACACGTACTAGGTGTATCGGTTAATAATGCAGATTTTTTTCAATAAATGGAGTTACATATATATTGATATATATGCAATGTGATTTGATATGTATGCTATTTTGTTGTATTGACACAAGCTTCAAAACTTCATTTGTCAAATTCTCTGAAGGTGTTAATATCAGATATTTTTACACTTAAAAATGTTGAATTTCATGCAAAAAAAATCAGCATTTGTGGGAAGTTTTAATTTACTTTATTTTGAAGAAAAATGCTGTTGAATACTTTGGGAAGCTTATGGGAAACATGCTCCATTTCAAGATACTTGTGAATGCTGGTTTAAACGCTTTAAAAGTGATGCTTTCAATGTGAAAAACAAAAATGTCCAGGTTTGAAGACCAACAGTTACAAGCATATTAGATGAAGATGTGTGTCAAACTAAAAAAACAAATTGCAGAAAGATTAAATGTTGCTCAGCAAACAATTTTTGATTGTTTATAAGCAATGGGAAAGATTTTAAAGGAAGCAAAATGGGTGCCACGTCAAGTGAATGAAAGACAAATGGAAAACCGAGAAGTCATCAGTAAAATGTTGCTTCAACAGCATGAAAGTCTTTTTTGCATCAAATTGTGACTGGTGATAAAAGTGGATTTATTTTGAGAGTCCCAAATGCACAAAATCATGGATTGATTCAGGTCAACTATCAACATTGACTGCAAGGCCAAATCGCTTTGGAAAGAAGACAGTGCTCTGTGTTTGGTGGGATCAGGAAGGTGTGGTGTACTATGAGCTTCTAAAACCAGGTGAAACTGTTAATGCTGATCGCTAAGGACATCAGATAATCAATTTGAACCATGCTTTGATCATGAAATGACCAGAATGTTCCAGAAGACACGGCAAAGTAATTTTGCCTCATGATGATGTACCATCACACACTTCAAAACCAGTTAAAGACTCGTTAAAAGATCTTGCCTGGGAAGTATTTACCCACCCGCTGTATTCACCAGACCTTACTCCTTCAGATTTCTACTTGTTCTGATCAATGGCACATGCACTTTCTGAGCAGCACTTCAAAACATACGAAGAAGGCCGGGACCGGTTTGGCTCAGTGGATAGAGCGTCGGCCTGCGGACTGAAAGGTCCCGGGTTCGATTCCGGGCAAGGGCATGTACCTTGGTTGCGGGCACATCCCCGGTGTGGGGTGTGCAAGAGGCAGCTGATCGATGATTCTCTCTCATCGATGTTTCTAACTCTCTATCCCTCTCTCTTCCTCTCTCTGAAAAATCAATAAAATATATTTAAAAAAAAAAAAAAAAAACATACGAAGAAGTGGAAAATTTGGTCTCTGAATGGTTTGCCTCAAAACAAGAAAATTTCTATTGGCACCGTATCCACAAATTACCTGAAAGATGGGGAAATGTGTAGCTAGTGATGGACATTACTTTGAATACAACACCTTTGATGTTTCTCTTGAAATTATTGTGTTTCCTTTGATTACAAAATCCACTGCTATTAACCGGTACACCTAGTATGTCACTTCTCTCAGATAGCATCTGCTCCAGCCCGTTTGACATTGTAACTGGCCTCAGCGAGGGCTCTTGCATGGTCGGCTCCTTGAGAGTGAGACCCCAGCTCACTCTCTCTGGCATCCTGTTGCCTCACCATAAGGTTTGTTGTGCTGTTTCCTTCCCGGATGGATGGTGGCTGCCATCTGTGGAGTCTATTGCTCCTGGGACTGGAGTCTACTCTGTCCCTCTCTCTAGTTCCCTCTCAGCTTGGGAGTAGCTATTTTCTTGTGGAAAGTGCGTTGAAAAGGCAATATTGGAGAGTGTCATGGTTTTTAGAGGAGGCCTGGGACCACTCTGCTCAGGGTGTCCTGGTCTGTGACCATGGACAGTTCCCCTATCCCTTCATATCTAAGTCTCTTTGTCTTAAATTGGAAGATGGTACTGCTTGCTTCACTGGGTTATTATAGTAGTTAACTGACGTATGAGCACAGATACCCAGGCGCTCACATGTGCCCAGGAAAGGGGACCACAGGGCTCTTGTGCCAGGACTCCCTGCAGCCTATGCACTGGCACCCACGGTTCCCTTTCTCCTCCAGGCTGCTTGGTGGACAGGAAGGGGAAGATCCTCATCCCTGGCATCAGCGAGGCTGTGGCACCCGTGACGGAGGAGGAGCTGAAGCTCTATGACCAGATCGACTTTGACCTGGAGGAGTACGCCAAGGACGTGGGAGCACAGACCCTGCTGCACAGCAGCAAGGTGCTGCCTTGGCCACACCAAGACCTGTCCATCCCCAAGCCTCCCAACTGCAGGGGCCCCTTGGGAAGGAGCAGAGTGGCTGGCAGAGATCTGGGCATTTCTGTGGGCACCTGGGTCATTGGAAGGTGCAGACCACTCCGGGCTGGGTGCTGAGAGGTTGTTAGAAATGTCAAATACTGACTAGTGACCACATGGGCCCTGGAATACATGCAGAGAAACGGAGAGGCAGGTAACTCTCACCTGCTTGCGTGTGTAGGATGATCTCTAGGACAGGCCAGAGTTAGTGTAAGGCCTACCTGGCAGAGCCCACTCAGTTCCTGGTTTATGAGGTCTAGGTAAGCTCACATCCAGGTCAGCCAGCATTAACTGAACTGCGGAGTCTGCATCTCCTTCCTGTGCTCAGGAAAGCTGTGACTAAGTGGAACCTCCCAGAAGACATTCTTGTCTCTGAAAGCTGTCCCCTGAACTTCTCTGTCATTTTTGCAGAAAGACATCCTGATGCACAGATGGCGGTACCCGTCCCTCTCCCTCCACGGGATCGAAGGTGCCTTCTCCGGCTCAGGGGCCAAGACTGTGATTCCTAGGAAAGTGGTTGGCAAGTTCTCCATCAGGCTCGTGCCCAACATGATTCCTGAGGTTGTCAGCGAGCAGGTACATGGGGCAGTGGGACTCAGGGAGAGGGGGCCGTGCACCGGCAAAGATCGGGGACCAAAAGGTTTTCCTCTGAACAACTGAAAAATACAAACCCAAACCCATATGTCCCCACCTCTTGGCTATGGCCAACTCAGTAATTACTAGGATAAGCAGTTCAGAAACTGATCGAAGATAAAGGCCACATAAAAAAGTATTACGTGTAAGTGACCTTTGTCAGTGCTGAGGCATGCCCAAACCTGATCTCTGACTTCAGGTCAGATGCTGACTTTGGGTCCAATATGTTATGGTGAGGGTCCAAGGGGCACAGCACCCTCTGGGCCGTGGTGAGGAGCGGAGGGGAACACTCCTGTCGGAAGATTTCAGAGGGGCAAATTCTGATTGCTGCAGGCCCGACAGGCCCCAAGAGCAGTCAACCCGATGGGAAGGTTTGGAAGATAGAAGCTTCCCTATGGGGAGAGGACACTGAGGACTGGCATTTTGTCATAAAGAGGTCTCCCTGGGCCGGCAAATGGCTCTATTTTTAGTCTGGATGTGATCTTTTTATAAAGCAAGTCAAAGAACAATTTTGAAAACTTGGTTTAAATATTATCATTATATGGGAACATCTACATAAAGGATGAATTGCTTGACATAAAACATTTTACCTGCAAATAATTGGCTTTTAATTCTTGATAAAATCACCTTTTCTATTATCACAGTTAATGCACATCAGCATTTAGCAGAAGAAAATTCACTGTAGACTCACTCTAGACCCATTGTAGACCTGTTATAATCTCACTGTAGACTCCTGGTGGACTTACCGTAGGCTAATTGTAAACCACTGCAGACTCACTCTAGACCCATTATAGACCTGTGTTGACTCACTGTAGACTCCTGGTAGGCTACTTACAAGCCATGTGGACTCACTGTAGATCTGCTTTGCATCAGATGCAGAACTTTACAATACTTTGTGTCTCTTCTGTTTGTGGTTCAGGTTACAAAGTACTTGACAAAGAAGTTTGCTGAACTGCAGAGCCCCAACAAATTCAAGGTGTACATGGGCCATGGCGGGAAGCCCTGGGTGTCTGACTTCAACCACCCTCATTATATGGCTGGGAGAAGAGCCCTGAAAACAGGTCAGACATTCTCCTGGGGATAATGCCAGGGCCCCCAGCGTGTCTGCTAGGGCTCTGCTGTATCACATGACACATAGCTATATAGTCATGCTCTGAGGAGCATCGACGTGCAGGCTGGTGAGAGGGGCTGCTGTCCCAGGGTCCAACCTTGGTGCTATGGGTAGTAGGTGTGCAGAGAAGCCTCAGTCCCCAAGCTAACTATTTCTTTTATTTCATTCCCTCCAGTTTTTGGTGTTGAACCGGACTTAACCAGGGAAGGTGGCAGTATTCCTGTGACTTTGACTTTTCAGGAGGCCACAGGCAAGAATGTCATGCTGTTGCCCGTGGGGTCCGCTGATGATGGTGCCCACTCCCAGAATGAAAAGCTCAACAGGTGAGGCTCTGGATCCTAGTCCTGAATCTGGGTTAGTTTCCTTGTGGATACCAGTGAGAAATCCTGTGAAAGCCAGGGCGTCCCCTGCATCCCTTCCTCCTCCACACCTGCCCCTTTCCTGCTGCTAAGAGGTGATTTCTGGGGTCCCCTCTTCCTGTGCTCTCTACCATCTGTCCCTAGTGAGGGAACATGGGTGGGAGGTAGGGAAGGAAGCCTGTGGGAGGTGGCAGTTCTTTAGAACAAGGTTTACCCAGTGGTCTGTTGATCTCTGTGCTTCCCTGGCGACTCCTGAAGGACCTCCGCATCTTCCTGTTTGGAAGTCCTCATGTCATTACTGACTCCATAAGCTACTTTTCTCCTTCCTGGCTTATACAGACGTGATGGGGTCTTTAACCAGCAAAGGCGGAAATTGATCTCTGAGTTGGAAGCTGTGAGGAAAGACCCAAGAAGAACAGAGGAGGATAGGAAACAGGGGTCATCTTGGGGTCAGGGACTAAGAGATAGAGGCCCTGCATGGAGGGTGGAAGGGAGGGACAGAGACCTGGGCCCTAGGACACCAGGTGGCGGCTTCAGATCCAAACAAATAACGGGAGGGCCATGATCAAGACAAGGCCTTTCGTAGTCGGGGGCTAGGTGAGATCCCGTCTATTCTACTGGTCCCTGCTGGGACACTTGGGCTGAGCCTACATTTGAGAACCAGGTGCCCAAATTCTAAAGGCAAGCAGAACTCAGGGCCCGCACACCAGGACGGTGGATGCTCCCAGAATGCCACTTGTGTGCCTGGACTTTGGGACACCAACCAACACCATGACTTGTTCCTCTCCATCAGGCACAACTACATAGAAGGAACCAAAATGCTGGCTGCGTATCTGTATGAAGTGTCTCAGCTGAAGAACTGAGAGGCCCCGTGTCCTGTGGAGCACCTCTGAAGGCACCTGCCCTCCACCCACTTCCTCTCTGATCGCTCCAGAAAGCAGTCTGTCTTCCTCCTCTCTTGTCACACCGCACACAGACATCCAGGGACAGAAGCACCAGCCTGTCCCTGAGTGACATGGCCCACACTGGGCAGTTACACACGTTCAGTCCTGGGGTATCAGTGACCCCGAATGTCAGCTGAATTCTCCGAGATGCTCAGCATGGCTTGGTCTCCAGGACTCACAACAAGAGTTCTGTAGAAGGTTCTGGTTGACATCTAGTCAGACTAAATGGAGGCCTTGCTGATCCTGGCCCTACCTCTGCCTCTGATTCAGAGTCGGGCACGCTGAGTATCTAGTTGGGATGTATGATAAGTGAGGGCCTCCCTTTCTGGTCCTTTGCTGCCCTGCAGTTCTGTCCTCTACTGAACACTGTAACCCTCCTGTCTTCTTGCTAACCCTCCAAACCTGAACCTAACTGGAAGGATCATGTGGTCTGCCTGTGCCAGTGAATAAAAAGTACAAATGGAGCCTCTGGATGAGTCCCTGCCTCCTGACTTACCCAGGAGTACCCTGTGTGTGGAAGGTGGTGTTCCGTGGGGGCTTCAGGTGGGGGTGGGTCTTCTCTCCCAGCCCCCCAGGGGACTCACGGCCCCTCCATAGCTGTTAGGAAAGTGTCTATCCCTATCCCCATGTCTTATGCTGCCTAGACACCAAAAATCCAGTCAGATTGGTTTAAACAAATGGAGAGTTTATTGGCCCAGCTGGTAAAAAGCCCAGAGTAAATGGGAAGCAGGGCTTAATTCATTTCAAAGTATATAGTTTGTCCACATTGCTGACCTTCTTAACTCAGATCAGAACTGGGATGTGAAAAGGGGCTGCTATATTTTGAGCCCTCATTCTCATACTGATGAAACAGAATGATGACATTGGAAGTCTTTGTTTTAGCCCAGCCAGTGTGGCTCAATGGTTGAGCATTGACCCATGAACCCAGAGGTTATGGTTTGATTCTTGATTAGGACACATGCTCAGGTTGCAGGCTCAGTCCCCAGGAGAGGGCATGCAAAAGGCAACTGATCAATGATTCTCATCAGTGATATTTTTCTCCTTTCCCCTCTGAAATCAATACAAATATATATATTTTTGAAAAAACACACTCATTGTTTTGGCCCCCAAGTCCTCTCTGACACCTTCGCTCCCCAGGTCCTCCCCTGCCCTGGAGTCACCACAGCGTCCTGAAGCCTGTGTTCTGCACTCTCATCTTCCTAACCAGCTGTCCTAGTCCTCAGGGAGGCTTACCCTGGGAGATGGTGCTCATCAGCCAAGTACTGTGCGCAGCAGAGGCCTTCCTGGGATTGGCTATTCTAAAGTCCAGGATTGCTTCCCTGTTACTCCACCAGGGGCTGGCCCTTGACAAAAATACAGCTGCCTGTTATTTGGAAAAAGGCAGAACTGGGCTGAGGAGAGGAGGGCCTGAGAGGAGCTTTTGGATCTAAGAGAGAAGTTCATCTGCTCTTGTTGGTGTCCGGGTCAGAAAGGTGATGCTAGGCATGTGAGGATCCTTAAACCACAACGTGTTCACTAGTGAGGATATGGCTAGGCTAATGTGCCTGAACCAACCACTGTTCCCCCATTCTCTGCTACACGGCCTCGCAGCCAGGCTGGGGCTGGAGGGGGCGCCTCTGCCCTCAGTGTCATGGCCCGTGACCTCTGCTCCACACTTTGCAACTCTACTGCAGTCCCACTCAGAGACCAGGAGGCAATCCAGAATGAACAAATGTTTCTTCCTTTGGCATCTTACTCAGAAAGTGCTCCCAGAAGTGGGAAATGGACCTGTCTGGCATTCCTACCACTCTGCAGAAGAGAGATATTAGGGAGTCAACCTTTAAGTCTGTTACACCATGATGATACTATGACATTTGTCCCAAGGAAAACTGAGAAAAAAAATAAACAGTAGTATCATTAGCTAAAGGAAGGACTGATGGGACTTTGTTTATCACTTTTCAGATAAAATTGTAACATCTGCATCCACCCTGAGGCTTTGTGGAACACGTGAGTTGTGAGGGAGGCAGTATTAGTCTGAAATAGGCCTTTTTTTTTTTTTGAAATGCTGGTTTGTTTTTTTTTTTAATATATTTTTTGTTGATTTTACACAGAGAGGAATTGAGAGGGACAGAAAGTTAGAAATGTCAATGAGAGAAACATCGACCAGCTGCCTCCTGCACACCCCCCAACGGGGATGTGCCGGCAACCAATGTATATGCCCTTGACTGGAATCGAACCCGGGACCCTTCAGTCCGCAGGCCGACGCTCTATCCACTGAGCCAAACCGGTCCTGGCGAAATGCTGGTTATTTTAAGCTGGGTATCTTCAAGAAATAAAAGACACAGGAAGAGCCAAAACCGGTGTGGCTCAGTGGATAGAGCATCAGCCTACAGACTGAAAGGTCCCAGGTTCGATTCCAGTCAAGGGCATGTGCCTTGGTTGCGGGCACATCCCCAGTGTGGGGTGTGCAGGAGGCAGCTGATCGATGTTTCTCTCTCATTGATGTTTCTATCTCACTCTCTCTTCCTCTCTGTAAAAAAAATCAATAAAATATATTAAAAAAAAAAAAAAAGACACAGGAAGAACCTTTACCTTCCCCCTCACTGCCTTTGACCTTCCCCCTACCTGCCTATAAGATTTAGACAGGAAGGGAGTTAGCATCATGGGTAACTCCAGTTCACCATGAACTAGGTGTGATAGACAGGAAGGAACCTGGCAAGCCCTTGACCAAAGTCCTCTCAGTGTTCCCTTGTTCAAGATGGCCCAGCCAACATTTACTTACCAAAGTTTGCTCCTCCATCTCCTTGTGAATTACTTCCCTGCCCTTGGAAGTTCCAAACCCACCCCTCCTCTTCTCCTTAGCTCTAGAGGGCACACAAGCCTGGACCGCCTGATTTATCCTCAGGTCTCATATTCTTAGGAGACATCATACATACCTAATAAATATGTTCATTTAGTCCAGCCCAAAGAACTTAGAAGGGTAGAAGGAAAATTTTCTGTCACTTTGGGACTGTCAAATGAGACCCTGGGCATCTGAAATAGGTTGGCACATGGTAAGAGTTCTTCCTATGTCAACACCCCTAGAACCCCCGAAAGTGGGGTTCATAGACTGAGAGGGGTAAGAATCTCTACTTCCCCTCTTTCTAAATTTGGATTAGCAGGAGAAAATTTGTGAAAGTAGTTTCTTGAGCAAACATGGTTCCGGTGAAGGTTTGAATACTATTGTTTTCTGCTGGTCCTATTCCCCCTAGAATGGTCTGGGTTTTTTGTTTTGTTTTGTTTTTGTTTTTTGGGGGGTTTTTTTGTCTATGCCATTTGTCTTGTTCTGTTTTTAAGAGCTTGGTTTTGATCTTGTCTTCGGTCTCTGGCCTCAAAAGGTACATATATCCACGGGCATTTGGCAGCCAGTCATATAGACTGGGGCTTCCAGGCAGCTGGAGCCAATTAACTGTCATCTTTTTGCCTTTTTGCCCAACTGTACCAGCTCTTGGGGGAATTGGTCATGAGGGATCCCAGTCCATAGGGGCCTTTGCCATCTCAGCCTTCCTGTGTTACTGCTTGTAGCAACAAAGGGCTTTTACTGTCTTAGACTATCCTGGGAGTGAACCTTTGGGTCTTGTGGAAATGTCTTGCTTCCTTGGTTAAATATAAAAGGCTAGCGGATTTGGAAGTTCACCACCTGTTGGGGTTGAATTATATCCCCCAAAATTTGTATGTTGAAGTTCTAACTCCCATCACCTCAGACTGTGATGATTTGGAAATAGGTCTTTGCAGGTATAGTCATAATGAAGCCATTCTGAATAGCCTAGGCCTGACTCCAGGATGCCTGGTGTCCTTGTGAATGGGGGAGTTTTGCACAGAGATATGCTCATAGGGAAATGCCATGTGAAATGAAGGCAGGAATCAGGAATGCATTTGAAGACAGCAAACCCAAAATTGCCAGTGACTGCCAGAAGCCAAGAGGCCTGGGACCTGCTCTCCCTCACCGCCCTCAGAGGAATTGGCACTGAGGACACCCTGGTTTTGGACTTTTGGCCTCCAGAATGTGAGACAATGGGTTTTTGCCCCGCTTGTGGCAGCCCAAGCAACCCAACACATGGCAAGTAACCCCGACCTAGCTGCTGGGTGGCATTCCATCACAAGGGCCCAGCCATAGGGCAGTGCTCTGCCAGCTGCTCAAGGTAACAGTGAGCATTCGCGTCACCTCTATCTCAGCTGTGCTGGCCTGGGCCCGTGCACCCACTCACTCTGAGGGTGACACCTGCACACATACACAGTGATGCTCCTGGGTTGCCATGCACAGCCTGAGCAGCCCCTTTGGTAATATCAGATGACTTCCAGGCCACTACCTCATTGCATGCCTGTGCATATGAGGCTCATTGTTTCTCCTCCCCAAATGGGCTGACTGCCTCTGAAGCATCTTTGTTTCCCAGTGTGAATGGCCCACTATCCCAGCCTTGTCTTCCTTTGAGGCAGATGGTGGAGCACAGACAAGCATTTGCACCTCGGTATATAATGTGACCGCTGAGGGCCTTGGTGAGGTTTCCTCTTCCGCTCTTCATTGAGGACCAGGGGAACTGCTAGAAGCTTTGGAAATCCTGCTCAATGGACCCCAAACTGGGAAGAATGGTGAGTGAGCCTTCAGGTGTTCGGAGAGCAGGGACCAGAGTGCTGGACGTGTATTTGCCCAAAGAGTAGGGGTGCCGTGTGGGAGCCAGACACACAGAGCAGGTGCTGCATGAGGTCCATGAGCAACCGCTGTTTAGAAGTGCTCTCAGGTGCCAGTGTCTCTTCTGAGAAAGGAGCCATGTGGAGGTGGTTTACAGTGCGCTCTGGGTGGCTACCCGTTCTTATAAACACGTGGCTTTCTTTTCAGGTGGTTTCCTAGTGCTGGAGTGCAGTCATGCTAGGTGGATGGTGGCAGCCAGAGCGTGGACTCGAGGCCCAGGCAGATTCTCTGGTGCACTGGGACCTACCACAGCACACTTGTCTGTGCTCGGTTTTTCTTCACACAGAAAGCAATATTATTAGTAAAACTGCGGCAGAACCTCTAGGTGCTGAATACAAAGGGTGAGGTATGACTTGAAGAGGTAGAGAATGGTATGCATGCAGGTTCAGTTGGTGCCTTTCTCACTAAACCCTGAAGTCTGCTCCTCCCACCCCAATCCCAAATATTAGTGTGAAGAGTTTGGGGTGGGGCCCAGGAATCTGCATTTAATTGTATGATTGCATCACTTTTACCCATTCACAGATGTATGCAGCCATCACCATGGCTGATTTTAGGGCATTTCCATCTCAGAAAGGAACCCTGAGCCCTTAGCATTACTTCCCTCTCCATCCCTGCTCCCAGGCCTGAGCAACCACTAATCTCCCTGTGCTTCATTTAATAAGAAGCATTCCCAGGGAAGCAAAAATAAGCACCAATGATTAGAACAGACTCCAGACTCCATTTTTTATTCCAGAGGGCAGTTGATCAAGATTTCTAACCCTCACCAGGTAGTTCAGTTGGTTAGAGTGGCGTCCTGATACACCAAAGTTGTTGGTTTGGTCCTGGTCAGGGCACATATAAGAATCAACCAATGAATGCATAAATGAGTAGAACAACAAATCCATGAATTTAAAACACATATTTCTAAGTGTTGGGCTTGAAGGCATCTTTAGACAGTCGTCTGAGGGTGATTTTGATGAATTTCCCAGGTTGTGGGTTCAATGACTGAGATGTCATGGGTGTTCCAGTGAACGTCCTGAGTGGCCCTCACAGCAGCAGGCACCAAATGTGACTGCTGAGGGCCTGCGTTTACTTTGCCCCTCTGTGACCCATTGCAGTGACGCCTCTGGAGTTTATATCCAGTCGCCCAGCTTCAGTGTGGGCTTTAGGAAAAGGAGCAAGAGAAGACTGGTAACATTAGTGTGGAGAGTTGTAGCCAGACATTGGAGGAAGCTTGAAGACTCCAGGACCTAGTCTAGTTTACAGGCAGATCACATTGCCTCACAGACAGTGAGAGGACTTAGATCCAATAGTGGTGCACTAGAGTTTTCAATTTGGCCAAAGGACACATTTACTCACAGGCCCAAACACCTTTAGTCTCTGTAATGAGAAGCTATTAATGTTTCAGTATTTTATCTTATCTAGAAATGATCTGAGAATTTATCCAATACCCATCATTTAACTTAACTGAGTATAATTTTAAGGTTTCAAGTTACCAAAAATATTTCGAAACTAATTTTAAGCAGACATATTTTATGAAACATTATCATTGTTTGGGTGACTGGAGCAGGGAAGCAGCTCCTGGAGATGTCACGGGTAGACATGAGATGGCGTGTGTCCAGCCTGAGTCCTCTGACCCTGTTTGGGCACCCAGACTATAAGTGGGGTGCAGGTCTTTATTTGGGGGCAGGTGAGGGAAATGCTAGAGCAGGACCGTAAGGACAACCCTACCCCACTCCTGCCCTAGTCCTGCACACAGGACGTAGGTCACCCCTACACATCAGGATGCTAGGTATCTGTCCCCAAGCACTTCTCCCTGCTGGCCCACAATGCCTCAGTGTCCACCCTCTCAATCGCTCTTTCAGGCAATTACAATCCGCCCCATTCAGAAGCTCTTTGGTTTGGACAGAAGTGCCTTTCGGGAGGCATGGCACTGACAGGGAGCATATGCAGCTCCCAGCAGCAGCACAGGAAGCTGGGGAGCTGTCCCCATGGGCCCCCAAAGAGTGGGATCCAGAACACCCAGAGGGATTAGGGACTTTGAGAAAGGAGAAGAGAAGGGAGGGATGAGCAGAGTGGAGCTTTTGGAAGGTTGTGGGAAGGGGGAGACCCTGCATGGCCTGGGGCTCCTGTTCTGACAGGTATCAGCCTTCAGTTTGCCTGGGGCACCTGCTCCCTCACAGCACACCCTGCCCTGCAGGTGCGCTGCCGATGCCGGGGCCCAGTGCCTCTGCCTGCCTCGCACCTGAGTCCTGACCCGGAGCTCACCCTGCTGGGCCGCAGTTATCTATCAGTCCTATGTCCTGGTCCGAGCCTGAGGATTTCTGGGACCTGGGCCTCTATGCTGGTTAAGGTATACTGGCAAGACACACAAGCTTTTAAGGGAGATTTTCCCCTCTTTAAGCTAATCCTGCTTCCCCTTCTTTTGGGAAAGTGTGTGGGACACACACACACACACACACACACACACACACACACGAGCATGTACACTTTGCCTCCCAGAGGGAGGTCACTGCAGGGATTTCAAATCAATGCTCAGGAGTTCACTCTTAAACCTCCTATCCACTTCTATCAGCACAAGTACACATACTTCAAATGTCTAATTAAAAAGGTAGACTCAAAAATATAATATCTCTACTGGATAAAAGCAAAACAAAAACATTCAGTGGTGAGTGGGATGGGGGCGGGGCAGAAGCATCTAGAAATGAGGCTGCCACAGGGTCACAGGGACCCAGCACAGAGGGCAGCGGAGTCGGCACCACTGTCAGAACCTGGACTGGCTGGGTCTTCTGATGGGTGACAGCTGAGCACCCACAGCATTTCTTTGCAGAAATAATGACCGAGAGACAGAGAATACAACTGGTGTTCAGGCAGAGCCTTCAAGTTACTATTAAAAGTATACATTAGACTAATAATATCAGACTAGCAATAAGAAAGCTCACAATATTAATTGGGAAGTGAGTTTACTGCCACTGAAATGCAAACAGTAGAACATGTTTAAATGGATGTAAATGAAATATGTTTACAACCTTCCTAGGATAAATAAAGGACTAAAACCATAGAGAAGAGGCAGGCACATGTGAATGGAGAATAGGTGGACACGGAACACAACCAATGAGAAATCCTGAAAATGAAAATTCGTTATTGAGAAACTCAGTAGTTCGTGTGCATTCTAGACCAGCCATAATCAAAGAGAGAATGAATCAGCTGGAAAACATGACTGAGGAATTTAGCCAGAAAGCAGGGGGGAAAAAAAAAATGGACAGAAAAGATCAGAGAATAGGAAGATACATGATAGATCAAAAGATTCCAACTGTAGTAGGAGGTCTACAAAAAGAAAAAGTGAAATGGTGGAGAAGCGACATCAGAAGAAAATTACTAAGAAGTGCACAGAATAAATCGACACAAATAAAATGGGTGCTGAGGACTGAATATATCAGTCAGAGCCATTGGGACGAAGCTGAGAGCATCAAGGAATAAGAAAATCTGAGATCAGTTAGGGAAGAGGGTAGTTGAACAGCTAGCCTGGATGCTCTGAATTGTGAGGCCCTGGTGTGAGCACCAGGGAATGTGTGGGACTGGGGGAGGGGGAGGTGCAGAGAGGCTGTTGATGAAGGACTTGGGGACCAGGAGCTTTGGGTGGCATAGAGAGACAAGGACACCAGGCAGCAGCACAATGAACAAAGCCCCCGTGGTGTGTTGTCAGGAAGCTGGAGCCTCCTGAGACTGCTAGGAGGAAGAATCATCTGACTCAGTTAAATTTTGCGTGTTTTTTTCCCCCCCTTATTCTTGCTTACAGCTCAGATAGTTTTGTTCGTCAACACATTTTGCATTTTCTGCACAATGTTGAAATAGAAAGCATTACACTGGTGAACATTAGCTACTCCTGGTGTCTCTCCTCAGGCTGTGCACTTAGCAAACACCAATTGGGGTTTAGTCTAGGCAGGCACCTCTCAGTACATGGGAATATGGAAAACACGGCCTGGCCCTGATCCAGCTTAAGTTCAAGTGAATGAGGTGGAGAATATTAAGTGAACAAATAATAGAACATTAGTAACGAAAAGGAAATAAAGATCAGGGTGTGCTGAGGGAAATGATGTCCCCAAAATGCATGTCTACGTGGAGCCTCAGAACCTGAGCTGACTTGCAAGCAGTGTCTTTGCAGATGTAAGGAAATGAGGTTGTACTGGATTGGGGTACTCCATACTTCAGAAACTGGTGGTGACCTAAGAAGAAGAGAGGACACAGGGACACACACAGGAGGAGGCCAGGGGAGCCGGGGCACAGACCTCAGCAATGCAGCTCTGGGCCACGGAGCACCAAGGACCACTGGCCACCACCAGAAGGTGCGAGGGAGCTGGGTTTTGGTACCTTTGCCAGCCCGTAGAACTCTGCCCACCAATTCCTCTCTGGCTGTCCTCTCCCTGCCACCCCTCCCCTGTCCCTGTTTCCAAGTCCTCTGTGGCTCAATTCCCACTGCCTTGCCCCTCCCCCCAACTCTCCATGTCCTCTCTGTTGTTTGCCACCTGATCTTATCTGTTGTCCCCTGAGATCACTCAGTTACTCCTTCAGGTATCTCATGTTTATCCAATTAACCCTTTTATATCCAAATCACACAAATGAGATCTAAATGAAGAAAGCAAAGGCAGTGGCTGTGGCCCAAGCATGCATTGAAGCATGTTAGAAAACCTTGAGTTGTCCATGGGTCTTGACTGAAGGGTCTGCACCCAATCCATGGTTTGGGGTTCACACCTCTCACCACGTGTCCCCTGTCCCAGGCTCGGAGCCTAACACAATGCAGGCCTTGGAGGGGCTCGGGGTCCAGCTCAGTGGTGACACCTCTCTGTGTGACTTCACTGCAGTTAGAGACCGGCCTGTGGGAGGAGCAACAGGCACCTCTGGCCATGCATATGTAAGGAAATGAGGTTGTACTCGATTGGGGTACTCCATACTTTTTTTTTTTTTTTAAGGATAGTTAGTGTGTTTTTTTAAAGAGACTCTTTAAAAAAAATTATATATAATTGATTTCAGAGAGGAAGGGATAGGGAGAGAGAAATAGAAGCATCAATGATGAGAGAATCATTGATCAGCTGTCATCTGCATGGCCTTCACCGGGGAATAGAGCCTGCAACCTGGGCACGTGCCCTGACCAGGAATCAAACCATGACCTTCTGGTTCATAGGTTGACACTCAACCACTGAGTCACACTGGCTGGGCAAATGATCAAGGATCTTGATGAGAGGTTCAAGGAACTTAGTGAGACTTTCAAGGATATGAGGGAACAAAAAACACCCAATCCAGAAAAGCAAAAAGAAAAAAGAATTAAAACATATGAAGATGGTATAAGGAGCCCTGGGACAAATTCAAGTGTACCAACATTAGGATTATCTCTCTGGGCCTCCCCAAATCATCGACCGGCTGCCATTGGCACACCCCCTACTGAGGATTGAGCCTGCAGTGTGTGGGCATGTGCCCCGATCAAGAATGAACGGTGACCTCCTAGTTCATAGGTTGATGCTCAGACACTCAGCCACACCAGCCGGGCATCGCTTACACTTTTTGGTCAGGTTTGTCATGTTTGCAGATGACAGTAGGCTCCGGAGGTGGTGCAGAGCCAGGACAGAGCCTGGGGAAGCCCAGATCACTGGCCAGTATGGAGGGAAGCAAAAGGATGTCCAGAGTCCTTTCTAGGTGACACACACTGACGTTGCTGCTTTCTACGTGCCTGCACCTGTGCAGTCAGGGGCATGGTCCTCAGACTAGCTGGCTGCCACTAGAATGGCACACCATCTAAGCAGGGTCCTCGAAGGGCCAGATGCTGTGCATGCATGACCTCTGGCCTCCTGCTGCACAGGAATCTCATATTCCTAAATTTACCCACAGCTGTATCCAGCCTGCAGCTCCGGGCCAGGGAACACCAAGCCAGTGGTCAGTGCTAGCTGAGCCTGATTCTGAGCCCTACCTGCACCCAGGATTGCGCTGGACTCCTCCTGCACCCCTTTATCCAGTGATGTCTGTCTCTAGCCATCTGCACCTGGGGAGTGGGCTTCACCTTGGGTTTAGGAGTGAGCCTGAGCTAAGCTCTTTTTGGGGGGGTCAGACTGCCGGTCAAACCCCGACTAGAGGATAGTGGAGAAATTGAGCTCTTGAGACTTTCTGGGGAATTCTGTTGCTGGAAATTGTCCAGGCTGCTCTCCAAAAGCCACGCCCTGACCACTCCCACTTCAAGACTGGCTGCCAGAGTTCATCTGCGCAGGAATGCTTGGCCCAGCCCAGCTCTGCGGGGGAATTAACAGAATCCAGAAAGGCTGTGGGGGAGGGAGGGGTTCGACTTTTATTTTTAATCCCGGCACAGTGAGATAGGCCAATAAGGCATTTTTCCTGCATTATAACAAACCCATCAGTCTCGGGCAGAGCACCTTCGTAAAGCAATCCCATGGGACTCTAGGTGACTTGGTAAGTGGTGTCTTGGCTTACAAGTTGACCCAGCACAAAGTTTCTCCGAGGCGGAAGAGGGTTTGGCTACAGTGCACAGGAGGAACAGGCCTAGCCCAGGCCCAGTGAGTGGGGGCAGGAAGGCTGTCATTTGGATTCTTTATTCTGCTCAGCTGCAAACGGTGCTGGAGGGGCTTTATCAGCAGCACACTCCACCCAGCCTCCTGTTGGATGCCTGCTGCTTTCAGGGCAAGAAATAGAAGTGTCCTAAGTGTCACTGGCTTTGTGTCTGTGTCCAGCCTGCAGCTCGGAGGAGGCCACTGTCAGCTAAGCACACAGACCATCTAACTGTCCTGGTGGTTGGTGAGAGCTAGGAGGGGAGGAGACCCCGAGGCCAGCCCTGTGGGAGGAGAGGTTCTTGGGATTGAAGCTGAATTGACTGGGAGAAGGACGGGGTGGGGGTGGGTCCACTGCAGAGAATGTGGACATGCCTTCAGAAAGTCATAAAAGTTAAAGTATTTAAAAATAAGGCCTAGTGTAGGGGCACTTAGGGTTTTGTTCCAAATCTAAAAACAATGAGCTGGAATTAACAGAATCCTATGGAGGGTGGAGGGGGGCTTCTCCAGCTGGGCTGGGTTACCTGCCCCGCCACAGTAACACTAGGACCGGGCCTCCCGCTCTCTCTGCCCCCTTCACCTTCCTATCCTCCAGCACCTTCTTTGGCAAAGGCAAAAGCCAGGAATAACCCTTCTCATTCTCCAGGTTGCTGCTGTGCAATTAATTCTAAGTCAAGTGTGACTGTAACCCAAGCAAAGAAATAGAAAGAGAAAGGGGTGTGGGAGACTGGAGAAGCGAGCATATATGCAATGCAGGGACCCCATCCAAGATCCTACAGGCAGGATCAGTGTCCTCCGCCCACTCTGTGGCAAAGGGACACAGGTACTCGGTCACTCTGCAGGCACTCTGGGGAAGTGCAGTCCTGCAGACCCTGTGTGAGGACCCACCACCAGGGACAATCCTTCAGGAAGCTGGGCCCTGCGTGTGCTGTTCCTCTTGGGAGGGGAGGGGACTCCTGCTGAAATACGAACCATTCTTTCTCCTTAAAATTGCTGTTTTCCTTCTTTTCTTGTGGCTTCCTTTTCTTCAAATTTCCCCATTTTAGTTTTCATTGGATTGGAGCACCAAATCTTTTTTTAGTGGAAATTGAATGCATGAAAAATAAAAGTAACAGCTCACATATTCAGATTGATTGCCTACAAAAAATACCCTGCTCCATTTCAAAGAGCCTTCCCCAGGTGTCCAGAGCTTCTTTGCTGCTGCTGTCAGTCTTCAAGAGTTCTTTCCTCCTCACTTGTTTGCAGCCCCTAACCCTAACCCTAACCCTAACTCCCCAGAGCTTAGCTGGATCCAGCCTCATTTGGATCAGAATGAGGCAAAGGATACTCAGGGGCGGCTCATTGGCGCCATCTTCTGGACCAAGTTCTTAACCCGCTTATGAATGAGCAAGGTTCACATTTACCTGAAATTTACCCACTTCTTAGCTTCCTTTTGAGATATTTTTCATATTCAATAATATATTTATACTTTTGAACAAGTGTTAATATTTGTTATTATTATTTTTATAGTGACCATATTGCAATGTAATTCACGGAATTTACAATTTACCAATTTAAAGTGTGCAATTCAATGGTTTTTAGTATATTCAGAATTGCACAAATGTTGCCAAAATAAACTTTAAGACTTCCATCATCCCACAAAGGACCTCTTACTCATTATCATCAGTCACTCCCCTCAATTCTTCCAGCCCTAGACCACCAATCTACTTCTGTCTCTCCAATTTAACTATTCTGGACATTTCACATAAATGGACTGATACCACCTGTAGTCTTTATGTCTGGGTTCTTTTACTCAACATAATGTTTTCAAAGTTTATGCATGTTGTAGCATGTATCAGCGATTCTTTTCATGGTTGAGTAATATTCCATCTTCTGTATACAGCACATTTTGTTCATTCATTCATCCACTGATGAACACTTGGGTTGCGGCCATTATGAATAATGCTGCTGTATAACATCCCTATTGAGTTTTTTGGTGGACACATGTTCTCATATTCCTTAAAAACATATCTGAGAGGAACTGCTAGGTCATATATTTAATCATTTGAGGCCTGCCAGACTGCTTTTCAAAGCATTTGCACCATCTTGCATTTCCACAAGCAATGTACGAGGGTTCCAATTTCTCCACATCCTTGCCAGCACTTGTTGTTACCTAACTTTTTTTATTTTAACCATAGGAATAGATGAGAAGGTATGAAGTGACTCATTATTTGATTTGCATTTCCCTGATGACTAATGGTGTTGAGCATTCTTTTCATGTACTTAGTTGATCATTTGTAGATTTTCTTTGGAGAAATGTCTATTCAAATTTATCTTATATTATTGACTTGTATAATTATAATCTAGATACATATCTTCACCTTGGCTTTGTTGGTGCCTAGGACTGGAGGCCTAGAAAAGAAACTGCCTAAACCTAAAATGGCTCTAGAAAATAAAGTCTAGCTTCAAAATGTGCAAAAATCCACAAGGAATAGCGTGTTCGGAAGAAGATGATAAATTAGTTCTGAACCTGGAAGTCTTTCCCTCTGGTTTTCTGCTCTGCACCCAGCTGCAGCTACCACGGGGTGGAGGGATGAGTAGGAAGATGGTGTGGGAGGGGAGAAGGAGGAAACGGAGGGCCAAGATTGGGGCCATGGACAATCCCACATTTATGGGCCAGGAGAGGAAAAGAGCCATCAGGGAGGGAAGCAGAGGCCAGAGAGGTGGGAGGAAAGGGGAGCGAGCCGTGGACCAGGGAGCCCCTGGTGGGGAATGTGGCCAACTATGCCTAAATTATCTTTAGTTCTTCCATGTTACATATCACACTGTGCTTTTATGTTTCTTTTTAAAGTGCTCTAGCCTCAGGAGCTGATGGAGAAAACCCCACACACTGCCCGGGATTCTAGACAGTCCTTACAAAATATTCTTTCTAATAGAGTGGCAAATCACACATACAAACTTCATTATTTTAAAAATTACAGCACACTTCTCCCCCTTACAAACATTGTCCTTCACACCATATGTGTGTGTTGTGATGTAAGGGGAAGTCAACCAACGAGGAAGGTGATCACAGGAACAGACTGAGGAAGGCTGCTTCCAGACCAGCTCGTCAGCTTGCTTTCTGTCTTATCACAATCCTTTCGCACTGAAAAGGAAGCGGTTGGGGACACGGAGCACAACATAGATTTCCCATTCTACTCCCTGGTGTTATTTTAGCCTGAGTGACTGCACACGGCTGTGTCGGAGAACAGACTTCTTGAAGTCTTTGCGAGGTCGAAAGCCCAAACCCTGGTACTTATTGTATTTTGCTTCCTTCCTTGTGCCCGCCCACAGGCGTCAGCTCTCCTTGCTCTTCTGCTGCTGCTTTTGGGAGGCATGTCCTCTCCATCCTCACCCCAGGCTGGGCTGCTTGAGAAGGTCTTCCGGTACATGGATCTGCATCAGGATGAATTTGTGCAGGTTGGAGAAACTACAGGCGGGACACTTGCATGAGAAACCTTTCGGTGTCTGAGTGAACGGTGGTTTGCTGGGAGATGTGGGGATGTTTTTGCCTGACAACTTAATTCCATTTAAAATGCCCATGATTGTTCATTGAATTAAAATAGTCATTATTTGTTAGGTGGAGGGAAGAGATCTCTCCCAGCCACTCTTCCTTTCCAGCACACTTGATCTAGGGCAGTGGTTCTCAACCATTCTAATGCTGCAACCCTTTAATACAGTTTCTCATGTTATGACCCCAACCATAAAATTATTTTCATTGAGTCTTCATAACTGTAATTTTGCTGCTGTTATAAATTATAATGTAAATATCTGTGTTTTCTAATCGTCTTAGGCTTTATAGTGGCTCTCAACCCGTGGCTCTCAACCTGTGTGTCATGACCCACAGGTTTGAGAACCGCTAGCAGGGTTGGAAAACACAGATATTTACATTATGATTCATTAACAGTAGCAAAATTACAGTTATGAAGTAGCAACAAAAATAATTTTATGGTTGGGGGGTCACCACAACATGTGGAACCATACACAGCATTAGAAAGGTTGAGAACCACTGATCTAGGGGACTGCCCTTGGAGTCTGGCAAATGTTGAGCTCACGTTTACTGGGAACCATCCTCAGATTGCCATAGTCCCCTCACTGAGGTCCTCTCCTGGCTGAACTCACCTCCCAAGGACAGAGTCTGAGAGCAAATATTAGACCTGAAGATGACCCTGACACCTCCATCACTTAGGAAGTTGTGAAAGTTTTAGGAGCTCTGGACAACAGGTGAGACAAAGACCAAAATATATATATTTTCCATTGTATCCCAACCTCACAGTCACCATAACCTGAGACGAGAAAGCTGAGGCTAAGAAAATGTACGGAGTATTCTTCAAGTCCAACTCTGATGGGCAGTCCAGGGTTAGGGGCTAAGGCTGACTGCCACCCTGAGGATTCTGGAGGAGCAGGTGGGGCTGACCACAAAAATCTAAGTATGAAGGATGGTTCCAAGGAGCCCTGCAGCCTGCTGAAGCCGTCAGGGGGTCAAGTCGGGTACTCTGTGAGGTCCAGAGGCCTTCAGGGCACTGTGGGAAGCCAGTTCTGGTGGGGGCATGGCCAACCAGCCTTCTCAGTGCTAAAAACCAGAAAGGATGGGTCAGGACCTGCCCTTCTTTGCAACCCTGGTGAACCCACGGGGGCACATGCCTGGTGTGTGGGACAACAGCCTTCCACTCACCTGCCCTGTCCCATTCTCCTTTTGACCAGCCAACTCTGGCTTCTATGTTCCTGATTACACTTTCAGCTTGGCCAGTGACTTTTGAATATCAAGGTCAAATGACGGACATTGGGGAATTCTGTGCCTCCTGTGCTGTGTCATTCTAATCACCCTGTGGCCTGTCCTCACAGAAGCTGAAGGAGTGGGTGGCCATAGAGAGTGACTCCATTCAACCTGTGCCCCGCCTCCGACAAGAGCTCTTCAGGATGATGGCCGTGGCCGCAGAGGAGCTCCGGCGCCTGGGGGCCAGCGTGGACCTCGAGGACTTGGGTTCTCAGCAGGTGCTGGCTGTCCCTCCCTTCTCCATGAGCTGCCACTTCCCTGTGCATCAGCCATGCCCTCCCATGGTGGTGGCAAGATCCTCAATACAAACACCCATAGAATTCCTCCTCATCTCAGACGGGGTTGCCATGTTGACTTCTCATCATGTCAGGACTTGTGTGGGGGTGGGAGGGAACACAAGTGGAGGAGGTAAGTCAAGGAGACTCACCCTGGAAAGGCCCTCGTGCTGTTCACATCATGCATGCAAGCTTCAAACTACCCTGAGCTCTAAGGCATCTTTCTGAGGCTCCAGCCTCTCATCAGAATCACTTCCTGTTACTGCCCCTCGGTCAGTAATGGCGATCTTAACTCTTAGCACCCACTGCTGCCTGGCTTAGCATTGAAAGTCTCCCAATGGTTTGTTTCCAACAACCAATTCAAGGTAGTTGAGTCTGAGTTCCTACTGAAGAGCATGCTCAGCTAAGTTTCCTGCTTATCAATGTGTATCTGAGGAAGTGCTTCACTTTAATTATACTTCACGTTTTAGTTAAAAGTGTCTTGTGGTACCATGTTAAAGGTGGATAAAGGGTGATCAGAAAGTTATATGGGCTCTGCCAGGACCCAGGGGTAGAAGCAGGACTTCCAACATCATGTCTTTGAATTGTCAGGAAGAACTAAACAGCATTTATTTAAAACTACGACTCATTGCCCTCCTGCAGCTCCCTGATGGCCAGACTCTCCAGATACCTCCTGTCATCCTGGGTGAGCTGGGAAATGATCCAGGGAAACACACCGTGTGCTTCTATGGCCACCTGGACGTGCAGCCAGCCACACAGGCTGACGGGTGGCTCACAGACCCTTACACGCTGACAGAAGTGGACGGTTAGTGACATGCTGGTGCACAGAGCTGGTGCTTCTGTGGATAAGGGATGCTCACAGGGTTAAAGATTTAAGACAGGCCCAGACCTAACCTGTTGTTAAGAATGAACTAAATGCAACTCTCATGCTCTACAAGTTGGTCCAATGTGGCCAATTTTATTTCATTTGGAAAAGAAACTTCAAACCGTTGTGCCCATGAGTGAATGAGTGCCCCAGGCTGGAGTCCTTGGGCTGTGAGGAAAACAGTTATCTTGGTCAAACGTTTTCTTTCCTTTTTAAAAAAAAAATATATTTTATTGATTTTTAACAGAGAGAGAAAGGGAGAGAGATAGAGAGCTAGAAACATCGATGAGAGAGAAACATCGACCAGCTGCCTCCTGCACACCCCCTACCGGGGATGTGCCCGCAACCAAGGTACATGCCCTTGACCAGAATCGAAGCCGGGACCTTTCAGTCCGCAGACCGACGCCCTACCACTGAGCCAAACCGGCTTCATCTCAAACGTTTTCTTTTTAAAATTAACAACTATAATTTCTTTTGAAAGAAAAAAAAAAAAGAAAGGTTAATGTACTCTTTTTTTCATTCTTTTGCTAGCTGTAAAATTTCAACATGAGAGGCTGTGTTACATGACCATCTGTAACACAGGCCCTTTTCCATGAATTTGGATAAAACACCTCATAATGGATCAGTATATTTCAAGAGAGCTTACATTTATGTCTAGCTAGTGGCCATACTGTCTATATATAAGAAATCACACTTTGCGATTTCAGTGCAAGATTTGTTCTTACAAGCAGAAAGCCCTGTTCAAGCAATTACCCATAAAACAATGTTGGTTTTTAACTCACTCAAGTTGGCAGAGCTACCCATGCTTTTCTGAAAATTCTTCCCCCATTTTTCAAGGAAAACTTTACGGACGAGGAGCAACAGACAACAAGGGTCCTGTTTTGGCGTGGATTAATGCTATGAGTGCATTCCGAGCCCTGGAGGAAGTAGGTAGCCAGTGGTGTTGGGGAGGGAGCTCGATGATGATGATGACAATGATGGTGATGGTGACAGTGACGGTGACGATGATGATGACAATGATAATTGCACAGGCAGTATGCTTTGAGTCCCTCCCTGTGCTGCAAGCTTTCACCTGGATTTTTGTCCTTTCCTCTTCGGGCTGTACTCTTATAATAACACCCATTTTATAGATGAGGAGAGTGAAACTTGGGACAGTCAGGGAACTTGCTCAAAGCCACCCAGCTGTTCTGGGGCAGACATGGTACCTTGAGCCTGTGCTGCTGACCACATGGAAAAAAAATAATAACACATAACAAAAAGCATGAAGAGCCTGTGGCTAAGTTACTCTCACTGGGACTTGCCTTTTTCACCTTTATCTTACTTTGACTTGTAATCTTTATCTCCTCTTCCTCCTTATGATAAAGCTTGATTTTATTAATAGACACAAACATACACTTTAAAACAACACATTATTTTATCAATGATCAAGATAGAGTTCCCTGGTATGTGACATCCTGTTGGAATCTTTAGGCCTCTCCATTCTTTGACATGTAGTTTTCATAGGTATGCCAGTACAGGTACTGGAAAGGTAGAGGGCTGCCTCTCTCGGGCCATCAGAGGACATGGTGGTGGCCCAGCTTTGAGCCTTTTACTGTCCCACCTGATGCTCTCACAATGGTCTCTGATGGTCTCATCTCACACCACCCTGCCTTCTTCTGATGAATGCACTCAGGCAAACAGAGGAGTCAATCTGTGTGGCCCTGGGCAGGAGAGCTGGCCTCTCTGGGCCTCAGTCCTGTCCCATAAAAATGGAGGTGTTGGCCCTTCGTTCCCTCCGAGGATTTTATGGGGCTAACCTTAAGGATGCGTAGCCATGACTTCTCCTTCACATGACTTCCCTGAATCAAGCACCTCTGTACACAGGAAGTTGAAGATCAGGGTTCCTGCGTGCTGGTCTCCTTCCAGCCTCTTCCAGGAAGAAGCAGGGAAGCAGTGCTCAGGCCCGGGCACCATCCCAGTCCAGGCCCAAGGCTTAGGTCTTTGATGGTGCCCCTTGTTCCTAAATCCTGTCCCTCAGAGCAGGGCCTGACTCTGTGGTGCCTTCCCCTGGAGGAGATTTCATTGGGCTTCTCTTTCATGAGTTTCTTTTCTCCCAGACATAAGCAGAAAGGGTGTGGGGGAATGTGTCTGCTTAGCTGCTTTGTCTCACTGAGAAAGAAAGTGTGAGTGAGGATAGTTTGCTGGCAGGTCCTTCGACCACTGAAATGTTGCCTTGTGATTCTTGACATTCACATTGGTCAGCCTGAAAGTTTAATGTGGCTTTGGTTTCTCTTCTCTCTTCCTCTCTGTCTTGAATTATCTCCTTAGACTTTCTTCTCTGTCTCTTTCCTCCCTCCCTTCATCTCATCCTCCCTTCCTCATTCTATCTCTAGCTCTCTCTCTCTCTTTGTTTTTTCCCTTCTTTCTTAAGAGGAGGGAAGCAATATTTATATGAAAATTCCTATATAAAGGCCAAAATCTGCTTTGCTTTTAAATTTCAACTCTGAAGCTTACATACTTACAAACAGCACATAATCCAGTTAATTCTCTCTAAGCCTCTTTTTCCTTGTCTGTGAGGTAGGAATGATCACTTCTCCCTCGGGGCATTGAGAAGACTAAATGAAGTAACAGTCAAGGGACTCCAGTGCCTACGAGTGCTGGGCCCTATGACTGCGGGCTTCTTCTTTCCTGGCGCCCTCCTGCCCTTCGCCCTCTCACCCTTTCCTGTATTGTGTGCAGATCACTAGCCGTGCGTCACCTCACCTGCCCATCTCACCCAGAGCCAGATGGGCTGTCAGTGCCCATACGGCACAGGGAGACAATTGAGCTGCCTGGAGGTGGACTAGCTTGTGCAGGTCCCTTGGGTGCCAAGGGACAGAGCAGAGACCAAAGCCCCAGAGGGCCTGCTGGCCTGCCACCCTCCTCCAACACTTAGTAGCCATTGGCTTGGATTTTATTCATCACCTTTGGCCAGAAAATCTTAGACTTTCCAACTACATCTCAGTCATATTAACTAAGTGTTAATAAAGAGCTTTTGAATATTAAGATTTCAGTACTGTAGTTTGACTTCCTAAGACACATAGAAATGTACACAAATGATACATTTGAACAAATCATCATCCCCACCTGCCCTAAACCAACAGAATGGCCGAAGGTCATATTTTCTAATACATAATCCCCTGCTCATCCTGCCTTTGTTCATCTTTGGCCAGTCAGTCCTACTCATTAGAGCTAATTAGTATGTATGTGCTGCCGTTTGTCTGCGTATAATCACTTTTAGAGTCTCCTACGTGTGTCTTCTGCTCTGGGAAGAGACTTTAACCTCTCCTCTTCATGTGGCTCTCAGAGATAGGAAGTTATAAATTATAGAAATACAATAAGATCAAAACCAAATGGGGGAAGGGCACATTGTAAAAATTTTAAAGGAGTGATTCTGAGCCCTAATATTAACTGGAAAAAAAACTCATGTTCCATTCTGCTGCATGATCAAAGCCTTTGAATAAGTTAAAAGGCAGATTGAACTCGTAGTTGAGAAATAACAGATACTTGAAATAAAAATTATCCCAGGGCTTAAATATTAGCCAGTCTTTCAAAGGAAAGAGGCCTCATTTATCATGCTCAGAGTTATGTGTTCAGAAAGGAGATTTGTAACAGAATAACCTTTCTTGAAAAATTCGTTTTGGGAAGAAGGAAGAAAGGGCCCCTGTCTGGGGCAGCCCCGCAGAACTCTGTGGTGTGGATGTCACTGCTTTTAGGAATTCCTTCCCCAAATCCTTCATCAACATTAAATTGGTTGGAACGGTGGAATGTGTACACTGGGCATTACTACCTTGAACTCCCCCTTCACAACCTTGGTTGAAACTCCTTTGTTGTAACAGAGATGTTGGGAACATGAACAATTCTCATATTGAACACATGATAATTACCGTACTTACATTAAATACACACTGTCTCTAAGTCTTACAAGGTGAGTGGGCAGCTGTGTGGTTTTTGACAGATTGGTTTGTCCAACTTTTGACTTGTTAACTCAGGATCTCCCTGTGAACATCAAGTTCATCATTGAAGGGATGGAAGAAGCCGGCTCTGTGGCCCTGGAGGAACTGGTCAGGAGAGAGAAGGACAGGTTCTTTTCCAGCGTGGACTACATTGTGATTTCAGATAACCTGTGGGTGAGCCAGAGGAGGCCAGCACTCATTTACGGAACTCGAGGGAACTGCTACTTCACGGTGGAGGTAATGGCAAACCCTGGTGGCCTGCTGGGAGGAAGCCACCCTGGGGTCTAGGAGGGGCAGAGACAAAGCTGTGTGAGAGCACAGAGTTCTCCCAGGAAGCTCACCTGCCTCTGGGAGGTCCTGGGTTGGGGTGTGGGGTTCATGAAGCCCCACTGTGAGCCTGTAAATTGTGCATCTTTCTGCAGACAGAATTGAGAGGGCTTATGACTCACAAGCCAAGAGATTTAGGGACTGCAGCTGTGCAAAGTGGAATCTGGAGGCAGGTTCAGCAGCCTCCAGGGAGTGGGGGGAGCTAAGAGCCTGCTGATCAGGTGCTGGGGCTCCTGGGAGGACAACAGTATCTAATCCATGGGGCCTTCCTGCCTCTGGGACGGAGGACCAGGGGCACTGACATTGCGAGGCCTGCATCCCAGTCTGGCTCAGTGATTGCACATACAGCCTGTGTAGGCCCCTTACCCTCCAAGTCTTGGCATCCTTACCTCTAACGCGAACACAGAAAACCCTCCCACAAGCCTCTAGGATTGTGTGATGGCTAAATGTGACAGCTAGTCTGCTTCCTTCTTCTCTTCCATCAATACAGACAGTTTGGGACAGAGCACACAACTCAGAATCAGAGAGTCCCTCTGGAAAATCATTCAGCCACTTTAGTCTATTTTATCCTGTGACAAGGTGGACAGTAATAATTGCATCCTGTGGGAACCCAGTGGGACAGGAAAGATGAAACACTCCTGGTCACACCTTAAAGGTGCACCAGGCAGAGAAAGACCAGCTGGGCAAGAATGATAGTAGAGGCTGAATCAAAGAGACAATTTAAAAAAAAACACCTCACTGGACCTTGGTAACAGATTAGATATGGTGTACATAGGAGGAATCCAAGATAATTTTAAGGTGATAGATTAACAGGTCTGGGGACTATCCTTGTTTTGGAAATGAGCAAGTTGGTAGGAAGTCATCATAGCAGAAGGTGTTGAGTTGACTTCTAGACCTGAATTTCAGAAAGTAGTAGCACACCTGGGGGATCAGACATATAGGTGTGAACATGTAGGAGTGTGGGGCTGTGAATGAAGCCCAGTGAGCTAGTTCTTGGGGCTCTGTGTGTGAGGAAGAATGTGCCCCAGAATAATCGGTGGGGGTGGGAGACAGAAGAGAAGTTATGAGGGGAGACATTAATAGAAATATCCAACAGGCAATAAAAGAATACAGAGGAGAAACATGCTCAGAAACCACAGGAGGAGAATTTTCCTAGAAAAAGGGTGAGAAACAGATGGGGGTGAAACCAAGAAGAAGACGATAATGTAGCCATCAATAGTTTGGTGATGTTGGATAGAACCATGTTTGTGAAATAGGTGGGGGTTGGTCAGGTTCAGGGATTCAAGACATGGGAAAAGAAGACATGGGAGCCATGTGACTGGACAGGAGGAGCAATGTCAGGGCGCTTACCTGAATCCTGAGGAACACTGGTTGGGTGTGTTTCCCACCATGTGAAAGCTACAGCTACAAAACAACAGTGGTAGCACCTGTATTCTCTTCTACCTGTCTTACAGGTGACATGCAGAGATCAAGATTTTCATTCAGGGACCTTTGGTGGTATTCTTCAGGAGCCAATGGCTGATTTGGTGGCTCTTCTCGGTAATGTCTTATTTCACTTCACTTTTTAAACATCAAGCAATCTCCTAAAATATAGTTCTGTTTGACCCAATGTGTCTCTTCTTCCTTGGTCCAAGCCAGCTCTGAGTAGAGGTGCAGTGGAAGAAAAACCATATTCTTAGCTTCCCCCTTGTCTAAATGTTCCTTGGGCTTATTAAGTCCATGTTATCTTTTTTTTCATTGACTGAACCTCTTCCTGAATTTGTCCCTTTTATTGGATACTGTGACACATCTGGCCATAAGCAAAGACAATGGCATAGCATCGAAAGACTTCTGGGGAGGCTCTCAGAATGATGCCAAATATCCTGGCTCCACTTGGCTCCTTTTTCCACGTTGCTGTGCCCCCAGGTTGCAGAGATTCCAATGAGTTTGCCAATTACACCTGCTTCTGACCTCCTGTGGATACCTGGTGTGTGCAAGCAAAGTTAGGGGTGTGTGTGTGGTATTCCCCGAGAGCCCATTTGCCCACCTTGATTCACCCTGTGGCTCTTGCCTATATCAGGACTGCCCAGCAGCTGGGGTGGATCTCTAGGAACTGAAGGAAGCTTCATATTCAGGGGCCTTGCTTGCAGGAGCCCCTTCCACAGTCCTGTCAGAGATGTTGCTCTTTTGTGTTTGAATGTTGGTGTTCTTTTCAAACAGGTTCTCAGGTTACGTAAGTTCAGGCCACAATACTGGGGTTTGCCTCACGTGGCACAAAGTGCATCTTTATACAAATTTTACAACATACTTGCTTGGCAATTTAAGACAGAATGCAACAAGCCATTTTCCTTTTAAGTGTTTAAATTGTTTCCAGAAAGATTCAGAATATTAAGCATACAACTTAATATTTGGGGGATGGGCAAAGGCCAATTCTCTATTTTACTAGAAATAATTTATTTTCTTCCCTAGGAGCAACACCTTCATGTCTTTACAATGCATTTCAATCTCCCTCTCTCTCAAATGGAATGAAAAGGGTTTCCCTTTTTTAAATTTTGAAACAATCCCTAACAAAGTGATTCTGGATTGTGCTCACCATGTGGTTTTCATCTGCTGTGTATGTAAGGACGCAGGGTTGAAGCTCTATGAGGACTGATGCATTACACTTAGTCATTAGGCACCTGCTGTGTTCCAGCGCCTGGTGAATGCTGGGATGTGACCATACACAGACCCACCTTCCGTGAATGAGGGCACTGTCTCTGACCACACGAGGCTAAATAACAAGTGTGACACCACATGAGTAGACCAACAGGTGGTTTAGCTCTAATTAAGCCAAAGAAAACCCCCTATGAAAATCTACTGGGACACGGATGGCAGTAGTGCAATGTGTAATGGCATGCCCAGCGCTTTAAGAGGACCACAGACAGCAAGGCCCGAGGGTTGAGAGTGTCAGGATTAAAAGGTGAAGGGAAGATGTCACTGTTCTGGTTTTCAACCACATCCTCCTCAGCCCCTCCCCTTGTCCCCCAGGACTTCACCCAGAATGTGTCACTGCACTTGGGGTACAGTGCTGCAGATTGCTGCACAGCATCCATGGGCCTGAGTTATGGAACTTCCCTCATTTAGCTCAATACAATATAGTATGTTAAGATCATAATACAAACCCAGTAGTTGCCGAAACCGGTTTGGCTCAGAGGTAGAGCGTCGGTCTGCGGACTGAAAGGTCCCAGGTTCGATTCCGGGCAAGGGCATGTGCCTGAGTTGCGGGCACATCCCCAGGAGGGGGTGTGCAAGAGGCAGCTGGTCAATGTTTCTCTCTCATCGACGTTTCTAGCTCTCTATCTCTCTCCCTTCCTCTCTGTAAAAAATCAATAAATATATTAAAACAAACACAAACAAACAAACAAAAAAACCCCAGTAGTAAAGTTGGGCACCGAGTGACTGGGACTGGCTGTCATTGATTTGCAGTCACCCTCAGCAAAGTCAAAGCAGGACATAAAGCCACCACCAATAGTAGACTCACTTAGTGTCCCTTTAATAAACGTCCCCAAACTTCTGCTGACATCCTCCCATGCAAGGATAGAGCTGCCTGTAGACCCACAGCTTTTACCGTGTGCTTTGTGATTGTCAATTTTAATGGAAAGATTTGAAAATGTCATGCCTCACAGTAATTTTCTAGCATTGACAGGTTATAATCACATTGGGAATGTGGACATAGTTTTATGAAGTGTCTTTACTTGAATGAAAGTCCCTAGATGGACTAAGGACAGATTTTGCTGCCCAGAGACGTCTTTCATCATTTATGTTCTCTACTTGCTGGTTGCATTGTGTCTTTGATAAGTACTTTCTTGAGATAGTGAGCAATGTCCACTAAATCTCGAGTCTGCTTCTTTTATAGATATTCTTTAATGATTTCCTGGTTCCTATTAACCCCAAAAGTCTTTCATAAATAACAGCCCAGTTGACTGCTCATCACCACAAAGGCTCTCATGGTCCTGATGGATCTCACAGACTAGACCCCAATATTACGCTTTTGATTAATGATGAGTATTTGTTATATTATTATGTGTGGAAGGGAGAGATGTTGAGAAGGAATGATGATTTTCACTTTCTCAAGTATTATGTATATGCTTACACATATATAAGGAAACATTTTTATAATGAGCACATTACGTTTTAACTCAGGATATGATAAAACTTTTAAAAGTTGTTATGTTTATGCTATCACAGGTAGAGGTGGGAACTTGAATGTAATGCAGGTGAGTCAAACCCCATTTAATTGATTGCAAATCCATGTTTTCATCCTTCCATCCAACAAGATAGACATTAAAGCAGGTCTGGCACAGGCTGAGTCGGCCTGGTGACCTGCTCCTTTCTGTAGCATCCCCCTCTAGGGGTCCCGCTGCAGGGCCTGAGCATCAGCCCAGAGGAACATCTGTTTGGCTTTGCTTCCTGTGTGTCCTGTAGGTAGCCTCACAGACTCTGCCGGTCACATTCTGATCCCCGGGATCTATGACCACGTGGCTCCTCTCACGGAAGAGGAGAAAGAACTCTATGGCGCCATCGACCTGGACCTAGAAGAATACCGGAACAGCAGCCGGGTTAAGAAATTTCTGTTCGACACCAAGGTACAGCCACCAGCTGGCGGCTCTCTGGAAGGAATGATGATACTAAACCACTTTCCCCATTGCCTGGCCTGGACGCTGCTCATCTCCGCATCTTGGAACTGACAGCAGCTAATTCTGAGGCGTGTCAGGGTCTAGATCCAGATCTTCATTTGGGGGCCATAACTCCAGAGCATTTCCTTTCCCAGCCCAGCCTTTCCTAATCCGTTTGCTAGCGTCAATCCCCACCAGCTGGGCTTCCTATTCATTCAAAGAGTGAGAACAGCCAGCAATTGTTTAGCTCCAAGGGCCCTCACTGTTCATTTTTGTAGACAAAACCAAGAGCCTCAGAGCTCCCTGTAAATGCCTGCATCGCTGCCTCAGTGTAGTCAGTAAACCCAGAGGCAGAGGCATTGTTAAGAGCAAATTCAGACTTTTTCCTTTGCCACCTCTTCCTGCTGTGAAGTGTGGGCGCTGGGGGAGGTGGGTGGGGACCTCTGCTAGACGCAGGGGCGGAGTTTACTATGAGGCGGGGTCTGTTTCCTCTGAAGAGCTCCAGGCCACAGCCAGCAGGAAAACTGCTTGGATGCCTGAGAAATCAAAAGCATTTACATGCAAGTTGTCACTGCGATGATTGGGGATGGAAATTTATAACTGAACTCACATTTCTGAAAGGGCCCCTTTGCCATCTGTCAAGTGGAAACTTCAGAGCTCGGGTGAGGAAGGGCCTTTGCCACTGGAGTCACTTGGGGAGGTGACAGCCGCACAGGACCTCATGTCCTGAGGGGAAGATCACTTGTGTTATTAGTTCAGACATCGCCACACAGGGTGATAATGAACTTGTCATCAACGGTGTCACTGATGTACAGAAACTGGTGATGTAAGCAATCTCATGGAACTGATTTTAACCAGTCTTTCTTGAACATAATAAAATAACTTTATTTTAATTCAGGAGGAAATTCTGATGCACCTATGGAGGTACCCATCTCTTTCTATCCATGGGATCGAGGGGGCATTTGATGAGCCTGGGACTAAAACAGTCATACCTGGCAGAGTTCTAGGAAAATTTTCCATCCGCCTGGTCCCTCACATGAATATGTCTGTGGTGGAAAAACAGGTAAGAAACCTGCATGGTTTCTAGGAGCACCCTCCCGAGAGCCATGCACCTTGTGGAGTGAGCAGTGCAGGTGTTGGCATTGAAGTACCATTTTTTTTTTCCAATATAAAAGGGACTGCAACACATGTAAAAAAATCTCCTCGATTACTCAATTATATTGAAATTACAGTAGTCAGATAAATAACCATTTGGAGTTGGAATGATGGAAAATTTTAAAGAATTGAATGGTAGGTATAAAGGTGAGATTGGTTTTGTGCACAGATGAAGAAGCTAACTGGCTGGTTGGATGGAGCCAGAAAATCTCAAGTGCCTATTGCTTGTCCACCTGTCTGAAATGAACACTCTGACAGGGGCCATTTTAATGAAAAGTTATCTGGAAGGATTTGTATGTCTACATTACCCACCTGTCATCAGTAAACTTCAAGTTTAATAGGAAGTAAACTCGGAACAAATGAGCTCAAGAAATACCTCATCCCAACTCTCTCTACTCCACATTCCTCTGTTGCTGTCTTCTAGGACAGTGGTTGGCAAACTCATTAGTCAAGAGAGCCAAATATCAACAGTACAACTATTGAAAATTTCTTTTGAGAGCCAAAAATTTTAAACTTAAACTTCTTCTAATGCCACTTCTTCAAAATAGATTTGCCCAGGCCATGGTATTTTGTGGAGAGCCACACTCAAGGGGCCAAAGAGCCTCATGTGGCTCTAGAGCTGCAGTTTGCCAACCAAGGTTCTAGGAGATAATTACATTCTCAAGTAGGGTCCCTGCCCCAACTGCCTCTCTTCTCCCCTCCCCCATTCTCACAACACTCATTCCCTGAGGGCAGGACCTTGTCTGTCTTGCTCACAGCTATATCCCCAGCACCTAGAACAGTTCTTGCCACACGACAGGTGTTCTATAAACGTTAGTTGAAGGAATGAATGGAAGAAATATCTCAGGCTATGGGAGTTTTCCTTTAGAGGATTTTTGTAGTAGCAACATATCCAGGGGCAGAGAAGGATGCTAAGAGGCCCTTTCCAAGCTCAGTGTGGGATTGCTCTCAAACTAAGTCCAAAAAGAAGAATTTTTAAATTGAGAAGTTATACTTGTATTATGTTACATAATCACTCAACATTCATAATGTTCATATTATTCATGTTGTCCATAATACTATTCAAGGTTTCAGTTATCAAATTCATAGCAAGCAAATATTAATAGTCACTGTGGTCAGGATGGGGAGGGGAGGGACTGGGGATAGAAGAGGGTGAGGGTAAGTGTTTCTCCCACTGGGTGAAGCTCCATCCTAGAGACCTGCTCACTGTGTCATCATCCCGCAGGCAGAACCAAGGTCAGATCACAACCCTTGGACTTGGTTGGGTTAGGGTTTCCAAGTTCCTTGATGGAAGACTATAGTCAATGTCTGAGGGAGTAACTAGAAATTTTCTCTTACATTTGAAAACATTACCTTTTAGGTGCAGCAGTATCTCCAGTATATATTCTCCCAAAGAAATAGTTCCAACCAGATGGCTGTTTCCATGGTGCTGGGACTGCACCCGTGGATTGCAGATATTAAAGATCATCAGTATCTTGCAGCAAAAAGAGCCATCAAAACAGGTTGGACTTAGGATATTTCGAGTTTCCAGTGTCCAGTGGGAGTGAGGGGTGGTGCACAAGGGTGGGAGATGTGGATAAAGCAGACACATTTAAAACTCCAAATATCGACCATCCTTTTTACACAGGCTGTATTACCGTGCAGGGGTCTTTTTATACACTGTCTCATCAATGTGGTCTCTCAAAACATCTTACCCTTCATGTGATCATTGTAATGTCCAAGTGTCATAAACCCCAAAGACTACCAGAAAGCGGAATCCAATGCAATTGCAGAAAGCCTGTATTTATTTCGGATTAGTCCGAGCTCAGTCCCACTTACACCAGTGAGGGCCTGGTGAGAAAGAGAAAGAACTTAACATATCAATGGGTTTTATAGGAAGGGTGGTGCCACTACCTTGGCTGACCTGATTGGTTGGGTTAGGGCTAGGGTCCAGTTACTGGGAGCTGACCCCGCCCCGCGCTGCCCTCTCACCCCGCCCTGCCCCCTCACCCTGCCCTGCCCTCTCAATGACGAGATGAAGTGAGGCCAGTGAAGTAGGCATTATTTATTTCTGGCTGTGGTTGACCATGGGTAACTGAGTTTATGGAAGTGCAGTCATGAATAGGAGGGACTACTGTATTACAGATGGGGCCTTAGGCCACACCCCTGACAATGCCAAAGCTGGAGTTTGAGGTCCAGACCTACTGGGAGGACCAAGTCTCTGTGAGGGTTGTCAGGACAAGGGACACAGGCATGAAAAATTGGATGAAAAGCCCCATTCCAATGCCTCTAGGTGCAGCAGTATTTTACCAGTAAAATTTGGGAGTGAAGAAAAGAGGAAGATAAGTCAGGCAGGTAAATGTAATGATAGCTGAAGAGAGATGTGTGATCCACATGTCAAGGTCAACAATAAAGACCTGAGATGCTCTTGCAGGAATGCAGGAGTCACCTTTTGGTCTATGTGTGATAAACCACCAAGTACATCAACGTTCTTCACATTCATGCCTTGCTCTGTGGATTTAGACCATGTGGCATATTCTCTTTTCTGTCTTCGTTTTATTTTTCATTCCCACTCCATCACTGGCAACTTGTCCTTCTTGCCTGGAAGGTTTGAGCCCATCTCTTTCTAGATCTTAGACCATTAAACTATTTCATGGAATACATTGAAATCTGAGTACAAATATTCAGGCAGTCAGGTGATAGTTGACTATAGCGGTTTATTTATATACTAGAGACCTGTGCACTGATTCGTGCACTGTTGGGGTCCCTTGGCCTGGCCTGTAGGGATTGGGCTGAAACCAATCTTGGGGTGCAGGTGAAGCATATTCGGGGCTGACATTCCCCAGCAGCAACCTAATCCATGGCCAATTCCGTGAGGACTCAGGCTCCCTTCTCTACTGGTTGGAACGTCTGCCCCCTGGTGATCATTGTATGTCATAGCGACCAGGCGAATGGTCAAAGGGTAAGACAGTCACTTAGGCTTTTATATAGAGAGATTGGTTACACACACACACACACACACAAAACAACAACAACAACAACAACAAAACACAAAAACACAAAGTCCCACTTTTCTAATATTTAATTCATGAAACAACCATAAAAGTAAGTACATCTGTGCTGCTCTTCCCAAAAATGCATGACCTCTTCCAGTTATGAGAAAACAGATATACCCAAATTGAGGAATTACAACCAATTTACAACCAATCAGTACTCTTCAAGAGGGTCAAGGTCATGAAAGACAAGGAAAGACTGAGAAGCTGTCACAGACCAGAGGAGATTGAAGAGTGGTGACAAATGCAGTGTAGAATTCTGGATGGGATCGTGGCACAGAAAAAGAGGAAAGAGTCATGACATTCCAATAAGGTTGGAGTCTGGTTAATAATATTCCAATTTTAATTTCCTATTCTTGATAAGTGCACAATAGGTATGTAAGTTGTTAATGTTAGGGGAAGAAGGGTTAGGGGCACCTGGGAACTTTACTATTTTTGCAACTTTCTATAAGTCTGAAATTACTTCAAAATACAAAATTTTTGAAAATATCTTTTTTTTTTTTTTTTTTTTTTAAAGTAGGTAGCTGTAAAGAAGGCAAGCAGTTTTCTTCTGGATGCTACTGACTATTTTAGAATATAAATTGCATGATAGCAAGAAGCTTACTTACCCATGCACCAAATGTAATGGTGATTACTGGGCGTAGGCTTGTCCTTATGTTATTCAAATGCCTTCTTTTCCTGTTTTAGTGTTTGGAACAGAGCCAGATATGATCCGGGATGGATCAACCATACCAATTGCCAAAATATTCCAGGATATTATCCAGAAGAGTGTGCTGATGCTTCCACTAGGTGCTGTTGATGATGGGGAGCACTCTCAGAATGAGAAAATCAACAGGTAGGCTCCTGTGGGGGCTACGCCCTCACTGCCCAACCCCAGGCCTGCACACATCAGAACCTCCAGACAAGCTGCATACTTTAGATTGAATTGATATCCTCAAATCTTTCTGTTCACATTGTAGACTAGTTTTCCTCCATCATTTGAATGGAAATAACAGTGTTTCTCTTACTTCTCTCATTAGGTGGAACTACATAGAGGGATCCAAATTGTTTGCTGCCTTTTTCCTAGAGGTGGCTCAACTGCATGAATAATGACAGGAACCTTCCAGCTTAGATCTGACCTGCTAATACCCTGGACAGGAAAGGAACCTCAATATCCAGAGAATTTTGGTCCAGAAAATAATGTTTTCCCTCCCATTTAAAAGATCTTTGGACAGTAGGACCTATAAGTATAGACATTGGGAATGGTCTAAATTCCCATTGCAAGGCTTTCTAAAGTCACAGCTTCCTTTACCAATCTGATCTCCCCAAGTTCAGCTGCGGTAGCCCAGGATTGGAGCTCCCCTCACAATGATTGGTGTAGTCACTGTAGCTTGCTTTCTAGGTCCAGAAGTACTCATGACACATAATCATTCCATACAGTGACTGTCAGTACTCACCCCAATCTTGCTTGTACCATATCTTCCTTTTATCTTATTAATAAAAACCATGGTCTCTACCACTGACTACCATGATTTCCCTGTGGGTTCATTTTTAGAGGAGTTACTAGAGCTTGATACCATGTTAACCTCTTGCTTCCCTTTCATTTATTTTTCCTGCTCTGAAAAGTTCTGAAATAGAAATGATCAATATGCATAGCCTCATGTCACTTGGGATTCCTTGTGTGAAGATGAGTACTTTTTATCCCAAGCTCCTTTACCTTTGTTGTGATGGATGCCAACAGACCACCTGATTTCTGCTCTTTCTTTCTCCCCATCAGGAAAGGCCCACTCGTTCTTTCCAACATCTGTGCATATGTAAATTTGCTAAGCAGAATCAATCCTGATAGTTCACTCAGCCCATTGGAATTTTATTCAATGACTACATCTAAATTGCTCAAAGCTTTTAATAGCATCAGTGATAGATAGAGAACTAATCAACCCTGACATCAGTAACACACTCTATATTTAAAGCCATCAGCCAGTGTGCATCCATTAATCATTTCAGTTAACCATCTTGTTTGCTTGATTGGGTTTGATAGTGTACACAAACAGATAAGAATGTAATTTTTCTAAGGCTGAGAATGTAAACAAATCAATTCAATCTTTATGAATTCATTATCTAAATCACATTAATGGAGAAGAATTTAAGGGTTTATTAAAAATGTTTCTCTTGTGATTCAAAATAAACCAAAGCATAAGGCATTCCATCTCTGTGGGTGGGTCCTTGAAATGTCAGTGTTAAATTTTCACATCTGAAATGTCTGGGTCATGGGGCCAGTGATCCACTTACTCTGACTCCAGTCACAGAAATGGGACCTCACTTAGGCTTTAGCCTGTGTGTGTGTGGAGAGGGACACACCCAAAGGGTCCACTTGTCTGAATGAAAGAACATCAAGTCCTGGCAGTTAGTGTTAGCAGGTGTTTCATATTCTTCAATATTAAATTTGATTTGTGCTTGCTGGATTACATTGAATCGTGTGACATTTGGGATTTTTGTGGGACCTACCTGACGTTATTTGGCAGAGTTCCCAAGAACTAATTGTACTAGAGGTCTAGGATGCTAATTTTATTTTTAAAAGGGTGTTCAGATAAGTCAACTTACCAAAGCAGGTTGTAAAATACTATATTGTCACTACTTCTGAGCAATGTAACATCAGTTTTACCAAGTTACTGAGTAATAAGATATATTCTTTGATCTTCACTCCTGCTGAATCTGAGACCTGCAGTGTCTTGGTTAATTATTCAGCTGCCACCAAGTGAGAATGGAGGAGGACGAACAAGGTCATTGAATCCAGAGATTCTAACCCTGGGATGCCTGAGTCCAGGCCTTTCTGCCTCCCCGTCACCCCAGCTCCCATAGGTCTCTCTGGATTGTCCACTTGGCCTTGAGCCATCTAGCTGCCCCAGTGCTGCTGTGATAAGCATGATCTTCCAGGTTGTTACTTTCAGAGGTAAGAGAAATCTACCAATTACTGGCAAGGAGACAAATTAATCAATTGTGAAAAGACAAAGAAGTTGAGGATAGGGACATTTAAATATTTACTTTAAGAATTTCATTGAAATCCTAACCAGTTTGGCTCAGTGGATAGTGTTGGCCTGCTGACTGAAGGGTCCCAGGTTTGATTCTGGTCAAGCACATGTACCTTGGTTGTGGGTATATCCCCAGTAGGGGGTGTACAGGAGGCAGCTAATCAATGTTTCTCTCTCATCGATGTTTCTGACTATCCCTCTCCTTTCCTCTCTGAAAAAATCAATTATATGTATATATAAATTATAAATTTACATAAAATTTATAATTTATATATATTTAATAAGTTATAAATTTATTAAAAATCAATTATATATATAAATTATAAAACTATATTTATATATTAAAGAATTTATAATCCAATAAAGAATTTCATTGAAGAAAGATATACACATGGGTGAAAAGTGTGCTTGTTGGGATATGTGGGGATAGCTTGATCAGGAAGGAACATAATTGGACTGGAGGAGGGCAGTGTGTCAGGGTTAGGGGTTATGACCATCAGTTGGATTTGGTAGATGCTCTTAAGGAAAACTACTGAGGACTGTGACTGTTTTTAGCTTTCTGTTGTAGTCATAAAGTGTACTGGCTGGGAAACCTGTGTGTGTGTGTGTGTGTGCACTGGACAGTGGTACATATTGCCTACTTACCGCCTGAGGAGGGCAATGGACAAGCACACACAGAGGACCTGCTCCATGCCTCTTCTCATTCCACAGCTCATCCCAGTGCACCTCTCCCCAGGCCTCTGTGTCAGCCAGAAGCCAGGGACACCCAGCCCAGCCCCCTCTCCTGAGAACCAGACCCAGATCCTCCTGTGTGTTTCATATCAAGAACTCAACTCTTCCTAAATGGAAACTTTCATCTATCCTCCTAAACCTGTTTACCCTCTGAGGTTCCCTGCTATGGTAAATGGACTATGAGAATCTTGAGTTTGTTTTTTTTTTTAAATATATTTTATTGATTTTTCACAGAGAGGAAGAGAGAGGGAGAGAGTCAGAAACATCGATGAGAGAGAACCATCGATCAGCTGCCTCCTGCACACCCTCCACCAGGGATGTGCTCGCAACCAAGGTACATGCCCCTGCCCGGAATCGAACCAGGGACCCTTCAGTCCGCAGGCCGACGCTCTATCCACTGAGCCAAACCGGTCCCGGCAGAATCTTGAGTCTTTTTGAACACTTCGTCTTTCAAATCCAATTCAATATCAAGACCAAAAGCCACCACTTCATTCCATCTGCATTGTGACCTCCAAGATCCTGTGAGCCAAATCTTCTAACTTTGGTGGGTTATTGCAAAAGCCACTACCTAATCTCTGCTTACCTGGCAAACCTCACCAGTGTACAGCCTGTGTGTCCCTCCCACTTGCTTAAAACCCTGGAGTGGCCAGCTGGTCCTAGGGTGAAACCCCATCACAACTTGGTCTACAGAGTGGCCCTCTCTGTTCTCTGTTTTCTTTGCTGGCTTCATTATGCCTCTCTACTTAGGCCCTTACATGCCCCAGATCCTTCTGCTACCTCTCCCTGTCCCTGGCACATGACCTCTCCTCTTGGTCTGGCTTATCCCCCCCAACCCTGGACTCCATGTTGTTCTTTAGATCTCGGCTTAGTTGTACTTTTTCAGAGAAGCCTTTTCTGATTCCCCTAATGAGTTAGGTGTCCCTATTCACCATCATATTCTCTGTAGTTCTGTTGTGCCATTTGTTATCATTGTATTTAGGTACATATTTGTATAATGAAGAAACAGCCAACCCCATTTCCCCCTGCTAGATTGTAAACCCTTAGGTTCTGTCTATTGTGGACTCTCCAAAATTCCAGACATGTCATGGGTCTTCAGGAAACATTTACATAATAGATGAAGATCTCCACACTTGTATGACCCATCTACATGCTTCCATGTTTCCCATCATTTAAGCAAACTTTTAAGCTCTTTACATAACATCAGATTCCATTTCCAACCAATCTCTGTACTTCAAGGCCCAGCAAAGTGCATTGCATACAATAGCTACTCCTTATTTCTTGCTAAAATCATCCTTTTGATTCTGCAGTTACAAGTTTTAGGGTGTCCCTGCCTGGTGTCCCACCTGAACTACTATATTTTTGTTGTTGTTAATCAAGGATATTTTTCCATTGATTTTTTTTTTTTTTTTTTTTTTTTTTTAGAGAGTGGAAGGGAGGGAGACAGAGAGGAAGAAACATCAATGTGAGAGAGACAAAACAATTGGTTGCCTCCAGCACACAGTAGGGGCTGGCCATGGATTGAGCTTGTAACCAAGGTTATGTGCTCTAGGCCAGAAAAGAACAGGTGACTTTTTAGATGCTCAATCCACTGAACCAAACTGGCTAGGACTGGACTTCTATCTTTATGCTCTTCACCTCATGTATTCCTTGTTGAAATCATCTTGGGAGCAGCTAATCCTGGGAAAAGTACATAAAACAAGTCATGCTGAGGTGATAACAGCTCATGTGTACACTCCCAGGCATCACCTGTCTTCACAGGGTCATGCCTTAGTTCAGAGGCCACAAAGCAGCAGCATGAGAGCCCAGAAGGCTCCTCACTGTGTCTCATGTAGTCTTCACAATGCCCAAATGGGATCTTTCAGTCCACAGGCCGACGCTCTATCCATTGAGCCAAACTGGTTTCGGCTAATGTTCCTTTTTAATTCAAGTTTGAATATTAATTGAACATGTAATAGATAAATAATTAAATAATTATTTGAGATCTTGATTATATATTTGTTTCTGTGATAATGTAACTATGGTTAGATCTAGCATAGTTATGTTATGTCTGTAATACCATTCTGCTGCCTTATATGATGAGCAATAAAATTTACATTTTTATTTATTTATGTATTTTTAGAGGGAGAGAGGTAGGGAGGGAAAGAGAAAGAGAGAGAGAGAGGGAGAGAAACATGGATTTTTTTGTTCCACTTATTTATACATTCATTCCTTGACTCTTATATGTGCCCTGACTGGAGATAGAACCACAAACCACAACCTTGGTGTATCAGAATGATGGTCTAACCCAGTGGTTGGCAAACTCATTGGTCAACAGAGCCAAATATAAACAGTACAAAGACTGAAATTTCTTTTGAGAGCCAAAATTTTTAAACTTAAACGATATAGATAGGTACATTGCTATTAACTTAATTAGGGTATTCCTAAGTTGGCCTTTGCTAAAAATGTCCTCAATCTGATTGAGGCATGTGGCTTGTGAACCGTGGTTTGCCTACCACTGGTCTAACCAACTGAGCTACCCTACCAGGGCAACAAGCAAGGTCTAACACTTGCACATTTTCCTTCGGTTCTCCCACTGACCAACATGGAAACAACTACTTTTTATTTTGTAAAGTACTTAACATGTAAGAAAGATAACCTTCCTCCTCACTGCCTTGAAAAGAACTTTCCTCTCTAGGAAGCAAGTCCTGGGAGGCAGGGGCTGGGTTCAGTCAATTGATGGAAGACAAAGGCAGAAATACAGAAGATTTTCTGCAGCAAAGTGATGTTTCTTTTCTTTAAAATTTTTTCAGCATGATGTGAAAGAGAATGGATGGTAGGTGTAATGACTATAATTTCTTAACAGTTATGGTAAGTAAATAAATGCTTCTGAGCTTTTTAAATTTGGGTAGTGTGAAGAAAAATTTGTCATTATGTGGAAAAATTATACTTAAAACCACTGTTCTAGTGTAATTTCTTATTCAGAATGAGAAAAGATGTCAGATAAATTATGCCTTTGAGTATAACAGAAAATATGAAGTTTTAAATCATTTCACCTCCCACACTGAAATTCACCAAAAGACATTTAAAAAGAACTTATATTTAAAATTCTAGTGTGGGTGGTTAAGTGTTCATAGCACACCATCACTGTTATTGTAGGTGGGCATTTGAATGTAATGACAGAAAATGCTAATTTAAAGAAAATTAGAACTTCAAAAGACACTATTAAAGTAAGTTAGTCATCAAAAATTAGTCACCCCAAATGACCTCAATGTTTCATTTCAAATTTTATGTAATTATCCTATCTAATAAAGAGGTAATATGCTAATTGACCATCACACCCTCACAAGATGGTGGTGCCCAGTCCCCTCAGCCCTGCCTCATCCAGCTGGAGTCTCTCAGTCCCCTCCGTCTTGCAGGGGAAGGTAGTTGGGGGCGATTGCACTGGCAGGGGAGGGCAGTTGGGGATGATCATGCTGGCAGGGGAGCAGTTAGGCATAAATTAAGCTGGCAGGGGAGCGGCTATGGGCTATCAGGCAGGAAGGCAAGTGGTTAGGAGCCAGCAGTCCCGGATTATGAGAGGGATGTCTGACTGCCAGCATGATTGGAGATGGAGCACGCTGGGCTGAGGAACACTTCCCCTTCTCCCCTCCACATGAATTTTGTGCACCAAGCATCTAGCAATCAAATAAAGGAGGTTACCTAACTTCATTTAAAACTCCATTTAAAGAACCAGAAGGCAGAGCTCTGGCCTATTACATCAGCACAAAGTGAGGGAAGGAAGTTTTAAAAAGGAGAGTCCCAGAGGGGAAGCACCAATTTCTGCATATTCTGCCTAAATCTCTGGATGACTTATAAACTATGGATGTGTGGAGCAGATGAAATCCTCCCAGCTAAGGCTGAGGGAGGATAAACACAGCCCAAATAACTGTCTGTTAGAACAGTAAGTACAATCAGCCTCTTTGGAGGAACATAACTGAATTCAGAATCTCTACCGATTACTCAGATGTCTAGCATACAAATCAAAATTACTAGACATTTAAGAAAGAGGAAAACATGATTCATAACGAAAAGAAACCAATGAGCTTAACCATGAAGAAATAAGGAAAAAAACTCTAGCTGCTTTGAATAGATGTTTGGAGATGACGGGAGAATCAGGGAACATATAAGGTAGTTAAACAGAAATGATCCAATCTGCAGGTCTGAGAGAAAATAAAAATAAAACAAAAGATAGCTTCAATATGCTGTGTATAATATCAAGGTGTGTAATATGTATATTTTATTGGAATTCAAGAGAAAAAAAATATGGACAGTTCTCTCCTTCCTCTTAAGGAACCTCTTTACTGGGACTATATCCTAGCTACAAGACCAGATTGGTAGGAGTCGTCTTTGTGTGAATTTGGGACATTGAAAGGGGGAAATAGTTACCAACTTTACCCAATATGGACAGAACCAGAGAACATGACATCACTTTGAGCTTAAAATGAAAATAATATCCCTATTTAGAGAGGTGATAAGAGATAGTGCATTTAAGGTTTTGGCATAATGCCTGTCATTTATGAAAGTTGGTATATATCTTTTGTACATTCTCCTTTTAATTTTCCAACCTAGTACTGTAAAAAAGTTTACTACTCATATCTAATAGGAAAAGTTACATATACCTAGAAAATGATGTACACCTATTGCTTTACTTCCTCAAATATGATAGTGTATACCTATTTTACTTGTGAAGTTTGAAAAGCTGCTCTGAATTTTTCCTTTATACTTTCTTAGACTGCTACTATGATAGATTTGGTAATAATCCTTCTTTAGCTTTTAAGTTGCTTCTTGTTCCAAGTAAAAGAAAACCTGACAGACAATAACAGGACCTTTTTTTTTTTTTTTTTTTTTTTTTTTTTTTTTTTTTTTTTGCTAATGTGAGTGGAAAGGTCCCAACAGGGCTGGCTTTGCCTGAGTCCTGACACAGGCCGACTGTCTGAGAGCCTTAGGCCTTCACCAGGTGTCTGTGGACTATTCATGTCAGATATGACATGAATAGTCCACAGACAGAGAAATCCTTGCTCTGAATTTCACCCTTAGAATCAGAAAACTAGTCCTTAATCAGACCAATGGAAACTCCCAACTAGAAATGAGGGACATTGGGTGGTTGGAGAGATGATCTATCTATATAAAAAGCCAGAGACTGTAATGCTATAATGACCTGAACTACGAGTCACTATGTTGCCCAGTGTGGCCAGCGAACCAGCCCGATCAGGGGGTTGGGCCGCTGGCCAACTTCCTGTGGCCCCTCCACCAGCCGGCCTGCCCCTGATCAGACTCTCCCACCCCAATCAGGGGTGTGGCTGGTGGCCAAATGCCCCCCTTACCCCCTGGCCAGCCCTGTCCCCAATCCTCCAATAGGATGCGGGGCTGGCCAGCCAACCTCCTGCAGCCCTGCCCCCTATGTGCTCCTACCACCCAGATAATTTGCAGCCCCTTCCCCTGGATGACCCCACCCCTGATCTCCCCCCCAACCCCAATAGGGGGCAGGGCCGGCCAGACAACCACCCATGGCTCCTTCCCCAGGCTGCTGGCCCCCAATCCCAATCTGGCCTGGGACCCACCGGCCAATCACTCGAGGCCCCTTCCTGCAGCTGGCCCGGCCCTGATTGGGGCAGGCCGCCGGGACTCCACCTGTACATGAATTCGTGCACTGGGCCTCTAGTACAATTATAACAGAATTGAGTTGGCTCTCTGATGAGTGAATAGTAGTGACTGTTCCATATTATATTAATTTTAATTAAAGACCAGCAGTTTTCTAAAAACATATTTTTATTGATTTCAGAGAGAAAGGCCAAGGGAAAGATAGAAACATCAATGATGAGAGAGAATCATTGATTGGCTGTGTTCTGCATGCCCCCTAATGGGAATCAAGCCCACAACCCAGGCATGTGCCCTTGACTGAAATCAATGTGCCTGGGATCCTTCAGTTTGTAGGCGATACTCTATCCACTAAACCGTACACATACCCCCAGGGGTACGGAAAAGTTTGGTGGGGGTACGCGTTGCACCGGAGTTTGGTGGGGATATGCACTGCACCATGCTTAGCTGCGCCTAATTCTACGTTCTCATGAGTACGAGGGGTACTCAGCGTTACAAAAATTATAGAAGGGGTACACATATGTCAAAAGTTTGGGAAACACTGCTCCTGAACCAGCTAGGGCAAGACCAGCAGTTTAAAACTAAATACGAGGAAGGCAGTAACCAATGGGAAATTTGTATTATTTATAATACTCAAGTAACTAATTTTTTATGGTAGAAGTATTAGGATAAATATGAAAATTTAAATGGTTTAAACCATCTTTTCCACCAATTATGTGTAACTGTTGTTATCTTTCCTTAAAATTCTATTAGGTTTCTCTGGTCAAATATAATATCTACTCATTGGCCACTTCTCTTTCCATCCCTGGAACTGTTGATGGGCAGGGCCACTGCAAAAAAGGCAGCATGGAGAGGGCATGATACAAACGTAGCACATCCCAATAAATCCACACACTTAAAAAAAAAAAAATACATACATATATATATATATATATATATATATATATATATATATATAGATTTCAGAGAGGGAGAGGGAGAGATAAAAATATCAATGATGAGAATCATTGATTGGCTGCCTCTTGCACACCCCCTACTGGGGATGGAGCCCAAAACTTGGACATGTGCCCTGACCAGAAATCAAACTATGACCTTCTAGTTCCTAGGTCAACACCCCACCAGAGCTTGATGGCCAAGCAAATCCACACACTTGGATGGACAATAACTGAATGTCAAAACTGTGAAATTTTCTTTAGGTTAATTTGTGGCAAAGAAAGAACTATAACCTAGACTTCCTTATTCTATGGCAGATGGATTTGAGGATAATCCTCAACTTAATGGTGCTCCCACCCCTAACCCTTGGGAATGGCTCCAACTATGATTCAGGAATGCTACAGAAACATTTAAGACAGATTATTGCATGTAAAACTATAATGTAGAACATTACTTGTATCTCACAGATAAAATTCTCCTTGTTTGGAGCAGTCTAAGATGATGAGGGGAGGCATCAGGTACAGGTGCAAGGATAAGTAGTGCTTTAAGAAAACTTGTCTGCAATATTAGAAATCATTAGTCAATGTAGAGAGCAGAGTTCAAAGAAGCTGCATTTCAGAGAAAAGTGGTGGATTGGGAGCTCCAACATTGGGAGGGGAACCAACAGCTCTTTCCAGTCAATGGAAGGAGTGGAACCTTGGAGCAAGCCACAAGGGCTCTGAGTTTCACATGAACAGCCTACATTTGGCTGGGCTGCCATCTCAGTCCAGAAAAGTTGCTTGGCCTCCTATCCCTGGGACCTCCATCCTTTCAAATGCTAAACAAAAGTTAGAGAAGTGTTGGTCTATTCTTGCTTTATAGCAATACTGCAAACATAAATTAAAAATTCTTGTCCTGTGGCTACATAAGTGTGGAAAAATGATTTTTTAAAAAGTCCCAACGTTTTACAAACATTTACATGTAATGTAAATATAATTATAATAAAAATAATTATTTAAATTTTATAGATTATATAATAAACCTTTATATATATATTTTATATATTTATATATATATAAATTTTCCTGATGAGACAAACATTATCAAAATTTTTCTATATTCATGAGTTTTTCTAGAGCCCTGAAATATAGTAGATGCTTAATAAATAATAGCCATAATCACTATTAGTATTATTTAACAGAGCAAAGTCCTTTATAAGAGTAATATTATTATACCCTATTAGTATGATTTAGAAATTTTAGTCTCTTCTATTATTTCAAAAGGGAACTTTATCCTGAATAACTCATTTTACACCCGAGGAGGAAAAGGTTAAATTGACTTCCTTAAGGTGATATTATGATGTAAATGATCAGGTCTCAGCAAAATAATACATATTGGAACTGAAAAATCAACTCAGATTCTACTTCACTGCTCAGAAGATGTACTGTTAACTAAATTCCTAAGGTAAGAAAGGTAGCAAGATGCAACACCTGAAGACCAACAGAAGGCCTAATTCACATGGAGAATTGTGCTAGCTACTATTATTGTTGAGAAGTTTATCACCTGTCCTACAAGACTAATGCTGTTAAAATAGATGGTAAAGATTTTATTAATAAGCGCTACATTTTCAAGTAAATTTTAAGTGAATTTCTAGGGAACTCTGAAGATAGAATCTAGTTTTAATTATCTTTCATTCAATAGGCATCCAGTAAATGTTGGATAATGACACAGATATAACATTGACAAGCTGGTCACCTGTTCTGAGAAACCTGTTTTCTAAGTTTTTATACAATTTTTAATGGACAATTACTGAGTCAGTATGTAGAAAAGTCTTGACTGTGGAGTTTAGAGCTAAATCCTACTTTTACTAGCCGTGTGATCTTGGGAAGGTTGACGCTTCTAAACAGCCCTTTCCTACTGTGGAATACATGAGAATTCCTTTGGATTCTATTGAGAATTCAGATAAGGTGAGTTCTCTATCCCAGCGATTTACCTTTTTCATCTCATGGCACACATAAACTAATGACTAAAATTCTTCAGCACACTGACAAAACTATACATATAATTTTGATTCATTCACACCAGTCGTGGGTATGCCTGCCGCTCTCTGGACCTTAGTGAGATGGGCGCCTGTTGGCTGTTTTCATTTTTTAATTTGACAATCTAAGGGAAAAGAGGTCAGTGCCCCTGACTAGTCAGGTATTGCATGTTTCAAAATTCTTGCCACACACCAGTTGAAACACGGCTCTATCCTAATTAGTCTGATTTAAATAGCACTGAGCTGAAACTGGCCTTGAGAGATGTTGTGGGTAGGAAGCCTATCATTATAAAGGCATTATTTCAAAGCCTACTCACTTTATCTTCCTAAATATAATTCTGATTATTTAACAGGTGCCCCTGTGCCTACAGGAGAAGTTGTAACTCTTCGCCATCTAACCCCACGTGGGGTACCGCTGCCCATCTCTAGATAAAGATGTTGCTGTCCTTGCACTTTTCAAGTTTGGTCTTCCTTCCTGGGTCCCGAGTTTCCAAAGACAGGGTTCTGGATTCGAGGCCCTAGGATGTTCCCGCACAAGGGGTAGAGGGGCTGTGACTGGAGCGGAAGGTGTCTTTCTTCGGCCAATCCTTGTGCCGTTAACGTCCACAAACAGTCCACGCAGGAGCGTTTTAAACACCCGAGGCGTTTTCGGTTCCGATTGCCCAACTGAACCGCCACACTGAACTCCTTTGTCTCGGAATTCGGCTCCGTACTCCCTTCGACTTGTGACTGCGAGGACCCCAATTTGAGTCACCGGAGAGCTTTTTCTCTTAAATCTGGAGGAGCGCACGCGCCTGGGCCCAGCAGAAATATCTCGGTCCTCTAATGAGGGCCTCGGCTGCGGCATCGCTAGGGCCAAGGCCCCTCAGGCCTTCGCAGCGCCCGGGGCGCGTCGGCTTCTCCCTCGGGGTTTTCCAAGGCGGGAGGCGTGGGGGTTGGAAGAAGGACGGGAGGCGGAGGCAGAGTCGCCCGGGAGGAACCCGCTCGCGGACCCTCTAAGTCCCAGGTGGCTCGACGCGGCCGACACCGCCAGGTTTCCAGCCGAACCACTGTCTCTCCTTTGGACTGACTCCCTTGGCTTTCCGTTTACTCTTGGGGAGGGGCGGGACTTCCGGCTTCATCCCCGAGCGACTTCCGGCAAGAGATGATGTACCGAAAACAAGACGGCACACGGACCCGTTGGCCATTCGAGGTAAAGAAAGAGGGTACTTGGAGTGGGTTTTACTAAACCGGTCCCGAGATCCTGTATTTTGGCTGTAGCGTCCGGCGGTCGGTTCGCGACGGAGTTGTCCAGGGAGCCGCCGGAAGTCGCTCAACGGAAAGGCAGGATGTCCCGCCCCTTCCTCCCAGAGGGAAGACGGTGAGCCGGAGGAGTCAGTCGTAGGGGCAGCAGGAGCGATCCTGTCGGCAAACAGGTAAGTTACTGTCTGGCCGGGGCGGGGGGTTTGGAGGCGGGGACCGTCCAGCGTCAGCGCGGGGCCTGGGGGCGGTGGCTTGCGGGCCGGGGCGCCGGCGGCTGGACGCCGGGAGCCCCGCCAGGGCCCTTCGCTCTTCCTCCTCCCCCTTCCCCCCCCGCCTCCGCCCCTCCCGCTCGTCGGTCCCTCCCGACGCCTCCCAGACTCGCCCGTCACAGGCCTGCGGGTGCTCGCCACCGCCGGCCTCCGCTCCCTCCCGCCCCTGCTTGCTCCGCTCCCAGCCCCGGGCAGGCTCACGTGCACCCGCGGGCTTCGATTTTCCCGCGGCGCCAGGATGTCAACGCTGCAGCGGCGCCCCTCACCGCCCGCTGGCTCAGGAACAGACCCAAACACGCCCGTGCGGAGCCGCCCGCGGTTGTAGTCTGGGCGGTGGTTTCCTTAGCCGCCCGCCCACTCGGCCTCCCTAGCTGCCACCCTACCTCCTTCCGTTAAGGACGCTGGGCTGGCAGCGGCCCCACGCTGCGATCGCAGTCGCCGTGGCTGATGCGGGGGCCCGGCCTCTTGGGGTTTCACCCGCCCCAGCGCTGGGAGGGAGCCCGCTGGCTGCCGCACGCCGCTGTTCTGGCTGCGCGTCTGTCCCTGCAGCTGCACAGCTCCCAGCCCGCGAGCAGCCCCGCGTGTGCCCGCCGCTCTCTGGACCTTAGTGAGCTTGGCGCCTGGAGCTGCTGACCCCTGTCGGTTGCTTTGCATTTTGAACAGCCCACGTATTTCATTGGGGAACTCTGGAATAGGATATGTTGGCAGGCTGGACATCCATACACACACGTAGGACTTATTTGTTTTATAGGTAATCATAGCCCTAATGGTGATTGAGGTGTAATTTTACCGTCTGTGCCGGTGGATCACCTAATAGTGTACTCGTGCTTTGCGGTGGAGAATTGTGCTAGTTACTATTCTAACTAGCTACTAACTTAGCTAGGTAGTCCACTTGGAACACCATATACGTGGGGAAGGGCACTTGCGTGTGGATTAGAACATCATTAGGAGAACATAGAAATCTTGTAGGAATTAGTATTCCCTTTTTTGCCAGATGAGAACCAGATTAAATACTTTGGCCAAAGTTAACATCAGGATTCAGATCTCAAGGTGTTTGTTACTCATTCTTTTTCAAGTTTGCTACATGTGATATTACAGACTCCTTCTGGCACGTCTGAAAAATGTTAAGGCAGGGCTGTCAAGTAGCAAATGTCTTATTGCCTCTTACTTAAGGCAGTTGTGATTATTGCTGTTAATTGTTGCTACTGGTGCCTTAAAAAAGCTGTTTAGGAATAATTTAAGATTTACAGAAAAGCTGCAAGATAGGACACAGTTTTACTGGTATTCAGTACAGTTGCTACACTTCAACAAAATTAGTTCCTGCTCTATTCCAGACATAATTCTAGGTGCCGCAGAGGATGACATAGGTCTAGTAGTTGAAGAGACAGATACACAAAGAGGATGCCTCTTGGAAGTGCTGAAATGGAGATACAGGAGCACAGAGGACAGTGTCAGATTGCCTCAAAAGGAGTGGTGAGAGCTTTCAGGATACCTGTTTGAGTCTCAAGAATCAGTGGGTATTTATTTGATTAATGGGACATTTTCCCCAACATTCAACCTTATTAAGTTTGTTTTCTTCCAGGAGAACTCTCTAACCTTCTAATGTGATTCCCCCCATCTCTGAGATTCGTTTTGCAAGTTGTGAGAAGAATCCCAGTTTATAAATCTGTGAGAAGGAGATTGTTTCTTATGCAGTAATGGAGATTTCTATATAGATCTGTACCTTTTTAAGGTCTTTATTTTTCATACTTGTTAAATACTTTTAGTGGTCTGGTCACACATATTGCTTATGGATAGGAGTTTGGAACTATAATTTGTGTTAAATTCCCACACCAGAGGGGACATTTGAGTGTGTGTCTTGGTCAACTTGGACTACTGTAAGTAAATACCATAGCCTGGGCGGCTGAGAAGGCAGACATTTGTTTCTCACAGTTCTGGAGGTTGAGAAGTCCAAGTTCAAGGTGCAGGTTCCTGGTGAGGTGAGGGCTCTCCTGCCTTGCAGATGACACCTACTTGGTTTGTCCTCACATGGCAGAGAGCAAGAGAGAACTCTGGTCTGTCTTTCTCTGAAAGGAAACTGATCCCATCTTTGGGAGCCAACCCTCAATGACCTTATCTAAACATAATTATCTCCCAAAGGCCCCAACTCCAAAGGCCATAACATTGGGAATTAGGATTTCAACATAAGACTTTTGAGTCTGTGGTAGATGGGTTTCTTGGAATTTTTGTTATGTTTAATGAATTCCTCCAAAATAGACTTGATGGAGAACTACATAGGATGTCCCGACCTGCAGGGCAACAATGGGGGCACGCAGGAACCACCTAAGAGAATGAACAAACAAGGAACGCGAAAGAATGGGAGCAAGACAAGGTTCTGATCAAGCTCCGATTTTTATTCTCTGAAATGGCTGTATTTATACAGCAGAAACAAAGGGGGGCAGGGTTGCCTATGCAGGGGGGTCTTTGGTACCTGGCAACACAGGATTGGCTAACTGCCAGGGGCAGTGTGACATTCCAAGGTGCAACATTCCAAGGCTGGGCTATCTAGGGGGGGGAGGATCAGGAAGGGGAAGTGGCAGGAAGATGCTAAGCAGGAAGATGCTAAGCTGCAGGTTATCTTATCTTCTGGCCAAGCCCTCAGGGCACCGCATAACTTCTGCTAGAAGGAACTTAATTCTATTTCTTTAAGACTGAGTTGCTTGCCTCAACTCTGCTGGCTCCCAACAATAGGAAACTGTGAAATTAGCATTTATATGGCTTTTACTAAAGAAAATACAATTTTATTTTATTTTAGAGTTATTAAATAAGATTCAAGAGACCAGTGGATGAAGAAATTTTGAGTGGTGACCCACAGTGGTGCTCTTTTAACTTTTAGGTCTCATAGGAATGAATGCCCTCACAGAGTTATCAATGAGGGCATGAGGACTGGCATTGATCTATTATAGTTTCCTCAGTGTCTGATAGAGATGCTGAGCTCCACAGAAGCTAAGTGACAAATTTATCCCAGAGATTAGTGGCAGAGCAAGGATTAGAATCTGGCCTGATTTGCTGGCCGGCTGTTCTGTTCTTTCATCACTGATTCTCAAACTTACAGTGTTTCAGGGTCACCTTGGGGGCTTGTGAAAAGAGGGTCCTGACAGAGGTTCATTCACTAGTCTGGGCCGGGACTGAGAATTTGCATTTCTGACAAGTTTCTGAATTCTGTTGGAGCTTCTGGCTCTGAGACCACATTGTGAAAAACGTGGTTTTACAGTTCGTTTTTGATCTCTTATAAGAAGAGAATAAGAAAACCTGCATGGGTTTATACCAGCCTAACCTTTTCCCTGGTACTCAGAGATTCACATTTTTATTTCTTTTTTCTTTTTTAATATATTTTTATTGCTTTCAGAGAGGATGGGAGAGAGAGAGAGAAAGAGGGAGGGAGGGAGAGGGAGAGGGAGAGAGAGAGAGAGAGAGAGAGAGGGAGAGGGAGAAATGTCGATGATAAGAGAGAATCATTGATTGGCTGCCTTGTGCACGACCAGCCGGGGATCCAGCCGGCAACCTGGGTGTGTGCCCTTGACCAGAATCGAATGCAGGACCCTTCTGTCTGCAGGCTGACCCTCTATGCACTGAGCTAAACCAGCCAGGGCTGAGATTCACGTTTTAAAATTTTGAATTACAAACAGTGCACCAATGTCAAAATGATTAGGTGAAAAAAAGACTAGAAATGGATTGTTTGCCAGAGGGAGTCATTTTCAAGGATAATTTTTGTAGATAATTTTAGAGGTCAGAGCATGTTATTGTTGAAGGGGACACACTTGAGCTGTGAGGGTCCTCAGTCTTATCAACACTGACAGTAAAGAGGGTGTCCAGATCGATTGCCAGATTGTTTAGCAGTGAACATCAATTACTTCCAGTTTTGTTACGTGATGCATTTCTCTGTTATCTTGTGTGTTAAAATAGAGATCCTTTCTTATATATCAAAATCTCATGAGGCCCTAGCACAGTTACATGCCCATAGTAGTGAAAGTTGAACCCAATTAAAAAAGAGGAAGAGTGGGGAAATAAGGTAGTTTATTTATTTGGAGAGATTTCAGTGCCCTAGGAAAGTTACTTTGCTGTCTAGTTATCCCCACTGCAGGTTTTAGTGAATAAAAATTCCAACTTAAGCCTCATTTGTAATTATTGAATATTTTTAGAACAATTACTGGAGGAGATAGTGTATTGTTATGTTAGAGTTAATAAGTGGTAACCTATACTTTAAAAAAAGTCTTTCATCTGAAGTGATTTTTAAAAACTTTTTATATTGAAATAATTTTAGAATTACAAAAAGGTTGTAAAAATAGTCCAGGGAGTTGATACATACCTTTCAACCAGCCCCCCTTCATTAACATCTTTAACCACTAGAGGCCTGGTGCACGAAATTTGTGCATGGGGATGTGGGGGAGGGGGTCCCTTCAGCCTAGCCTGCACACTCTCCAATCCGAGATCCCTCTCACAATCTGGGATCGCTGGCTCCTAACTGCTCACCTGCCTGCCTGCTTGCCTGATCACCCCTAACTCCCCTCCCCTGCCCCCTGCCACCCTGATCGCGCCCCCAACTGCCCTCCTCCCCCTGTTGGCCTGGTTGCCCCCAACTGCACTCCCCTCCACCCCCGGCTGGCCTGGTCGCCTCTCATGGCCACCTCTTCTGGCCTGGTTACCCCCAACTGCCCCCCTGCCGGCCTGGTTGCTTCTTACTGCCCCCTTCTGCCAGCCTGGTCACCCCTCTCTGCCCCCTCTGCTGGCCTGGTTGCCCCATGTAGCCTGCTGTTCAGTCATTTGGTCGTCCCTCACTAACCCCCCTGCCAGCATGGTTGCCCCGTGCAGCCTGTGTTTAATTGTTTGGCATCCGTCACTAACCCCACTACTAGCCTTGTTGCCCATGCAGCCTACTGTTTGGTGGTTACTGTGAGGGCGTCATGACCAATTTGCATATTACCATTTATAAGTATAGATAGTGTAGTCATTGAGACCAGGCAGTTGATAATCTAACGTCTTCATTCGAGTTTCACCACTGATGTCCTTTTTCTGATCCAGGATCCAAACCAGTATTAGTTATTATGTCTATTAGTGTCTTCAATGTGACAGTTTCTTTCAGATTTCTTTATTTTTCAGGATCTTTTGAGGAATACTGGTCAATTATTGTGTAGAATGTTCATTGGTTTGGATTTGCCTGATTGTCATTAAGTTGAGGGTTAAGCATTTTTGGTAAGAATGCCACAGTGGTGAGGTTGTGCTGTTCTCTGAATTGTATTGGGATGCACGTGTATCATTGGTTGATCTCTTGGTTGAGGTGGTGTCTGACATCCTTCTGTGCTCTCAAGTGAAAAATTTTCCTGTTGTAATTAATAAGCCTCATGATTTCATTGATTTTGGTGCAGAAGTTTAAAAGAAATGAACATACAATGTTAGAACCCCTGGTGTGTGACCCTGGTGTGTGAACTATTTCTTTGGAGGGAGACTTCATTATTTGTCAGACCCAGGTATAGCAGAGGAGGGTAAAAGGAATAGGCACTGGGCTAACAGTTATTTGCTCAACTTGGTTTTGAATTGGAAGCAATGGAAACTGCCCGGATTTTTTTGCCATGGTTCTGCAGTATCTCACATCTGTCTTCCAGGGTATAGCTTTCCATAACTGAATTTCTTAAAATTCACAGATTTTCTTAAAATTTGTAGAAGATGAATACTCTTCCGTTCTAGGCAGTTGCATAAGGAGTTGCTTACCCACTCGCTAGTCCGTAGAGGTGGGTGTGTTCTCTTTGTAGGCCATGCTGATGAAATGCAAGATTATTACATATGCACACATATAAAGTGTCTTCTTTCAATATGATTGTGCCTTTAATATCCCAACCAGAGTAAATTGGAAGATATTAATTCTGTTCTATCTCCCTCACAAGCTCTTAACCTTCTTGGAGGCAGGAAACAGATTTCTTTTTATTTACCAATGAGTTGCTTGGTACCTGGCACACACAAAGCACTCAATAAATGTTTGTTAATAAATGAATATTATGTGTCTGTTTTGTTATTTGTTTTTATAAGTTCCCTGAATATTGTGAATACCTTCCCACAGCAACACTGCAGTGTACTCTGCAGGGCATTGAGTCTGCAATGTGCCACAGCAGCTGTATGGCTAACTCATCCTGCACTGTGGGGTATTAGTTTGTTTCAAGTTTGTTCTCTTATAAAGAGATATATGGTGAATATATGATACACATTTTATCCAGTTATTTCCTTCAGATAAATTCTGTGAAGAGTCATTGATGGCTCAAAGAAGATACATGTAAAGCTTTTATATAGGTATTGCAAAATTACTCGCTGGAAAGGTTGTATAGATTTATAGCTCAACCACACTACCCAATGCTTACCCAATGCAATAATAATAATAATAATAATATTTTTTAAATAATAATAATAATAATAATATTTTTTTAAGAATAAGACTAAATTATGGTTTTTTTGATGTTTCTAAGTAATATTTCTGGAGTGTGATGGAGTGGGGAATCATAGTCTGGCTAATTTGATAATAATGTTCAAACTTTCACATTGAAAATTTCCACTTTTTGTTTGCCTCAGTGATAGAGCCAAATAAACCTCAATAAAGTGTTTGACACCTAATCAATATTTTACTTGGGGCACTTTTTGTATCTTCCTAAAGTTGCACTTGGCGATCGATATCTATGGCCCTTAACAAACAGGAAACTTCGAGAATGGCATACATTTCTTTCTTTTTTTTTCTTTTTAAAAAAATATATTTTATTGATTTTTATACAGAGAGAAAGGGAGAGAGATAGAGAGTTAGAAACATCGATGAGAGAGAGTCATCGATCAGCTGCCTCTTGCACACCCCCTACTGGGGATATGCCCGCAACCAAGGTACATGCCCTTGACCGGAATCGAACCTGGGACCCTTCAGTCCCCAAGCCGACGCTCTATCCATTGAGCCAAACTGGTCCCGGTGAGAATGGCATACATTTCTAATTCATATCATTCACAAAAATCATCCATAAAAATCAAGAAAGGCTTAAATATGGAAGGCAGAACTATGAAACTCTTGGAAGACAATGTAGATCAGTAGTTGTGTGACTGATGTACGGGTGAGAATTTAAACATATCACAGAAGGTACAACCCATAAAAAGATGAGTATGTTTGACAGCAGTATTGACTACTTGTAATTTTTTAAAAATGGATTTTTCTATCTTTTTAAATTTTTTTTATTGATTTCAGAGAGAGAGGGAGAGAGATAGAAACATCAAGGATGAGAGAGAATCATTGACCGGCTGCCTCCTGCATGCTCCCTATTGGGGATTCAGCCCACAATTCAGCATGTGTCCTTGACTGGAATCAAACCCTGGACCCTTCAGTCCGCAGGCGATGCTTTACCCACTGAGCCAAACCAGCTAGGCAACCACTTGTGATTATTAAACAAAACCTAGCCGAAACTGGTTTGGCTCAGTGGATAGAGTGTCAGCCTGCTTAGTGAAAGTTCCCAGGTTCGATTCCGGTCAAGGGCATGTACCTTGGTTTCAGGCACATCCTCAGTAGGGGGTGTGCAGGAGGCAGCTGGTCGATGTGTCTCTCTCATCGATGTTTCTAGCTCTTTATCTCTCTCCCTTCCTCTCTGTAAAAAAATCAATAAAATATATTTAAAAAACAAAAACAAAACAAAACAAAAAACCCACAAACCTCCCAAGTCACAAGTGAGGATTAGATATTTTCAGTACATATTTTTGATAAAAGACTAGTGTCCAAAAGGGCAAACAACAACAAACCAGTAAGAACAACAAATCAATAAGAAATGGGCAAATAACCCAAATAGGCCTCTCACACAAGAGGAAACCTGAATGCAGAGATTCTTAACATCATCAGTAATTAGGAAAGGGCAAATTCGGACCAAAAATGGTATGTAGTTTCATACACATTAGCTTGGCCATGATGTAAAAATCTGTTTGGGAGGTAGGAGACATCTGGAATGCTACACAGATGGGACTATAAATTGGTACAATAACTTTGGAATTACCTAGTAAAGTTAAAGATGCACATGCCCTTTAACCCAGTAATTCCCCCCACCCCCACCCCCCAGAGCTTTCTCCTATAGCAGTGCTTCTAAATTGTGTTCCCAGCATCTCAAGGGAACTTGTTGAAAATGTGAATTTTGGGATCCCACCCAGACCAACTGAATGGGAAACTTTGAGGGTTGGCCAGCTTTCAGTCTCAACTTGCTGTCCAAAAATTGGCAAATTCCCTCCAAAATTGGCAAAGCACTGCGCTAGAGAAATTCCTGCACAGGGAGTGCCTGGAGATGTGGATGAGAATGCTCAAGGTTGCACTGCTCATAAAAGGAAAGCACTTGAAGCAATGTCTGATGGGGGAGAATGGATGAATTGTATATATTTCTGTAGTGAAGTATTCTGCAGCAGTGAAACTGAATGGAATTCTACAATAAGGATAAGGAACAGCATTTTTTTTTTGGGGGGGGGAAGAGGAGGGGAGGTGGGGGGGAAGCTATTTCTAGAAGAATGCATATAGTTTTTTTCCCATTTTTTTTTTTAAAGTTTAGAAACATGCAAAGCAATATTGCAAATTGTTAGCAAACAGATATGGTAAAGTAATAAACAGGTAAATTATAAAACAGAATTCAACTTACTGGGTAGCTCTATAAGAAGGGGGAAGGTGATAGGGACACCAAGAGGGACTTCAAAGATAAGAATTTAATTTTATGAAACTGGGATCTATAGTCAGGATTTTGTTATGTTTATTATCTTGCACATATTAATTTTTTGCATCTAAAATTTTTAAGGAACTGGATGAATAAGTGATTCTATGGAAAATAATCTCATAGGATGATCAGGCCCCAGGCTTATAACTTCTTTAGTAAAAGGTTTATCTTTGCTTTTAGCAGGTCTTGTCCATTGGTTCTGTTCATTTAGGTTAACAAACTTTGGAATGGCCAGAGCAAATACTGTCATTCTTCAGAACATTTGAGATTTTGCTTCCCGGCATTTGTCCGAAGTTTGGCTCAAATAAATGTTATTTTAAACCATTATTGTAGGGCAGTCACTACTTGAAGTTAACAAGTACAGGAAAAATAAAAATACGGTTCTAGAAGTTCTAAGTCAAATAGCATGCCATTATTTTTGTTTAATATTCAGAGTGCTAAAGTTGTCTAAACCACAAGAACTGTCAAGCATTTATTATCAAAATACTTTCTATCAGAGTCAGTGCTTGGCTGAGAAGATGGCAACCATGGGAGTCCCTGAAGAGCAGGTATGTCAGCATTCAGACACAGGTAGTGCTTGTCCAAGATCCCTTATGGGTAACTGTGGAATGTAGGCTTTTAAAATCAGATTGTAGGAATTTCAGCTCTTTCAGTTTCAGCTGCACTTGCTAAAGCTAGAGCATCTGTCTTAATTCTGAGTGCTTTTCATGATGTTTGATGTTAATACTTTTATTTGAACTGATATGCTGTGCTTTTTTCTTATATTAGAAACACCGAAATAGTTTTAAATACAAACAAGTAAGGTAATAAGAAGCCTAGTAGGGAAAAGACATTGTTCGACACAGTTGGAGTAATACCAGTATAATCATTCAATGTAACTAAAGCCCAGCATGATTGTTACTAAATATAATGGAAGCTGTTTTAAGCTCAGAACAAGCAACACACCACTTCTTTAGAAGTATACAGATCATTGGTGATTTCTGCTGATTGTGAATTATGGATCATAATTTGATATATAATTATTGGATCAATTATTACAAAAAGAGGAATCACAGTTATAGGAGTACATGTAATTATAAAACCATTAGAATTTAAACTAAGGTGGTAATGTGCTTTTAAAAATAGCTTAGAAAATTTAGATCATTCAAAGAGAGGTAGTAGAAATTATAGTCTTTCAAAAAATGAGAGCAAACAGTTTGCATTAAGAATCTACATAGTCCATGTTTTAATGGTACTTGATTTTTTTACAGAGAGGAAGGGAGAGAGATAGGAACATCGATGAGAGAGAAACATCGATCAGCTGCCCCCTACACACCCCCCACTGGGGATGTGCTCGACCTAGGTACATGCCCTTGACCGGAACCGAACCCGGGACCTTTCAGTCCGCAGGCTGATGCTCTATCCACTGAGCCAAACCAGTTTCGGCTGCATCATTATTTAAAAGAAGCACTTTCTGACATAAAAAGATGCTCTAGGCTTCAAGTGTACCTACCTTGCCCCTGGAATCTGTCATTTCTTGAGGAGCTCTTTAGTAGGGATGCTATGAGAGGCCAAGTTGTGGGTGTTAGCTCTGCTCATTGTTACTGGGCCTCTTCCCTCCATTCTTGAAGTTAGTGTGAGGTTCCATAAATCAGAGGTAAATTTCTTGATGTCCTGGGGTGTTTTGATCAAATTAGACCCCAAACATCTGTGACTGTTGTAAGCCTTCTTTTTATTTGTTTTGATTCTCAGTTTAGCGCAAGAACACAATTATAAATGTATTTCTATCTTAGGAATTATTTTCTTTCTTGAGAGTAGTTATTTTCCATTACTTTAACCATGTATAGATAGTTTTTTAAAAGCTATCCTCTCAGTCTTCCTCTCAAAGTAATGTATTTTGGAAAGTATAGAAAAGTACTAGGAAGAATAAAAATACACACAACCCTATAATTTCACCACCCAGAGGAGGGAAAAAATCTATTAACCTTATAGTTTTGTTAGAATTATACTTTTTAAATTTACTACTGAAGTTCTTTCTAAATATACTTTTTTCTTTTTCTAAATCCTCATTTACGGATATGTTTTGATTGATTTAGAGAGAGAAAGGGAGAGAGAGAAACATCCATGTGAGAGAGAAATATCCTTTAGTTTCCTCTTGTACGCACCTGGACCAGGGATTGAGCCCAAAATCTAGGTATGTGCCCTGACAAGGAATCGAACCCACAACCTTTTGATGTATGGGATGATGCTCCAACCAACTGAGCCACTCAGCCAGGGCTAAATATATTTTCTTAACACTGATATTTGATACCTAATAATTTATATTCCATATATCTTGAGGCTTGATAGTTTTATGTGTGTTAGCTTATTGACATTTGTAATTATATTTTACAAATTTCTTTCAAAATTAGTAGTTTAATCTTTGTTTATGTAGTTCTTTGGTTAGCCATTGTCTTCCATCTCTTCTTTGTGACCTAAAGAATCTAAAAGCAAGAACACTGGGGAATATGTCCTCAGATGTTTTATTTATTTATTTATTTTTAAATTTTTAAAATTTATTTTATTTTATTTTATTTTTTACACTCTAGAACTTACCTTTATTTTATTTCATTTCATTTTATTTTTTTTGCCCCCCTCCCTCCTTCCCATCCATACCCTCCCTCCCTAGAGTTTTATGTCCATTGGTTGTACTTATATGCATGTACACAAGTCCTTCGGTTGATCTATTATCTCCCCCAGATCTTCCTCCCCTCCCCACTGTAATTTGACAGTCTGCCTGTTGCTTTACTGTCTCTATATCTGTCTCTTGGTTGATCAGTTTATAATGTTCTTTATCATCCACAAATGAGTGAGGTCATGTGGTGTTTCTCTCATTGATTGGCTTATTTCACTCAGCATGATGTTCTCCAATTCCATCCAGGTTGCTGCAAATGATGAGAATTCCTTCTTTTTTATGGCAGCATAGTATTCCATTGTGTAGATGTACCATAGTTTTTGGATCCAATCATCTGCTGACGGGCACCTAGGCTGTTTCCAAATTCTGGCTATTGTAGATTGTGCTGCTATGAACATAAGGGTGCATATATCCTTTCTGATTGGTGTTTCTAGTTTCTTGGGATATATTCCTAGAAGTGGGATTACTGGGTCAAATGGGAGTTCCATTTTCAGTTTTTTGAGGAAACTCCACACTGTTCTCCACATTGGTTGCACCAGTCTGCATTCCCACCAGCAGTGCACGAGGGTTCCTTTTTCTCCGCAACCTCGTCAACACTTGTCATTTGTTGATTTGTTGATGTTGGCCATTCTGACAGGTGTGAGATGGTACCGCATTGTTGTTTTGATTTGCACCTCTCAGACAATTAGTGACTTTGAGCATGTTTTCATGTGCCTTTTGGCCTTCCTTCTGTCTTCTTTTGAAAATATTCTATTTAGGTCCATTGCCCATTTTTTAATTGGATCATTCATCTTCCTTTTATTTAGTTGTATAAGCTGTCTGTAAATGTTGGAGATTAAACCTTTATCAGTGGTATTATTTGCAAATATGTTCTCCCACAGATGTTTTAAAGTTATATTTCCCCCAGATTTACATTTTGGAACCATCCTTTTCTTTCTCTGTTTCTGCTGGAATGAAAAAGAAATTCCTGATAATACCTTTTTATATTGATTGAGTGTTCACCAATTCCTTACTGCATGATTTTTCTCCTTGAATCTATAACTCTTAGTCCTTCCACTTTCCAAACAAGGAAACAGGGCTCAGAAAAGTTACATGGTCTCCCTGTGTACTGCACATATTGTTAGTACTGTTTTTCAGTACTGTTTAAAATTTTCAGTGTAAGTATGTTTCTTTAATTTTATTCTCCTAATTCTCTTTCCTTTCCTTAGGATTCGTATACTCTAAGCTTCATTCTCTTGGCTTTTGAAAAAGATGAAAGGCAAATTTAAGGAACGTATACTAACTTTTATCTTGAAATGCTTTTTATGGCTACATTGTAAATTCTCAACAATAAAGGGTCTAATGGAAACACTTAATGAGGAAGTAGGGGCTCTATCACACATACACCCTACCCCCCTTTTGTAGTGAATAGACCCTTTAAAGTAAATTAAGTAAGAGAGATATATTCTGTTGTTTCAGTGTTAATATTTCATGACTGATTTTATAGATGGAATTATATTTTACAATAAAAAGGAAGAATTTATATAGCCTCTTCTATTTGATGTGAAACAGGAAATCCCATTTCTCTATAGCTGTAAAGAAAATTCATTATAATGTCTTTAGTTGGAAGAGATAGTTTCATTGTGATTAGTTACATTGATAATAAAATAACCTTTTCAAATGGCTTAAGATACAAACAATCCTATGTGTCTGCTTTTAATGGCATTGAAATGTTCTATCTCTACTAATAGGATCTTCTTTTATCCTGTTTTTCTGTCCCACTAAAATTTTTTCTCTAAAAAATTAAAACAATTAGATGGAAATACTAATAAAGCATTGGTTTTGAATATACTTTGGAAAGGAGATATATTAAATTTTAACATTTTTGTAAAGTCTCTTTGACTATACAAGTATATTTGTCAGAGGTTGTTGATAAAGGATTGTCATAAAATTAACTTTATTATTGGATTAATTTAATATATTTGGAAAATAGTACTTGAGGTGTAGGAATATTTTTTTTTTTTGAAAAAAGAAATAGGTAGGTAAGACAGCTGAGATGATTTTATAGTTTATTTTAATCTCATGACTTGTTTTATATTGTTTTCACACATTTTCACAAGTAGTACTGGGATGCTGGGGCTCTTTGGTAACAGAAGAAGTGACGTCTGTCTGTTCTCTTCTGGTCACTATAGTTTGGTCCCTACTTGTATGGTTTACTGGTCATTGTGTAAGCTCTAATGTAAATACTAAACAATATAATTTTTAATTTTCAGGCAAAATTGAATTGGATATTTGAAATAGAATAGTATCACCGGCATTAAAATAATATACTGTTCTGAATTGAGTGGGACTGTTTTTCTCCATCTGAAAGTTGGACTTTGCTCTGGGCATTTGGGCTTGGAAGCACATAGTTGCAGCCTGCTTGTTTTCAGTATGTCTTTGGACTCTGGCTAGGGGAGGTCCTTTTTTAGGGTTAAGCTAAACATGGTATGTGAGATGATTTGGAGGTGGAAATTGGTCAGGTATGAGTAGATCAGAGGCCCCTGTGTGACCTAATCTTAAATGCTGCCTGCTAGGGAAGGTGAGGGAGTTACGCAGTCTGTGTGGCCAAAAGCATTGTCACTCCTTCAGCCTGTGACTGTCCATGTGCTTGTCCAAAGGAACTCAAGACTACTGTTAATTCTGAGGCAGGTCATTTGCTAAACAATTATAGGGGCCTATAAAAATGGAAAAAAATGGAAATCTTCATCTAAAATGAGGAGGTGACTCAGGAAACATTAAGACATTTCTTTTATTCCACATGAATCTAAATTTAAAACTCTCCTCCCTCATCTCTTTATTAGTGAGCCCTTTACTAACTCTTGATTTTATTATATCAGTTTTCCATTGTAACTTGTATCTGATCTGAATCTGATTTTGGTAGTGGAAGAGACACAAATCTAAATCTCAGTTTATAAAAGTTCTAATATCCCACAGAAGTTTGATAGGAATTATGCATCTCAAATAGTATACTTCAGTTAACATTTATTGACCTCCTCCTGGATACTATTGTTCTGAATATTCTTTTTTTTTTTTTCTTAAATATTTTATTGATTTTGTACAGAGAGGAAGGGAGAGAGACAGAGAGTTAGAAACATCGATGAGAGAGAGTCATTGATCAGCTGCCTCTTGCACACCCCCCACTGGGGTTACGCCCTCAACCAAGGTACATGCCCCTGACCGGAATCGAACCCGGGACCCTTCAGTCCCCAAGCCGACGCTCTATCCATTGAGCCAAACTGGTCTCGGCAGTTCTGAATATTCTTATTAAAGGTGGAGCATATAGGAAAGGAAATATATATATTTACACATAAAGGAGGGGTAACTTGAGCCATATATATTCTAGGCAAGGTTAAAGGACAGAGAAGGCAGTACGTATATTAGTAATTTATTGCTACACTAGAGGCCCGATGCACGAACTTCCTGCACGAGTAGAGTCTCTAGGTCTGGTCAGCAATCAGGGCCGATCAGGGCCTTCTGGCTGCCAGCCAGGGCCTTCCTTCCTTCTGTACTGCTCCCGGTGGTCAGCGTATGTCATAGCGAGCATCAAACTCTGATAACAGCGTATGTCATAGCGAGCATCAAACTCATAGATAACAGATTATGTCAAAACATAATTGTTTACGGTCTGGCCACTGTTGCTAAGTAGTTAGAGCACCAGCTCATGCACCAATGAGTCTTGGGTTTGATTCTGGTCAAGGGCATGTACCTGGGTTGTAGGTTTGATCCTCAGCCCAGGTTGGGGCAGGTGTGGGAGGCAACCAATGGATGTGTCTCTCTTACATAGGTGTTTCTCGGTCTCTGTTTCTTTTTCTCTCTCTCTCCATCTCCCACACTCTTCCTCCTTCCCTTCCTCTCTCTCTAAAAATCAGTGGGAAAAATATATGTCCTCACGTGAGGATTAACAGCTACATTTAGTGGGTTAAAATAACAAGCGTTTATTGCCTGGTAGTTTCTGTGAATCAGGGTTTGGGTTGGGCTTCCCTGGTGGTTCTGGCCGCAGTTCTCTCCTTGGCTGCAGTCAGGATTTAGTAGGGCTGTAGTCATCTGAAGTCTGGCCTAGGGCTGGCAGAACTGCTCCCCAGAAGGCTCACTCACGTGGCTGTCGGCAGGAGTCCCCTGTTCCCATCTGGTGCTTGGTAGGAGGCTATAGCCCTTGTACAGAGGACACTGCACAAGTGTCCTCACAGCCAGGCACAGGATTTTCCCAGGTGGTGGGATGTAAGAGGGGGCACTCAGGGAGCACAGTGCCTCCATGACTGTGTCTCTAGAGTCGGGTACCCTCACTTCACAGCTTCTGTCTGGTACAGGCAGGCAACTGAGGCCAGCCCACACCAAGGGGAGGGAGGCAGGCTCTACCCTTTGGTGCATGACCTGGTGCTCTAACCACTTAGCACAGTGGCCAGGCCCTAAGCAATGTGTGGACTCAGCTTAAACCACCACAGGCATTTTCCTGGATGGGGAATGTACACGTCTACAAAATTAAGCTTGGGAATGCACTATAGCCTGTTCATGAGTGTTCATGTTCTGAACTCACCACACCATGTTACTATCCATTGTGCTAAAACTGCCTCTGGCATACCCAGTCGGTGGCTTTTAGGGTATTAAATCATACTCTTTTTGTCATGGAAGAGTTTATTCATAGAAAGGTAATGTGTTTATTTGTAGGCTCAGATACCTTACTTTGTGGTTGCTGTTAAAAATTGATGTTTCTTTTTTAAAAAAAAATATTGTTTTTTTACAAAGAGGAAGAGAGAGGGATAGAGAATTAGAAACATCGATCAGCTGCCTCTTGCACACCCTCAACTGGGGATGCGCCTGCAAGCAAGTACATACCCTTGATCGGAATCAAACCTGGGACCTTTCAGTCTGCAGGCCGACGCTCTATCCACTGAGTCAAACCGGTGTCGGCACAAATTGATGTTTCTGATGGGAGTGAATAGTGAGAGGAAATTACATAAAGTATATGCCATGGTATTTTGTAACAACAACTAATATTACAGTTTCTCATTAACAGACTCTCTACATGGACTTGGTGCTACTTTATTAAATTAGGTAATAGTATAATGGTAAGACATAGTTTCAATAAAAAGTCCATTTGCAAATGGTAGATTAAGAAAGATATCTGAGTAGTCCACCAATTTTTATTGATTCTTATCTCACTCAGCTGTCACCTCATAGCTCATAACAGGCTTGTAGGAAGTCTTTCCTGTCCCCACCTTGTCCTTTCAGGAGAAGAGAGTCCTTACCGTGGCATCTGAGTGGTGTCTGCATTGCAGCTTTCTCTGAATCCTACAGAAGGAAAGGGCAGAATTCCATTGCGATTTTTTTATTTGCCTGTGTGCGCACACCTGCCAGGTGGCACATAGGTATCCCCAGCTGTGACTTTACTATTGGTGTGGTGCCAACATGTGCTAACTTCACACTGCTTGCTTGTACCACTAATTTGGATCACTTTAGAAGGGCTGAAGAGTGGGATGGCATGGCTATGTAAAACAGTGTGGCCACTTTGCAGAGAGAAAGTAGTTTCTTGTGTGGGTGGCCTCGTCATACCAGTGAGAGTATGTCTGTGGGTTTGAGTTTGTATGTGTGTCTGGGACATGGGGAGAGAAAGAGAGAGCAAGAAAGAGAGAGGAAGAGAGGACTCAAGCTTGCTTAAGTATATTTTCTCTTTTCTAACAAGTATACTTGTTAGAAAAGAAAAAAGAGATGAGAGAGAAACAAAGATTTTAATGAGAAAAAAGTGGGAAAAAAGGAGGTAAATGAATGAAAATTTTCATGCCTGCTGCCCAATATTAATGATAGCATGTGAAATGGTTGAATAATTGTTAGGTTTCTCTAATAGTTCCTAAAATCCATTAAAATGCTGCAGGAAACTTACCATGAGAAGTGGCCAGCAGGTGTCATCAGAAGGCTGCTAGTGATTTGTTTTATTGTTGTTAAAAAGTATGAGTGTTTTGATATATATATATATTTTTTTTGGCTACTTTTCCCCCCCTTTTAAAACAATAGAAGAGGCTATTTTAGTTACAGCAGGAACTTTACTTTGTGATAGATTTTTGGTGAGTTAATACTTTATAGATAAAATTGAAGATGATGAAGTGACATGTAACTTATTTCTTAGGGCACAGCTAGTTGAGAATTTGATAAGGTGGACACTGTAAATGGGCCTACATATTTGAAAATGGTTGGGGATGGTGAGGATATGAGTAAGTGGTAACTGGTGAATTTGTACAGGAAGCATACTGGTATGCTTTAAGAAGATTTGGCTTCTTAACACATTTCATTATTCTAGTGTAAATACTTACCAGCGTGTCTGAATGTTGAAACCTTACTGTGGGTAGAAATCTGAGACTCATTTTCTTTCTCCACTGGGTATCAGTACCAGTGGTTTCAGAGGACACCTTCTATACTCTGTACTCTGAGGGTTGCAGTTGTTCCCGAGAGAAATAAAGGGCCTTTAAGGAACAGTGGAGACTTGAATATTTGTTGAGTGAATGAATGAAATATATCTTCAGAAAAATTAGCCCCTAAACTGTTCCCACAGGTTGTGAACCGCTAACAGGGTTCCTATGATTTATGCCCAGAATACATAAGCAACAGTTCCAGCTTAATAATAAACAAACAGCCAAATTATGGGCAAAAGGCTAACAAGTGTTTCACAAAACACAAAACAAAGTATTTGGCACCACCCCCAGATATCAGGGAATTGCAGAAAGGAATGACTAACTTTTAAGGACCGATACAGTGTCAAATGTGGGCGAGGACGTGGGTCTCTCAGAATTCTTGGCATTACTGGTGGCTATGTAAAACAGTGTGGCCACTTTGCAAATCAGTCAAGTGATGCTTCGTATGGCTAATCCTGTCCTTTCATCCTGTGACCCAGCAGTACCACCCCTCGATATTTACACAAAAGAGATGATATGATAGTCATAAAAAGACTTGTACAGGATTATTCATATCAGCTTTAACATAAGAGCTAAAAAAGGAGAAGCAGCTCAGGTGTCTGTTAACAAAATCATGATATATCCATGTCGTGCACTTTGCCGATATGTACAACAAAAATATTGTGCTGAGTAGGAGAAGCCAGATCCTCCTCCTTCAAAAGGCATATTGTCTGAATGCATTTACATGAACTTTGGAACAGGCAAAATGATTCTGCTATGGAAGAATTTGGAACAGTGGTTGTCTCAGGAAGGGAGTTACCAAGGACTTAGCGTGAGGTGGCATAAAATAGTTTTTTTGGGGGAAGATGCCAGTGTTCTCTGTCTATGGGACTTCTGTAGACCTCTGAGCTTTTCTTTCTGGCACCTCTCCTTTCCTTTAATCTGCCCTACAGACTCTAGCTGCCCCTCAACTCTGTTGGGAAATTCCTCGCTGTGCTGTGGCCTGGGTCCTTGCTCCAGGTAGTAAGCTGGGACTCACTTGGTTTAGCTGTCAGCTCTCAGAGATCACTGCCCTTTGGTGCCCGATGTCCAATGTTTTCTGTTGTTTCATAGATTTTTTTGTGTGTGTATATGTGTGTGTGTGTGTGTGTGTGTGTGTGTGTGTGTGTGTTTCCAGTTATTTCATGCATGAGAGTACATTCAGTCTCTGTGACTTTTCTTGACCATAAGGGAGTGTCCTGGATGGAGAATATATGTATTTAAAAATAATATATTGTCTTACCCTTATATTGTAAGGCAGATATTTCATGCTGTTCTTTGCTGTAATTCCAGAATTTAGAACAAGAACACTGCCGTGTAGTAGACACTAGGTGAAATTTTTGGAATATACATGTGGTTAATTCATTCTCTCTTCCCTTCTTTTACTCTCCTATAACAAATGTTGAATAACAAAACTAATGCTGTATCTAAAAGAGCATTTTTAAAATTGATTTTTAGAGAGCTAGGAAGGGAGAGAGAGAAACATCGCTATGAGAGGGAAACATCGATTGGCTTGTCTCCTGCACACCCTGTACCAGGGATTGAGCCTGTAACCTGGATGTGTACCTTGGCTGGGAATGGAACCAGCAACCTTTTGGTGGACAGATGATGACCAACCAACTGAACCACACAGGCCAGGCTAAAAGAGCATTTTCTAAAAGGTTCTTTGAAACACCAGTCTCTAGACTCTTGATAAACAAAGAGTTCTGTAGTAGAATTAGTTAGAGAAATACTTATGTACTGAGAAATCCTATGTAAAGGAATTTTGTTCAAAATAGAGTTTTCTAAACTTATTTGACCAGAGATATATTTAATATTTTCTGGAACACAGTCTGAAGAAATAATGAATATATATAAGTGAAATAAAACCATGTATATATATTTTTTTCACTCAAGAAATATACAACATGTCACTATTTTATGATACAGTTACAAATACCAGAGATTTTGTATTGTAGATTATATACAACAAATTATATATTTTTTTAAGTAGCTTTATTGAGACATTCACATATCATGCAATCCACTCATTTAAGCTACGGTTTAATGGATTTAAGTATATTCACAGATATGTGCAGCCATCACCACAGTAAATTTTACAACATTTTCATCATCTCAAAAATAGGTATATCCTTTATCTATATTCCGTTATTTCCCTAGGAACTAGTAATCTACTCTCTGCCTCTATAGATTTGCCTATTCTGGATATTTTCTATCAAAAGAATCATATAAATATGTGGTCATTTGTGACTGGCTTCTTTTACTTAGCATAATGATTTCAATGCTCATCCTGTGGCATCAATCACTACTTCATTTTTTTTTTTTTTTGTGACTGAATAATATTTCATTGTATGGCTGTACCACATTTAGTTATTCATTGGTGAATATTTGGGTTGTTTCCACTTCCTGCTTGTTATACTACTAAAAACATTTGTGTACAAGTTTTTGTGTGGGGCTATATGTTTTCATTTCTCTTGGGCATATACCTAGGAGTGAAATCGATGGGCTCTATGGTAACTCCATGTTTAGTGATTTGAGGTCTTGCCAGACTGTTTTCCAAAGCCCCAGCATCATTTTACATCCCAGCTGGCATTATATGAGGGTTCTGGTTTCTCTACATTCTCACCAGCATGTGTTATTGCCTGACTTTTTGATTCTAGCCATCCTAGTAGGTGTGAAGTGGTGCTACTTTATGGCTTTATTTTCATTCCTCTACCAACTGCTGACATAGATTATGTTTACCTGTGCTTTTTGGCCATTTGTATAGCTTTAAAAAAAGAGTTTTTATTGATTTCAGAGAGAAGAGGGGAGAGGGACAGAGGGACAGAAACTCAATGATGTGAGAGAATTATTGGTCGGTTGCCTCCTACATGCTCCCAACTGGGGATTGAGTCTGCATCTCAGGCATGTACCCTGACTTTCTGGTTTATAGGTCGATGCTTAATCACAGAGCCATACCACCTGGGCAGCAGTTTTGTTTTAATCTGCTTTATAGAGCAGGAGTCCACTGAAACAGAATTTGAAAAGAAGGCTTCTTTATTTAGAAAAAAGAATTAGTAAATTGAAATGTAGTGATTAAGAGAGTTGAAACTTGGGAGATTTTTTGCAAGCTGGTTGAGAAAATCCCCTTTTCTATGGAAGATAGCATAGTGTGGTAATATTGTGTTCCCAAAATACAATTCATACTTTTCATTAAGGGTCATGTGATCAAATTAATCTCAATATGAAGGAAATATTATTGAGGCTAACTTTATAATATTTTTCATCCACTATGTCACGTTATGTTGATTTTTGGATTAATATACCTGTCTGTTCAAAGGTTTAATACCATGCTTGTTTTCTTCATAGATTATGAGTGCCAAGTAAGCTACCTTGACAGAGGAGCAGTGTCGGCACGTTAGTAATGATGGATACTGAGAAGAAACCAGAGAATGATGAGGACGAAGATGTAAAAAAGGAAGCAGAAGATTCAAGGATTGTTTCATCTCAGGATGTGGAGTGTAGGCCCTTGTCTGATTTGGTAGTGAATACCTCTGAGAATTCTGCTAGCAAAAGAGCTCTTTCGGAGTCATCAACCAGTGTTTTTGTGGCGGAAGATGGAAATAAACATGCTTCCAAACGAATGAAATTCAGTGAAGCTGAGCCCTGTAGGTCCGAAGAGCAGGGTGTTTGTGGGTTATCTGAAGTGGAGGTCCCGTCTGGTGAAATGGTGAAGGCGTCCTTCCTGAATGACTGCTCAGAAGGAGATACTTGTCCTCCCACCTCGTTTTCCCTTCTATGCAGTTCTGGTCCAACTGACTCTGTTTCTCTGAAAACAGACACTGAGAAGATGATTGCTCAGGAAATGGTTTCCCTTGACCCAGAAACAAAGTCTTTCTCCAGCAAAGAGGTTGTTAGTGTTGGTTGTACCATCGGGAACATTGATTCAGCTTTCAGGTGCAACATGTGTGACCATTTGTTTTCTTCTTGCTCGGACTTGGAGAAGCATGCTGAATGTCACGAGCCGCCATCTAAGGAGTCTGCCCACTGCCCCTGCAGCCACGGAGAAGAGAGCAGCCCAGCATTGCAGACCCATGCCACACAGACACATGGGTCACGGACCGTCTTTTCTTGTGACCTTTGTGGCTTTCAGTGTGTGGAAGAGAACCTTTTGAATGCACATTGTCTTGGAAAAACACATCTCCGGCGCCAGAATCTTGCTGCTCGTGGAGGATTTGTGCAGATCTTAACAAAACAGCCTTTTCCTAAGAAGTCATGTACCATCGGAACAAAGAGTGTTCGCATAAAACCAAGAGCATCTAAACAAATAGCAAAGAATAGTGATTCAAAAGGACTAAGACATGGTGGAAGCAAATTTAAAGATTTCAGAGGCAGCATTTCTAAGCAGAGTGGAAGTAGCAGTGAGCTTCTTGTTGAAATGAGGCCGTCCAGGAGTACTGTGCTAGAAAAGGGAGAGATTGTTGAAGAAAATGTCCCTTCCTTTGGTACAACTCGAAACCCTGAAAACCAGAGTAAAAAGTTAGGAGCATTAGTAGGCTCACAGGGTCTCTTAGATAAATTGGAATCTACCAAAAAGACTCTACAGACAGCACATGGTCTCAGCTCAACCTCGAGACCGAGACCTGAGAGAAACATTCTCATGTTGGCTAATAGCTTCCGACGACGAAGTGGCACTTTCCCCTTAAAAAGCCAAGCCAAGAAAAGGTTTAATCTTTTAGGAATTAATAAACGGGGCACTAGTGAAACTCCCAGGATGTATATGAAACACGTTAGAGCACAGATGAAAACAGGTGATTCAGAGTCCATGCCTAAACACATAGAAATGGGTGGCAGTACCCACAGTCTGTGTGTGTCTTCCTCAGAAACCCTGGACCTGAAGCAGGATGAAAGAAATGCCCACCATGTGAGCTACTTTGACCCTTCCACAGTGAGGGCAGCTTCTGACCGTCAGATGTCATGTACTTGTACAGACTGTGGCCAGGTGTCTACAAGTAGGACAGAGTTGGAAGTCCACATGAAAAGGTGCCATGCAAGAGAGGTAAAATTGTCCTGCCAGACATGTGACGTTTCTAGCATGTCGAGGAGGGACCAACATGAACATTTGCACAATCACCAGCTTCAGCAAACTGCCTCTGTCCTCAGTTGTCAGTGCTGCTCATTTATTTCCTTGAATGAAACACATCTTAGAGACCACATGAAGGAAAAGCACAGTATGGGCTTTCTATGTTCTCCCTGTAATCTGTTCTTCTTGTCTGAGAAGGACATGGAGGAACACAAGACAACTGAGAAGCATATTCGCTTATTGGTTCAACCAAAGACTTCTCAATCATTTAACAATGATTTGGTTTTACAGACTTTACCTTTAAGTACTTTAGAATCAGAAAACACAAAGGATTCTATGAGCCAGTTAGGAAGAGTGGCTCAGGAAGAACTGACTAAGACCCGGATAAGCTATGGAAGTGAAGTAAGGCATTCAAATAAGCCTCAATTTCAGTGTAAGAAGTGCTTTTATAAAACACGGTCCTCCACTGTTCTCACACGACACATAAAGCTCCGGCATGGTCAGGACTACCACTTTCTTTGTAAAGCGTGTAATCTTTATTCATTGAGCAAAGAAGGAATGGAGAAACACATTAAGAGAAGCAAACATCTTGAAAATGCTAGGAAAAATAATATTGGCTTAAGCTTTGAAGAATGTATTGAAAGGGTTTGTATAGGTGCAAATGACAAGAAAGAAGACGTTACGATTTCTGGAAACGAGAGGACAGAAGGCGACATAGAAGGTGAGCAATTGCAGGAACATAACTCTTTGGAGAAGAGCATACTCACTGCCAAGGAACAGCCACAGTCTGGCGTAATCGCCAAAGATGATGAGTTAGCCTTGACCACCACTCCAAAGAGAGGGAGACCCAAAGGTAACATCTCACGGACATGTTCACACTGTGGCCTCTTGGCCTCTAGTATTACAAATCTGACTGTTCACATTAGACGAAAACATAGTCACCAATACAGTTACTTATGTAAAGTGTGTAAGTATTATACTGTAACCAAGGGAGATATGGAACGTCATTGTGCCACCAAGAAACATAAAGGACGTGTAGAAATAGAAGCAAATGGAAAACAAAGTTCAGATATCATTATTGGCCCTGAAAGGGGTAACCTTGAACCCTGTAGTAGGAGCACCAGTTCAGATGAACAAGCTAATAAGTCAGCTGAACCAGATCCCTCCAGTTCAGAAAAAACAGGACAAGAGCACAGAGATCAAGTTGAAATTGAAGTTGAAAATGTATTTCATTCTACAGATGGGGAAGCTGGCAGTCATGCTATTGATGAGAAGGAACAAGTAACTCTAGAACCAGAGGCCCTGGTGCAGCAAAGGGAAGTGTGCTCGCAGAGAGGTGCCCTGAGCACAAGTGACAATAAATGTGCACACTGTGAGTTTAGTGCTCACTCTTCAGCTTCCCTAGAATTGCATGTAAAACGGAAACACACAAAAGAATTTGCGTTTTATTGCATGGCATGTGATTACTATGCCGTGACTCATAGAGAGATGACCAGGCATGCAGCAACAGAAAAGCACAAGGTGAAAAGGCAGTCTCACCTGAATTCTTCTGACGTGGGAGCAAGTCCTTCAGAAATGTCCAAAAACATCATCATACCTGAGGAGCAGCATCAACAAAATTCTGAAGAATTCCAGATAATTTCAGGCCAATCACCTGAAACTCTTAAATCTAGAAATGCTACTGGCCATTCTGTTTTAGATGAGAATACTAACTTAGACATGTCTAAAGTACTCTGTGTTCCTGACTCTATAGAAGTTGAGACTGAAGAAGACTCTAATCTTAGTGAAGGTCCTCGGTTTTGTGAAACTTTGCAACAACCCCTTGCCCGGGACAAAGTTAGGAGACTCGAGGAAGAGGTGACCCTTAACATTTCCTCTAATGGCTCCCCAAGCAAATTTCAGAATGAAAATTCGGGAAGCTCAGCTTTAATTTATGAGACAACAAAGACCAATCACAATAAGTTGAATGACATCGGTGATCCAACTGCACATTGTGATAGTGATGGAGGGAATGGAGGAGACCATGAAGGTGAAATCCTCAGTAAACATGGATGTCTTGGAGTCCTGGATGGAGCTCATTCAGTTGAAAGCACCGTCCCTGTTGTGATGAGAATGATGGAAGGACAGCTAAACCTGGATAGCCGTGGTCAAGACCAAGTTGGAAATGTGCAGAGTTCAGTGGATTTGAAAGCTATGCAAGGAGATTCTATCTTGGAAAATAAGGAAATTCTGATGAATTCCCAACAAGAAACTGAAATTGTTATAGAAGAGGATGGTCCAGCTTCTGATAGCACCGTTGAAAGTAATGATGTTTATGAAACTATAATTAATGTTGATGATAAAGGACAGGCCATGTACAGTTTTGGCCGGTTTGATTCTTCCATAATAAGAATAAGGAACTCAGAAGATGGTGAATTGATAGACCAGTGTGAAGAGGGTCTGATAACAACAGAAGTGAGAATGAGTGAGTCCCCCTTAAAAGACTGTGCTCAAGGAGTGAAAAAGAAGAAATCTGAAGGCAGCTCCTTTGGTGAATCCACACGAATCCGTTGTGATGACTGTGGTTTCTTAGCAGATGGGTTAAGTGGACTGAATGTTCACATAGCCATGAAGCATCCTACAAAGGAGAAACACTTCCATTGTTTGCTGTGCGGCAAGTCCTTCTACACAGAGAGCAACCTGCATCAGCACTTGGCTAGTGCTGGCCACATGAGAAATGAACAGGCCAGCGTGGAAGAGCTCCCGGAGGGCGGGGCCACCTTTAAATGTGTCAAATGTACAGAGCCCTTTGATTCGGAGCAAAATTTATTTCTGCATATTAAAGGGCAGCATGAGGAACTGCTCCGGGAGGTGAATAAGTACATAGTGGAAGACACTGAGCAAATCAACCGAGAGCGAGAGGAGAATCAGGGAAATGTCTGCAAGTATTGTGGCAAGATGTGTCGCAGTAGCAATTCTATGGCTTTCCTGGCCCACATCCGCACTCATACAGGTATGTGAACCGTGGCACTTGTGCTTCTCTATAACATGCCCTTGAGTGGTAAAATCTGGACATTCCCTCCCACCCAATATGCAGTCCCTGCTGCAGTTGCTGCTAGCTCTCACTTGGTTCACATGACTGCTGGGTGATGCTCGGGACAACTAGCCACTGTCATCGCTGACACTTAACATCTATGAAGACCTGTAGGCCTCATTGATCTCAAAGGCAGGCTCTTTAACAAATTCCTTTCAATTTTATCAAAAAGCTTAGTGCCTCTCATGCTTTTGTTAAATTCCTGTCTCATAGAGATTTTCACATGTTTTAGGTCCAAACTGTTTGGTTTTTTAAGGTATCTATTAAGTGACACTGGGTTTCAGAGCAGCAGTTGCCAACCTTTCGGACTTCATGGACCACCAGGGGTCTGTGGACCACTGGTTGGCAACTGCTGTTTCAGAGGATATATTAAATGGCATTTGAGGAATGAGATAATAAAAATTTTCATACAGTTTTACAGATTTAAAAATATTGCCAGGTAGTTTATATCCAAAAGTATAACTCCCAGGCAACAAAATTCTACTTTCAAAGATCAGAAACAGTCAACAGCTTTCAAAGTCACTATGTTCGGGATTTGTGTTCATTGATACAGGCCCTGGGAGAACCTGGTGAGTTTCTGCTCTGCTTCATGGTTCATTTTAGGTAGATGTTTTTTAAAAAATTTTTTTTTCCCCCTGAAAAATGTATAAGCCAGTGTTCTAAATTTATGTAAAAATTCACTGCACTGTTTCTATAAACCTGCCATACATTCTTTATTTTAAATAGACAGCTTTTCTAAATCATTGTGCTCTGCTTAGACAAGTTCTGTCTCCATGGTTGAATTTATGAGTGGATTTGAATAATAAATTCACATTTTAATGAACATATTTTCATTAGAACTGTAAGGTTTATTTTACTGTACTTTAAAATAATGGCTTATTATTAAAGCTATACTTTAAATTCATGCAGTTTTGGAAAATTTTTGCATCATCACAGGAGAAAGACAAAAGAATATGAAACATTATTAATAGTTTAGAGTGATTAAACATAGATAAAAGTTTTTCATTGGAGAAAGTAGCAGGGAAATCTGCATAAGGTTGATCTAGGTGAATATCAGCATTGTACTCTTGATTCCAACTATTCCCAGTGCAGCGGAGTTGTGATGGTGGTTTGTTGGAGTTATTAATAACTCTGCATGCTGTATTACAGTTTACTTTCTGAAATGATACAGTTTTAGAAATTAGGCTTGTTCACATTCACAGAAAAGATGTACTTTCTTAATATGCCCTCTTAAGGCAGATAAAACTGAATAAAACTAAGAGGAAGATGCTAATGGAGCTCTTTTTAGAATTCTTTATGCAACTGTCTGGTCAAGACATGTTGCTTATAATTGATGTGGCCATTACTTGAATTCTCTTGTAATTATAGTCAATAAGTCTTGTAAATGTGTTAAAGCTCACTAAAAGCATACAAATTCAAGAACAGAGTAAGGCTAATAATTTAAAATAATCAATGTAGGCATTTCAGCACTTAATTTCCCTTGTGTGTTGATAGCTGATCATTCTTAATCCATTAAGATTTATTTAGTCGTTTACAATGCAAAATAGGTTTGCACTGGTCACTTGTGCCATTTGAAAATGTCCACCAGGTTAAGTGCAGAATGTAGTCCATTAGTCTTCCTTGACTATATGTATTAATTGCATTTAAAATCAAGTTAATGTGGATGTGAAAGTGAGGTAACTATCAATATGTGACAAAGTAACCCTACTTATATAAGTTACATCATTGATTGTAACATTTAGTAAAAGTTAGCATACTTTTTAACATTTTGTGTTGGGCTTATCAGCAAGCACATTTTTGTTGTGTTCTGAAGCACTACAAAAGCAAGATCCTGAGGACCCAATGCCCGTCTGCCATTTCAGTCTTGCAAGGCATTTTTTGGAGAAGTTGCTCTCCAGGTTTTCACTCCCAAGTTTTTTTCTTGGCGCCTCTTAGAATGAATTGCTTTTCTGATCTGTTGCTTATGTCCATGAAATAGTAATGCAGGGACTGTTATTAATGGCTAACTGGAAAAGGGCTTACTCTTCCAATCCTTGTTTTTATACTTTGTGATTTACTATATGTTTTATGTAACCTTTTCTTCCTATCCTCAGTACGATGAAAGCAGCACTATAAGAAATAAATGAGTTGGTCATCCAGAATTGTAGGGAAAAGGCGTCACAGAGCTTCCAGGGTGTTTGCTGTCTGAAGCCACTGCATGAGCAGAAAGAGCAGGGACTCCTTTCCCATTATATGAGTGGTGCAAAACCCCGGCCCTCTTTTCTCCTGTATCATTCTGTTAGAGCTTTAATTTCCTATAGCAGGGAAGGTGTTTTTAAGCTAGAAGACTGTCTGCATGCCTTCATTTTATGTTTGAGTGCACTGGTCACTCGTACTGTCCAGAAGTGTTCACATGTGGGGAACCAGAGAGTTGTATGACTTCACTGAAAAATTCCCAAGCCAGGGCTGGTGGTGTCTGTAACTAATTATACGATGGTTTTTAGAGGTTGAGTTGGCTTAAGAAGAGATGGTTCATGAGAGTTGGTCTATAGGAAGTAAGCAGAGTGAGAACATGGGTGTGATTCTGTTCACTGCTTCATCTCTGTGCCCTGCACATAGCTGGCTCCCAACATTACTGTTGGAGAGGTGAATAAGCGGATGGACAGTTTTGTGAATGAAGTGCCAATGTGTAGTGAAGAATGTAGCATTTAGGCTAGAGTTGACACGCGTTAGATGCTGGGTATATACGTCTGACCTGATTCTTTAAGACCTAAAGTTTTATTAAATTTTTAATTTTAATGTCACATTCATGTTTGCATAATAGTCAGCAATGGCTGATGTTAAGGAAAATAGTACCTCTGGTTCCCTAACGTTTGGATTTTTATGGCACAGAAAGATGTTAACACAGTCTATTTGGGATATAAGATATGAAAAATACTCAGAGCCTTCATGATTTCTACATGAAAGCTGTCAACTCATTCATGTGTTGTCAGCACACTGGCAGTAATCACTGAGACCTGAAGGCACTAGAGTGTCTCACCGAGGAGCCAGGTACAATCCACTGAAAGCACTGAGGTCGGTGTCTGGACCTTTGTGGCACATGTGTTCGCACAGGGAGAAGGAGCTCATAACAATGTCAGTGCAGGATGAGCAAGACTAAAGCTTAAATCCACAAGATAGATGTTTTAAATCCTTTCACTACATTGTGATACAAATGTTGAGGGAGCTTTATCTTCTTTGTTTGAAGTCCTGGTGTTATTGTTAAATTAATAATTTCATAATTACCTATTATCTTAAATGCATTTTAATCCAAAGTACAAGTAAATTGGTTTTCTCACTTATGTCTTTTATAAGTCCCTTTAATAGAGTTTTCTGTTGAGATGAAGTGTTTCATAGTGGTCATAGGCTTAGTTTTATCAGAATCATTTAAATAAACTGTAGTTTCTAATGTGATTGATATAATGTGATTGCTGTAAGCTGCAGTCTCAACCTGCTTTTGACATTTACACATAAAGCTGACTAGATATAACCATTCAGGTGCTAAATATATTTTACATCTACTTCTAACGGCAGAAATGGAAGTATTGAGAGATCTGGCTTCATTGTCATTGAACTGTGAAATATTCAACCTTGTCTGCCTGTGCTAGTACTACTGTTGAGTTTTTTATTTCTGTTAGAAGATTAAAATTAAATGCTTCACTTTTTTTGTCAGCTTTTGGGAATTAAATTGAAATTTAAGACTCTAAAATTTTTTACTGAGTGCTTCAGTTTCAACGAAGTATTCTTGGAGGATTTTTTTCCAAGGGCACTGCACAAAGGTTCATTGATCAAATTTGATTTATTGCATTTTTTTTGCTTGAGCCTTTTTGTATATTTATTCAAGTTTACATATTTTATATTCTGTCTGATCATGTTAGAAGAGGTGTTTCACCAAATAGGGATTAAACATGATCTGAAAAATCTGGAAACACATTGTCCTGACTTTAAGCAGTGATTTCCATGGTTTTCATTTATTTGAAGATTTAGTGGCTAGAAAATCAGAAAATGGTGTATATTATATATATATATATATTGCAACTTAAAAAGTGTAGCTTCTCATTAATGTGGATACTGATTATCAGTAACTATAATATATTGGGTAAAGTCTACTACTGACACTAAGTTTGTTGACTATTAAATAGTTTTGTTTTCTCATTGAATATAGATTAAAATAAAAAAAAATTTGGTACTACGTTTTTATGTTCAAATATTTGCTCTTGAAATTAATAATAACTAACATGTCAGTTCTTTTGGTTTTCAGAATCAGTACAGATTTTTGACTACAAAGTGACCATAAAGCAAATAATTTATCCATTGCGTATTCTTAAATTCTATGCTGTTAAAATAATAATATAGTGACTCTTAGGGAATAATGTAAAAAATATCTAAAATACCATTATTAATGTGAATAAAGTCAAAGCTGCAGAAGTTTATTTACTTGATGACACATATACTTGAAAATATCAGCTACTCTATTTGCATTTATGCTTTTAAAATATCACATTTTAAATGTGGAGTGACTGTGAAAGATACTTTTGTGAATTGTAAGGAAAATATTTAAAATTATTTATCTCATTTCATCTACTTAATACTAGTCACCTGGGCCACTTTTGATTTTAAATCTTAGAAATATTACTCAAAGTTAGGGACACTCATTGAAGCATTCAAGTCTCCTTGGTGGAATAATTATGGAATGCAGGTCATTTCAAGTTAGAAAGGAATGCAAGTGCTCCATTTTAGGGACAGAAATTTGTAATTAGATTAAAAGTATGATTTAAGATCTAAGCCTCTTTTTAAAGTATCAGTACAGTATTATTCAAATTAAAATAATATTTTATGTTAAATTTACTTAGGATCAAAACCATTCAAGTGCAAGATCTGCCATTTTGCAACAGCTCAGCTTGGCGATGCCAGAAACCATGTCAAAAGGCACCTTGGGATGAGGGAATACAAGTGTCATGTGTGTGGGTGAGTAAATTGAAACTGTTTCCACTGTGTGAACCAGGAAGCTTATGCAGGATTTCATTGTTTCAGAATTCAGAACTGATATGAGTAAGAGGGGCTAAAATTATGCATTCATAGCCCCCTTCCCATTGTTATGATAAATTCCTTAAATACAGTTATGACATTCTTCTCCACTTCTAATCCTGTACTGAAGATGAGCAATTTTATGGGCTACAAGGTCAATTTGAACCTGTAATCTGTAAATTGACTAAATTATAGGATGTTCATTCACGTTGCCAGAGAGAACTGAAAATTCCATTTAAAGACATAAAAAATACATAATATAGCTTAAGGAGTGTATATGTATGTTTTTTTACTTTTGCTTTGCTGATTTAATTTTAATCACATTAATGGCTCTTTGGATCCATTGGACATATTCTATAAGGAGAAAAAAAAAGCAGAAAAAGACTTAATTTTGGACAACTGGTTACTATTATTGCTGGGATGAGCCTTTAAAAAAGTGTATAATGTATATTTTTATGTAACTTTATTTCAAAACTTGTTTTCCTTTTTTAGTTAATGGATTTTTCCTCTGAGGAATCATTCACAATCTTTAGTTGTCATTCAAATGTGTTACATTTAATAGGAAGCACTGAGATGCTATAAAAAGTTTTAAAATGCCATGGTGTCTATAGTATGTCATAGACATTCAGAGCTGGATCTTAATACCCTACTTTTGATTAAGGATATATTTTAATGTTATTATGCCAGAGAAATGAACTAATAAGTGCATCACATAAAAACACTTTGTATGTGAAACCTGAGAAACCTTCTTATATCTAATTCACAAAATAATTTAGGTTCAATTAAATTATGCAGTGTGCTCATGTTATATTAGGGTTATTTTTTCATTTGAAAATTCCCCTGGTTGGCGCTATTGTATAAATATAAATTACTTTTAAGTCATAAATACCTGGTTTTTGTTAGATACTATACTTCATCCCAAGATGCCATTGCATTTTTTGACCCTTAAGATAATTTTAAAAGTGACTTTGCAAGCACTTTTATTAACCATGATCTGTGATTTATTCATGGACAGAATTGATGGTTCAGTGACTTGCAGCTAAAGTAAATGAAGACGAACCTTTGCCCTAAAGCCCCCTGAAGATCGGTGCAGAATGAGTTTTGTTGCTACTGATTTTAGCTGCAAGGGTCGAGTGCCAAATGGTTCATTTTAATTGCTCTAGGTCTTGAAATTAAAAAAGATATCTCATTTATTATTTTTACCATATGAATGATAGGAAAGAGGAAGGCCCTGACTTCAACGAAAATTTGCTGTCAGATGACCATAAACCGTGTCTTCCTCATTTCCACAAAACAGACAATTTTTGCATACTACTGTTATTAGAAATATAATTCTATTCATTTTTATTAGGGTTACTAAGACTCTGGAAAAGGATGAAGAAACTTTTTTAGAGAACAGTTTTTAACACATGTAGCATCAAAAATGATACATGATTGATTGGCTTTGCTTACATAATTTGAATAATGCACACTTTGCTTAGCTCAATGCTTACCACATACAACTGAAATGTTGCACTAGTGATTTATAGATTTGATGCCCAAGATAAAGAATTGAAAATGCATGTAGATATATTGAGCTTTATACTGCTATCATAGAGTTCTATGTCTATGTATGTGTAGAAAAAGCTATCTAGATTCTAAAATTGTATCTCTTAGAATTATGGTAGTCATTGAATTGTATTTGACCATGAAATGATAGATCTCTTATTTTTTTTAGAAATGAAATTTGATTTAAAAGTTACTTAATAGTATCACAGTATAGATATTTTCACAATGCAGCTAATCATTCTGAAGAATTGCAGTAAACTAAGAAATGCCTATTGATCAATGTTTTTAAAGTAGAACAATAGTGAGTTAAATACCCTTCAATATTAAAAGTGTATCATAAGTTGTTCACGTGTTTCAAAGGGATAGGGCAGTATGTAAGTTAAACATTAAATTGGAAAACATTAAAAAAAATGTAAGAGTTGGCTACTAGATTAGTGGCAGTAGAGAGCATTGGTACATTAACATCACTGACAATGTCAACTCATTATCATTGATGGTTAAATAATCTTAGAGCAGCTCCGTGGACCTATTAGTTCCTGAACATAAGCAACTCATGCTGCATTTCTTCATTAGCTTTAATTGCTATAAATTTTACTTTAAAAAAATACTTTAAAATGTGAAGTGATCTTTCAGGAACATTAACTGTATAATTTTGTCACAAACAGAAGGTCCTGCACTGTGTTTTCTTTTCTGAGGTAATTAGTGTCTTAGTGTATATCTTTTATAACTTTATTAATAACCTCTTCATTATTTTAGTTGAAAGAAAAAATGTTTTCAAGTAATTTTATTTGCATGATATTATGTAGGAATAGTGGGGCAGGCAATATTTTTTTATTTTTTATTTTTATTAATCTGTTGGTTTTTTTTGTAAAAAAACCCCACACAAAACAAAACCTAGTATTTTATGGTGAAATTTATGGAAATAATAGTGTATTTTGTTGACTCTATCAACCTCAGAATTAATGTTTCATATTATTTGTGATTGAGTTCTTTATCATATCTTTATGTGTCTTTTATTTGAACATTGAACATGTTCATCAAATATATAGCTGATATTTTTTTTCCTGAGGCTTAGTTTAAGATTGAGTGTTAGCTTCTCTCTTAACAAAAGCTGCCTTTTAAATTTTCATTTTTAAAAATCTACACTGATTTTCTTTGAATTGTTAAGCTGAATTTTAAGATAATCTCTTGTTCCTTCTCAGCAAATCTTAGCTACAATCTGTCATGGATTTAAGTTAGTTTAAAAGAGAAGCTGAATGTCTTTGCTGTCTAATTGCTACTGGCTAGCTGGATTCAGAGCTTGGGATTTAATTTTTGTTTACTCATGTGGTTTACATGCTCAATAGCATGGTAAACAATTAAAAATGTATTGCTTTGAACTCCTGTTTTAAGAACATGTTATAGATAACTTCATTTACAAGCCTTTTATTTTACTTTCACTTTTAGGAGAAACAGTTTTTGAATAATACAGCTTAATGTGTTTCTTACATCTGAGTGTGAACTTGAGGACTTTTATAAAATACAGATGTATCTATATATACTTGATGGATAGTTAATATGGAAATGGCTATGGGTCTGATAGAGGAGTTTAGTGGGGGAGAAAATAGCAAATAATGGAAAGCATTCCTATATGTAAGTTAAAATTTTTTGTGGGACATATGTTTAAAAACAGGTTAAACACATATTTTTAATAAATCCCTGATCTTTAACTTTGTTTATTTTTAGTAGTCAAGAACTTGAAAATCTCAGTGGCTCAAAAAAATCGTTATAGATACCGTGTTTTCTTAAATTTACTTAAATTTATTTAATAATGTCTCTCTGTGTGTACATATAATAGTATGTATAATACTCTAATAAATAGTATTTATGCAGTGCTGTGGTTTAGTGGATTCCTTAAGTAATATTTATTTGTTGATTTCTATAGTTTCATGAGATTGTTTATCTCCTGTTTATTATCTCCATTTACAGATAATAAACTTGAGATTAAGAGTATTTTTAGTAATGGACTTAGGTTATGGAGTAGTAATGGTAGACCACTGTTTTCTTCCTTTAACTGTCCCTTTTCCTTATTTCTCTGCTTTTTGTAATATTGGTTATTTGGTTACTATCTTCTATTTGTACTATTTTTTCTCTCTGGGTTGTTTTCACTAGCATGTAATAGCTGCAACTTATTTCCTTTCAGCCCCCAACCGCTCTTGTTTCCTGCTTTTGCTCAGATTTATGTTCTTTTAAAAAAATTGCTTATACACTGTTTTACTTTAATAATCTGTTATTGAGTTTCTTTTTTATATCTTTCTATTTCACTTTTCTCATATTAAATGGCAGTTTTAAAATTTTTTACTTTTCCTAGTTTTTTATGTATTGATAATTTATTCCACTTGAGTGGTTAAAAGTTAAACATGTTGGTATAATAGAGAAAAGTGCCTAAAAAAGTGAAGATTTTATTATCTTTTCATTAGGATGAGAGGGATAAAATTGATCAACCTGTTGTTTTTCCATTACTGGTTACCAAACAAAAAAGAGTTAGTAGAAAACCTAGTTAGTAAACCTAGGAAATACACCTAACTTTGTAGGCCATAATTCACAAAACCCTGGTATGCATAATTTATGGATTATGGTATTTTTTGATTGATTTTCTCATGTCTAATCTTGGATCTTGTGTGTAGAGTTAAGTAGTTGAGTAGAATTACCTAATCAGGAGAGGATAAGAGCATTTTCTAAATCTGTCACCTCTTCGTTAATGAGAAGATTCTAGACATTTTCTATTGTGTATTAATTTACTTGTGAATTGTTTATTAAAAGCTGGCATAAGTAACCTAAAACAGAAAGTTACTAATGCAGTAAAACTCTTTGGATTTTTTGTTTTTGGTGTTTTTTTTTTTTTTTTTTTCCATGTGTGGCATTACCTAGTTTTTGTGCATTAGAAGGGATCTCTATGTAGATGATTATAATGTCACTTTCTGACCTTTGCAGCTTGAATAATTGTAAATCATTGCTTCATAACGTGTCAGAGAATGTCTGTACTAGGCAATTAAATGGCAGAATATAATAGACCAAATTATTGCCTGTCATGTTTTCAACAACACAGTTAGTATTTGAGTTACACTTAATCATTACGTGCATTAGCAACTTCATTGGAATCCAGCTTCAGGCTGAGCATGAAATACATTACATTATTTAAACCTCTAATGGTACAAGTCATTTATTTGTGTTGAAGTGTACAACATGCAGAGTTTCATAAAGCAAGGAACACTTGAGAGCTTAATTTATCCAAATCAAAGTCTAAATGCAGATAAACACAAGTGGCAAAAATTAGTAATTTTTATAGGCTGGAAATATTTAAAAATATATGGTTGTGGGTAATTGTAGGCAGCAGGAATAAATTAAAATCACTATTTTTAGTCCTCTCTGAGAACTAACACTGTGTATACCTAAGTCATTAAAAGCACCATGGAATTGCATTTTTAGCTGAACAGTTAATTACACCCATCATATCTACAGAGGTATCCAAATAAAATAAGTAGTTGGTTCAGTTGGTTGTTTTGGTTAAAGAGATATAGATAGAAAAACTTTGTTTTGTATTGTGGCATGAATTATGCTTATAACTATATACAGTGCAGCCTCTCCCATTTAAAAAAAAATCGAAATTAATGTCAAAAGTGCTCTTATAAAGGGTGTATTATATTTAAAAATATTATAATGCTTTTTCTTTAATGATATATTTTTGTCTTTAGTATAAAATTTGTAAATGTAGGAGAGAATGGGGATTGGGTTAGGTTAATGGAAAAGAAACAGAAGAACATTTTCCCTAGGCTGTCTTCATGGTGAAAGGAGATATGTACCCTGTTCTTGGTTTTTGTGGCAGTGTTTTCTTGAATTTTTGCCACGGCAAAGTGGAGTTATAGATTTACCTCAAGGTAGTAAGTATGATCCTATATAATAAAAGCAAACTATGCTAATTAGACCAGACATCCTTCTGGATGATTTTCTGGATGAAGCTGGGGCTGTGAGGACCGAGGCAGAGGCAGGGGCTGAGCCCCTGGCACAAATTTTGTGCATCAGGCTTCTAGTTAACTTATAATAAAATAGAAGTTAAATATGCATTGTTGCTTCTCTTTGACAATTGTGTTGCAGTTGTCCTCTCTCTTTAAGATCTATCCAGTGAAAAAGTCATATTTCAGTGACTTGAGTCATTTTTGCCTTATTTTATTTTAAAATGGTTTTGTGATGTCTTTAAAATTATATTGTGGACTCCTAGGATTCTTTAGCCCTCCTGACCTTACTCCTGGTTTCCTTTGCTTGTTCTGTGATTTTTTATCTTTATTTTTAGCCTGTTGTCTCCCTCCCTCTTTCTGTTTATGCATGTATTTGTGTAAGTCCTTTAATTTCTAGAGGGATTTGCTCTTTGATGTGTCCAAGACAATGAGAGGTGTTGGTAATGTAGATAGGAGGGAAGCAAAATCAATGACTGACATATTCATTTATTTCTTGTGGGGCAGATTCTCCAGAGATTCTTCTTGTGCGGGCACAGTGATCAGGTAGTGCAAGGGCTCTGTAGTCACATGTTTCATGTGGGAGAGACAGACATAAAGGGAGATGCCCCTCAGGAGAAGAAGTGAGAGATGGTGATAGGTAGGTGCTCATTTCTGCTGAAGAGCATAAGGAACGGCTTCCTTGAGAGGTTATGTATGAGTTGGGCCTTTCACAGGGCAGACTCAGACATTTTAAATAGAGGGAACAAAAGTAGCAAAGAATGGGATAGCATAGCATATTAAGAACACTGCAAAAAATTCTTGGAGTGTAAGTGGCTAGATGGGGTGAAATGGGAGATTAAAAAAATGTATACTAATAAAAGGGTGGTTGGGGTGATACAGCTGGCAGGGGAGGGCAGTTAGGAGTGGTCAAACCAGTAGGGGAGGGTAGTTAGGGGCAATCAGGCTGATAGGGGAGAAGGTAGAGGGTGATCAGGCTGGCAGGGAAGCAGTTAGGGGGTGATCAGGTTGGCAGACAGAGGTAGTTAGGGGGCGATCAGGCCAGCAGGCAGAGGCAGTTAGGGGCGATGAGACTGGCAGGTAGGCAGTTAGGGACGAACAGGCCAGTAGGCAGAGGCAGTTAGGGGGCGATCGGGCTGGCAGGAAGAGGTGTTTAGGGGTGATCAGGCCGGCGGGCAGAGGTGGTTAGGGGCAATCAGACAAGTAGGTAGGTGAGCCGTTAGGAGCCAGTGGTTTCCGATTATGAGAGGGATTTCTGACTTTAGGCCCGATCCCACAGTTGGTCATCCCCCGAGGGGTCCTGGATTGGAGAGGGTGAAGGCTGGGCTGAGGATCCCTATTCCCCCGCGAATTTCTTGCACTGGGCCTCTATTATTAGATAAACACTTATGCCAGTGATTCTAGTCTTTAGGGTAAAAAGGTCAAAACAATATCTGCCTCAAACGGGTGCAGAAAACTTTGGTAAAGAAATGTCTGAATCTTGCTCTCCGATTCAGGAAAAATTTTATCGGATGGGTAGCATTTGCTGTAGAGGTAAGTGGGAGTAGGTGGATAACCACGGCTGCACATTCCAGACAAGGTTCGGGTGAGTTCTGCCAGGAATATGTGTTCAGGATGGGCATGGACTTCAGCCCTGCCAGAGGCCAGATCGCTTGCAGAGAGTAGACCAAGGGGTGGCTGGGTGAGGCGGGCTTGGCCAGAGCACAGCCCTTTGTCCTGCAAGGTGCTCAATGCTGGTCTTTACTTCCACTTTCCATCACTTTTTTTTTTTTCCCCTTTCCATCACTTGTCTGCTTTTCTTCCAGCTTCCTAAACTCTGGATAGGCAGGAAAGAGAGGAAATAGAGAGGCTCATGGGAAGAGAATTGCCACTTCAGAATCAAGGGACCTGAGAATTGGCCATGGGAATTATTTTTTAGGAGAATTTCACTGTTTGTAATTTTAATTAGAGACATTATTGATTGTGGATAATTGTAATGAACACAGGTTGATACTGGTTCCATATACCCAATTATAGCATAGTTCCAAATAATAATTACAAGGACATACAATTATTTCCCATGCTGCAGGCATTCACCTATCACTAACACATTGAAAATGGATGGTGGAGTGTTTCCACACCCAGGTCATTTGGATAGGCCTTACCACCTGGGGTAAGCTTGTCCATCTAAAGTACAAACACTCAGTAATGCATGTTCTTCTGGTCATCAGTACCTCCCTCATTTCTGAGTACATTCATGGTTATATGGTTCTGTGGATTCTCTCTCTACACCTCTGATCACTTTAACTCATCCCCAGGGTCTCTTTCTTCCCATTGCTGCCACTTGCTTCAGTATTTTACTAGGAATTAGTGCAGAGTTTTTGTTGAGAAGATCAGAGTGCCGAGGAGAAATAGTTCTAGGTACTATTAATGCTACTCTCTAGATATAGGAATTTTTGTTTGATTGTTAATCCTTACCCGAGGATATTTTTCCCATTGATTTTCTTAGAGAGCAGAAGGGGGTGAAGGGGAGAGATCGAGAGCGAGAGAGAGAAAACATTGATGTGAGAGAGACACATTGATTGGTTGTCTCCTGCACATGTTCCAACTGGTTCCGGTGGTGAACCTGCACCGAGGTACATGCATTTGACTGGAAGGAATTGAACTTGAGACCCTCTGGTGTGCAGGTCAGCACTCTGCCATGCTGGTCAGGGCTAGATATAGGAATTTACAAATTATCATTGGTCTGCTATTCCCATTTGATTTAAAAAAGAAATACTGTTTACTGCTGAGGGGCTCAACCACTAAGCCACACCAGTCAGGCTAAGCATGATTTTTTTATATTTTATTTAAAAAATATATTTTATTGATTTCAGAGAGGAAGGGAGGGGGAGAGATAGAAACATCAATGATGAGAGAGAATCATTGATCAGCTGCCTCCTGCATGCCCCCCACTGAGGGCTGAGCTCTCAACCCAGGCATATGCCCTTGGCCTGAATCAAACCTGGGACCCTTCAGTCCACAGGCTGATGCTCTATCCGCCAAGCCAAACCAGCTAGGGCTAAGCATGATTTTTTATTGTGATTACTCAGTGCTTTAGAACATAAATTTGCACTGGTCTGAAAAATTGGATTGTGTTTAAATATTAAAAAGACATTTTAGGATTCCTCACTGGAATTTATTTAAAAAATAAGATTTTAGAACTTATAATATTGTCTGTTCTAATCCATATGGTGGACAGATAAAGAAGTTTGTTGGGTCAAGAGCTTAATGACTTTTTACAAATGGAGAGAAGAACCCAGGATTCTGGCTCTGGGGTCAGTGTCATG